>NC_090984.1:117155425-117488863 GCF_041146395.1 Eulemur rufifrons | reverse complement strand
CTCAAGAAGGGGTGGCAAGAAGTGCTTGGACCCAAGAAAGCATTGACGGTTTTGGAAACCATCACCGTTCTCACTCAAACGGCCCCACTTCAACCTGCTCCACTGTGCCTTGTGCTGTAGCTCCCAGCACCACTCAGCTCACTCCTGGCCTTCCCGCCTTTGCTTAACGGGTTAAATCTTAACCCCTTAGTCTGGGATGCCTTTGGTCTTCCCCTGTGGCTTCTGAATTCCTGCTCATCCTTCAGGGCCAAGGGCAAATGCCACTCAATGCATCTGACGCCTCCTCCTTCCCAGAGAAATGAATTCCTTCTCTCCGATACAACCTTCCTTGGCTGAAAACCCTTCTGGGATCTCTTTGTTCTCAAGGTAAAGCCCCTGCCTCCTCCCTGCACCAGGCTTCAAGGCCCCCCATGAGGGGACCCTGCCTGTTTCGCCAGCCCTGGCCCCACACACCACACTTTACTCTCCCCCTCACCTCTCTGCCTCTGCACGTGCCAGTCCCTGGTCCTCCCTGGTGGTCCCTCCACTTTCTTAGTCCTCTTTATTCTTAGGGCTATGCTGAGATGCTGCCTGCTCCAGGAAGCCCCTCCAATGGGGTCCTCTACCATCTAGAGCGTATCTCAGCTGCAGCACCCACCTGCTCTCTTGAAGTGGAAGGTTTACATGTCCGTCTCTCCCACTCCTGGAAGGGAAGACCCACACCTTGTGCCCTGTTGTAGCTTCTCATCTAGGACAGAGCTTGACCCTAGAAGATGTCTGCTAAATGAATGAATGAATGAATGCATGAATGAAAGCATCCTCTTTAGATCAGGCTGACCTTGGAGAGCATTGTTGCAGGCTGACCTTGGAGAGCATTGTTGCAGGCTGACCTTGCTGAGCACTGTTGCAGGCTGACCTTGCTGAGCACTGTTGCAGGCTGACCTTGGAGAGCACTGTTGCAGGGTGACCTTGGAGAGCAAGCACTGTTGCAGGCTGACCTTGGAGAGCAAGCACTGTTGCAGGCTGACCTTGGAGAGCAAGCATTGTTGCAGGCTGACCTTGCTGAGCACTGTTGCAGGGTGACCTTGCTGAGCATTGTTGCAGGGTGACCTTGGCGAGCACTGTTGCATACTCTGTTGGACCAAATCCAGTCTCCCCGTTCTGGTATCTTTACTTCATGGTGATGAATGAGGAGGACATCCTGATGGCACTAAACAGGTTGTGTCAATCTAATTTTCCTTGCCAGTAACTGATTAGGGCTGGATGTAGGCCACATCCTCCCAACGAGAAGCCAGGAGAGGTCTGGGAAGGAGGCATACAGGAAAGGGTCCTTGGCTCTAATAAACAACATACAGGAAGGGACAGACTTTCTTCTTCCTCTGTTGCTGTTACACCTTCGTGGCGTGGCTGAGGCTGTGGCAGCCAAGGGGAGCCAGACAGGAACACACTGACGCACCGAGTGGAATCCGGGAAGAAGCCAGTTCCTTGATGTATCACTGAGAAGCTGAATTCACCAACCCAGAGCCACTCTAGAGGGACTTCTATTTGGATGAGAAAATCCATGTTCTTCCTTGCTGAAGTCATTTTGAGCAGGGGTTTCTGTGCTTTGCATTTGGAAGCATCCTGGTCATCACAAGTTCTTTCTGAAATATGTTCCATGGACGATTGTCCCCTAGGATATTTTGTGTGTTGGTCAGGACTCTCTCTGCTCCTGGGGATGAAAACCATTCCCAAGTCTGGGGGAGAGATGGCTTCAGGCATGGCTGGATCTAAAGACCCTGACTATATTGGTAGGATGCACCCCTTGGCTTCAAGACCCATGTCCTTTCAGCTCAGTAACCCTGGCAAAAAGAGGAACTTTTCATAAATTAGAGCCAGCGGAGAATTTCAAGGAGGTTTCTTTGGAGCCAGGCCTGAATAACCTGTTCAATTTCGTGATGAGAGTGATGAGGGAGGGCCACATCCAGCCCCTGCACTGGAAGAAGAGGGAAGGGAAGCCCGGGCAAGCAAACACAATAGCTGCCTTCCGCATCTGTGGGCTTTATGGTCCTCATTTGGGAAATGCTATATACTAGATCTCTGCCTTACAAACTCACAAGGCACCTTAGCATAGTAAAGGCTCAGAGAAGTCCTGCAGGAAAGGATCAGAAATTAAAACCACTTTATTTAACCGAACATTTAAGTACTTCATTTTGTTTTGTTTTGGAGCCCACTAATCAATATCCTATAAATCCAGGTCTTGGCAATAGGATTGGGAAGTGCTAGACTACATGGTGCTGCTTCTAGGCTGTGTGTTCTCACAAGTTTGTGGAGCAGGAAGTAAAAATAAAGGTCTTGGGCTGGAGGGGGACACTGTGGCTATGAGCAGTCAGCTCTGGGACCCCCTGTGAGAATGGCTGTGGCATGGCTTGGGAGAGGTGGCTGTCTTCCAGGGCTGTCCACCATCAACCAGAGTGGGTGGCTGGAGTGGGGAGCCCTGCCACTCCAGTCCCCAATACCTCCAACCCTGTCCCCAATACCTCAAAGACATTCCCATGAAATGACAGTATGCAGAAACAACTCCCCCTCAGCTCCAGGCTGTCTGAAATGCACAACCTGGGTGAATAGAATAGACATTGAGACTAGTCCTCTTGGAGTTGCCGGGGTTTATACATGTTCACAAGCTCAAGACAAAATATATGCATGTGTATGTTTTAGATTTGCTTTATGCAAATGGAAAAAGCATCATGCTGGTGGTAACTCCATAAGGCTGGAGCTTGAGCGCCAGATCTGCATGTGGAGCTAAAACAGGGCAATCGCCAAGGCGGGCCATCGCCTGGAACGGCTTCAGACGGAGCCCCAGCAGCCATAATTGTGGACTCCGATGGAACAGAGACGTTCCAAGAATGTTCCCAACCACTGCGATTGCATCAGCCCACTCTCAGGGATCTCGGACTGAGGCTTCCGACCACAGGGCAGCTGCTTCCTCTGTAGAGAGCAGGCTGGGATTTCCAGAGCTTTGTCTACGGCCCCAAGTTGGGGTGTCTCTGCCCGCTCCATGGCCGCCAACCCAGGCCACCTTTGTCACAGGGGAAGAGAGACTGGGGCTCCTAGGACTGTCCACATCACCAAAGCCAGCAAGAGAGGAAAGAAGGAAAGACGATGTCAGGAGTAGGGACTCAGTTTCCCCCGACCGTTGGAAAGTCCCTTTGCGCCTCGCTGGGAAGAGCTTCTTCCCAAAGACTTCCATGGCCCTGAGGCTGCCACCTCAGGGAGAAGGGGACTTCGTAAGACATGCAGAGAGACACATATCTTTCCTTTCGCATCTCAGAAAGGCTGAATAATGAATAAACTGTAAAGGCCAGTGAAAAACCACCATCTTCAGACACTGGCATAGACACTGCCCATCCACGGGTTCTGCGGGTTCTGGGGCGAGGGGTAGTTCCCACATCGCCTTCAGGCTCAGAGCTGGTACCCGTGCTCACACGAGCCAGTTTAGCGGCTGTCCCTCGGTTCTGCACGTGCAGGCGGGGCCCTTGTGGACCTTCGTCCCTTCCCTTGGTTTACACACGTGTGCACACTCACACACGTACACATAGTCCCATGGCCTTCGCGGGTGTCAGATTTTATTGAGTGGTATTTGCTTATATTATTAAAGAGCTTAAAATTAAATATTAGTTATTTCAACATATGAATTTGGTGGGATGCACAATTTAGCCCATAACATCGAGCAAACTTGCTAAACTCCCTCGTTAATTGTGATAGATTTGCGCACAGATTCTTTAGGGCTTTCCAGACGGACTAGAACATCGTCTGTGAAGGAAGGTGCTCCTGTTTCTTCCTTTCCAATACTCGCTCCCTTTACTTCTTTTGCTTATCGTCTGCCTTGACTAGGACCTCCAGTAAATGTTAAATAGAAGCAAGGATAGCAGAAATTTTTGTCTCATTTTTTTATTTTAAAGAGAATGATTTTAGCATTTTATCACTGGGTAGGATATTTGTTACAGTTTAGTGGCAGACACTCTTTATCAACTTAAGCAAATTCCCTTCATAGTTGGTAAGGGTTTCTACCATGAATTGAATTTCATCAAATGCTTTTTCTGCAAATATTGAGATCACCATATGGCTAATTTCCTTTAAGCTGTTAATATGGTGAATTTCCCTAATATGTGTTCTAGTGTTGATTCTGCCTTGCATATTTGGAATACGTCTAGTTTGATCATGGTTTATTTTCTTTTTTATACGTTTCTGGATCCAGTTCACTAATATCTTGTTTAGGATTTTTGCATTTCTGTTCATGAATGATACTGACCTGTCATTTCCCCAAATTTAGCAGTTTAAAACAATAAACATTTATTATCTCACGGTTTCTGTGGGTCAGGAATCGGAGCATGTCCACGGCTGCCGTCTCGTCTGAAGGCTCAGTTGGAGGAAGATCTGCTTCCAGCTCACTCTGCCTCTCCCTGGCTGTGGGCCAGGCGTCCCCTCCACTGCTCATCATCTGAGCCTCTCCACAGAGCTGCCCCGCAGTATGGACAGCTGGCTCCCCCACAGCAAGTGACCCAGAGAGCGAGAGAGCCCATACCCAAGATGGAAGCCACAGTCTTTTCTTATAATTTAATAAAAATTGGAGGTGCCATCCCACTATTTCTACTGTGTTCCATGTGTCGGAAGTGAGCCCACGCTCACAGGGAAGGGGTTACACAAGGGCACACATACCAACAGGCAGGATCACTGGGGCCATCGCAGGGGCCACCTGCCACCGGAGGGACGGGGAATCCCCGCCGATGGCCATTCCTACCTCCACTGAGGTTCCCAGCAGCCGGATCCTGCCCTCTTCTCCCTCTTCTGCTCTCAACCGCGAAGCAAGCCTGGGTTTTAGGCCCCTGACAGAATTCACTAGCCGTGTGACTTTGGGAAAATCGTTTAAACTCACTCTCTTTCCTGGGTGGAAATTGCGTTGGTATTGTAAAGAAGCACTCGAATGTGACAGATCAGCCTTGGATCGGGTCTGAAAAGAGAAGGCAGAACAGAGGGACTGTGGAAAGCCTCTACATAAAGAAATGGGCCGAGGAGTTGCCACTGAGAAAAGAGGAGAGAGAAGGACCCCCAAAGTCGTATGTTGAAACCCTGACCCCCACTGTGACTGTGGATAGGCCCTTTAATGAGGTTATTAAGGTTAAGTGAGCCCATGAGGCTGGGGCCCTAATCCAATAAGACTAGTGTCCTTATGAGAGGAGGAAAAGACGCTGGAGCTCTCTTTCTCTTTCCACGTGTACATAGAAAAGGCCGTGTAAGAACACGGGAGAAAGCAGCTGTCTGCGGTCCAAGGACAGAGGCCTCCTAAGAAGCCAACCCTGAAGGCTTCTAGTCTGCAGAACTGTGATAAAATGAATTTCTGTTCTTTAAGCCACCCAGTCTGCAGCATTGTGTTACGGTAGCCCTAGCAGACTACTATACTAGACATAAGAGTAATATGTGCAACTATTAATTGCATTTCTATATATCGACAATGAACAGTTAAAAAATGCAATAAGAAAATACCTTTTGCAACAGTACAAAAAATCGAGCGATAGAATAAGCAACATAGTTCAAGACAAACCAGGAAACTATAAAAATGTATTGAGAAACATTAAAAATACTAAATAAATGGAGAGACATAACATTTGTATGGAGAGGACAATGTAATATCTTATAGGCATCAGTTCTTTCCAAATTGATTTATTGATTCAAAGTCATTTTCTATCAAACTGTTCGAAACGTTTTCTTTTTTCCTATGCTTTTTTTTTCCTTGGAAAAAAAATCGGCAGCGGATTTTAAAATTTATGCAAAAGATCCAAAGACCAAGAGTAGCAAAGAGCTTGCTGAAGAAGAAACAGCAGTCAGGATGACTTACCTGGCCAGTAGTAAGGATATAAAATGATTATAATTAAGGCAATGTGGTGTATGAACAAGGATATACAAGTAGACCACAGGGATACCAAAGACATCCGGAAACAGACTAACCCAATAAGCAGACCTGGTATGTGACAAGATGGCAGGAAGAGCAAGGGAAAGAAATGTTGCCCTGGTCCGTAAATGGGGCCAAGACAACTGGTAAGTTATATTGGATAAAAAGAAATGGGTCCTAACCCCACACCATAAAAAATAATTTCTGATGAAGTTGAATATGACATTGAATTCTAACATTTCAGATAAAATTTTGATGAAGTTAAAGTTATCAATTTTCTCTTTTAAGGCTTGTGATTTTGGAATTCATCTTTAAGAAATCTGTTCTTACTCAAAGGTCATAAAGATATAGAGAAGTTTTGATTATCAAAAGATTTTTTGGAAAGTGGAAAGACAAGCCCCAAACTATAAAACATTTTTATAAAACACAGTTGACAACAACTTAGCATCTAGAACATCACTGTTCAATGCTGATACAATGGAAGGTGTATATAGTCTCAGAATTTTTAGTAGCCACAATAAAAAAGGAAAAAAAACCCAGGTAAAATTAACTTGAATATTAATTAATGTTAATATATAAGGTACGTAATAAAATATTTAATAGAGAATATTTTCTACTGCTTCTGTTGTTAAATGTAATTAAAATTAAATGCAATTAACCTTCCAGTTTCTCAGTAGCACTGGTCACATTTCCCATACTGCGGTGGCTGAGCTTTTGCTCACTATTGTCTACACACTGAACTTGTGGAATGAAGATTACATTTTTAATAATTCAGACACATATCCTTCCTCAACTGCCTGTGCTTAGAGAACAAGAACAGGATTATTTTATTCTGGAAGTTTAAAATTTTATTTTTAAAGCAACGTAACAACTTTAGGGAAACTTGAACGTAGAAAAACATCACCCATAATACCACCTTGGATATTCCTGTGTAAGCCTCATACACACCCTCCACACCACACCCCTTGTGCAGGTGTGCACACACGTACACACACAGTCACGCTGTTACACATCGCACTAGGTTGAGTTCAGCCCTACTTGTCTTCCCAGAACCCTGCACTCCCCCTCAGTATTAGTGTAGCCTCACTATCTTGTATACAGAAGGTGCTCAATAAATATTTGTTGAATAAGTGGGCTCTGTGGCCCTGTGATTCTGTTTTTCAAACATCTATTATGTCAAACCACATTTACATTTTGCAATATTGTCTTTGAAGTAATGCTACCCAAAGGCCGAATAGCATTCCATGGAGTATGTGAACGCTCTCCTAAGCCACTGGCATGTTATGGGACACTTTGCATATGGTGCTTTATAGACAACACTGCAAGGAACATCTGTGTGCACACAGCTTTATCTTCTATTGAATCATGTCTTTGGCACACTGTGTCAAGGGTGGCAATACTAGCCCAAAGCTGGGATTCTATTTACAGCTCTTGGGATATGTTGCCGAATTGCCTTCCAAAAGGCCATGCCAACTCCCCCTGCCAACTGGCCCTGAGTTACGACATAACATTGTCAGCTATTTTGCCGGCAGTTTTTCTACTGTTAAAACAATTTCTTTCACTAAATAAAGTGGATTGGTTAAGGATTGCCTTTAGTTGCATGTTTATGTTTTGTTTCATCAGACTTGCATGTTTTTTCTTTTGAAATTTTCTCTTTGGCTTCAAAGCTTAGAAAATAATCACCCCTTCAGGATCTAAGAAATATTTGAATATTTCTCTCTCTCTCTCTTTTTTTTGCTAGGCTTTTTGGGGATAATCTAGTGTTTTACATATAGCTTTTTTCTTGGAAAAAATAATCTAACAGGATTGTAGAAAATTTTGAAATAAAGAAAAATATTGTTCATTATACAACACTTCATCAGATCTATTTTTGTAGTCCCTTTCAGTATTTTTCCATAGGCACACATATTTCACATAGTTTTAGCCATGAGCAGAGATGATTTTACATTCTGCTTTTTCTCTTAACATGCATGTTTCCGTCCTGTGTCATGTTTTCTTAAGAATAATCTTAATGGCTTCATAATATTTCAACAAGTGGATATACCCTGTAACTTGATTAACCCCTGGTATTTTTGGATACTTAAGTTGCTTTCAACTTTTTGCTGTTATAAATAATTCATCAATAAACACTTTTATACATGCATGAAATCCTTTGGGGTTGTTTCTTTAGAACAGAGTCTGAGAGCCACATTTCTGGTAACAGGTATCAACTC
Organism: Eulemur rufifrons; assembly: GCF_041146395.1. Taxonomy (NCBI): domain Eukaryota; kingdom Metazoa; phylum Chordata; class Mammalia; order Primates; family Lemuridae; genus Eulemur; species Eulemur rufifrons. Next base: position 117,480,742 of record NC_090984.1, on the reverse strand, counting down.
CCAGCAGACAGACACAGTTGCCTATTCACTACCATGCTCTTCTTCTTCCTTAGAAACAACCTCTGATTCTATTTGGGGCAGCAATGTCCTCAGTTTAAAATGACTTTCCCAGATTCCCTTGTAGTTCGTGTTTGCCCTTTCTCTCAGTGATGAGCACACAGCTGCCTGTCTCTTCAGGATACTGGGAAAACTATAACTTTCTGGTTTGAAAAGGAGCGATTTCGAGAGCGGGAGGATGAAAGCCACCTGCTAGGCTGGAAAAGCAGATGTGAGAAAGACCCCGGCTGTTGGTGACATCGGGGATAGTACATCAGCCCCGGACCCTACCTCTGAGCTCCTGGAATATTTCTAACGAGTTAATCATTCTTAAAGATATTTTAGAATACCATATCACAAATCCTTGTATTTCCCAGAGAGAACGCAGGGTGGGGGAAGTTTAGGGGAGAAAAATAACATATGCTAAACATCCATTAAGTATACACCAGGTGCCTTACATACAATATATCCTTTACCCATTGCTATGGTCTGGATGTTTGTGTCCCCTCTCCCAAATTCATGTGTTGAAATCCTAACCCCCAATGTGATGGTCTTAGGAGGTAGGGCCTTTGGGAGGTGATTATTGCCTTTATGAAAAAGGCCAGAGGGAGTTTGTTGCCCCTTCTACCGTGTGAGCACACAGCTAGAAGACGCCATCTATGAAGCAGGGAGTGAGCCCTCACCAGACACCGAGTCTGCCTGTGCCTTGATCTCAGACTTCCCAGCCTCCGGAACTGTGAGCAATACATTTCTGTTGTTTGTAAATTACCCAGTCTGAAGTCTTTTGTTATAGCAGCACACATGGCAAGACACCTATCATGGGCATCTAATGAGGTAGGTATTATTATACCCATTTTACAGATCAATTAGGGGCCCAGGGAACTTAAAAATTTTTTCCAGGTCTCATGACAATGGCAGAGGTAGGATGAAAATTGAGATCTGTTTAACTAGCAGGTCCATGATCCTTCTGCTTTGATGAGAAGCCTGGCTACAGTGTGGAGGGAAGGGCGAACTCCATCCATTCAGGAAAAAAATGCCAGGGTGTTCAGAAGGTGGAAGCAGAGCCCCACGGTGACTTGTTTTGGAGCCATCGGACAATGTTCACATCCGAGTGCACCGTCCCCTACAACAGGTTCTCCTCAAACTCATGTTTACAACTATCCCCTACTTCTGGTTTTAACATTTCCCTTCTAGTCAACAATTCTTTTTTCTGATTTCAAGAATAACAAATGTCCATTGCAGAAAATTTGGACAATAAAATGAAAAACATCAAAATAATCCAGAATCCCATACTCAGAGTTAATGCCTGTGAACATTTTAGTATATTTCCTTCCAGTGGTTTTTTTTTTTTTTTTTTTTTGAGACAGAGTCTCGCTCTGTCCCCCCAGCTAGAGTACAGTGGTATAATCATAGTTCACTGCAACCTCAAACTTCTGGCCTCAAGAGATCCTCCTGCCTCAGCCTCCTGAGTACCTGGTACAACAGGTGAACACCACGATGCCCAGCTAATGTTTCTATTTTTTGTAGAGACGAGGTCTTGCTCTTGCTCAGGTTGGTCTCAAACTCCTGATCTCAAGTGATCCTCCTGCCTCAGCCTCCCAGAGTGCTAGGATTATCGGCATGAGCCCCTGCACCCGGCCTTCCTTCCAGCTTTTTTCCCCACACTGGTGTTATTTACATACTTACATACAATTTTGCTTCTTAGTGCTTATAATAGTGCCTGGCTCGTAAGTATCTGACAAACATATATTCAGTAAATGGACAAGTAAATGGATCATTTGTATCCTAGATCTCAGGACAATGTCTAGCACACACCTGGCTGAATGAATGCATAAGAAAACGAATGAATACTTTCTAAACTCAACTTGTAGCCTGGCTCATAGTAGCTTCACATAAAAATTGAGGAAATTAATTAAATGCAGTTTATCAATAGGATTTTATCGGAAACAATTCTCATTTTATTAGAAACTCTTTACTGCTGTTATTTTTAATGGCTTAGTAATATTTCACCACTTTGTCTTTATTGGTCCCCTGTTGTTGAATATTTAAAGGGCTTTTGATTTTTCATTATTACATAAAATATTATGGTTAACAGCTATGTGCGTGACTTTTCGTACATATAATATTTTAAATAGGTTCCCCAATATGGAATTACTGGGTCAAAAGTTCCTGATATATTGATATTGATATAACTCTACTCAGAAATATTGTTCTGATTCCTGCAAAGGCCAGCAAGATATGCACATGTCTGTATCATTTTATGCTCAACACCTCTGAACACCATTAACGCTTTTAAAATCACAATTGCATTTCGTTGACAGCTAAGCAGTACAAGGAGCTCCAGGATGAGCCAGATGGGAAAAGCTCAAAATGATTATTTTAAAAGTGGGGTTAATTTAACCCTCCTAAATACATGATAGCATTTCTACTCCTAGTGACAAGGTTTTAATAATGGCCTCAGTTTCCTCTTCTGTATAGTGAGAAGCACGAAGGAGAGAGTCTTTGCTGTTCCTTCCAGCTCCTGTGGGCTACAGTTCTGGATCTTTCTCAGGCATCCATAGGAATGTGGGTTTCTTTCCTGCTCTGCACTGGTTCTTTGTAAAGGGGGAACTTGTTTGAGAATTGATTCTATGGTTTTATTGGGCTTAATAGTCCTCTGGCTTAGTGCAAAGGCCTAACCTTTGGGTAACAATTAAAATAAATATTAATAACATTTGTAGAGTTCATCGTAATTTTCAAACCACTTTCCTATGTCTCAGCTTTGAAATTCAAAATACTCTTAGCAGAAGGTCAGTGCTACTATTGCACCCATTTTTGATAGAAACATGAGGCTCTGGGTGCTCTACTGAGCTGTCTGCAATCACATGGTCACAAAGTGGTAGAATCAGAACTCAACTCAAATCGAGTTAAAGTCCCATCTTCATGAAATCCGTGCTCATTTTCTTTTATTCTTTGGCAAATGTTTCCTGAGCATTTACTATGTGCTAGGCTTTGTTCTAAGCCCTGGAGATCCAAAGAAGACTAAGTTCCTGTTTTGAGGAGTTACCATAGAGTGAGAAGTAGGGGGAAGAATTAGAGGGAAAAAATAATGTTTTAATGGTAACAGTCATACTCATTACTATTTATTGAGCTGTTCATATAAATTATTCTAAATCTTCTTAACAACTCAGTATGTCCCAAGTACTAGCCTCCTACTAGTAGCCTCCTACTAGCCTCCTACCCCAAAGCCTAATACTGCCTTTGAGATCACCTTTCATTTTTTAAATATTTTAATTAATTAATTTTAGAGATGGGGTCTTGCTATATTGCCCAGGCTGGAGTACAGTGGCTATTCACAGGTGCAATCATAGCACATTGCAGCCTTGAACGCCTGGTGTCAAGTGATCCTCCCACCTCAGCCTTCTGAGTAGCTGGGGCTGTAGATGTGCGCCACCCTGCTTGGCTTGGCTCGCCTTTCCTTTTAATAGATAAATGAGACTGGGTTGAACTCCTACCCTACATGTGGCAAGACCTTATTATCACTCTCCACTCTATTTCTCTGGAGAATCCTGGTGGGGGGTGTACATATCTGTTCATCTCTGCAAACTCTAAGCTCCTGTTTCCACTGGATTCTCCATTACCTACCTACATCTCACCCCCTATGCTCTGCCTATTCGCATGGTCTATCCCTTGATCTGGATTCCTAGAAGGGCAGATCTGGAAGCTTGAGCACAGGGAGGCTGCAGCCCTTATGGCACAGTGAGGCACACATCCCAATGTGGAACATCGGACGTGCAAAGGGAGGCCCTGGTCTGGGCTGTGCCTGCCTTAGGCTGCCCCAAATGTCATTCCTCATCGCTCTTCCTCCTCCTCCCTCACCTCACTTTTCTGAGTACCCCAGAAACCTTGAAATATCTTTGCTTCAATTTTATTCTCTTTCTAGAACTTCTCTACCACCCTTTGGACAAAGCCTTTGGCCCATCAACATGTGCCAAACAAAACGTTGGAGACCTGGGTCTTAACGTTTGTCTTTCCTCCAACTTGATCAAACTCTTTGTTGCGACTTCGTTCCCTCCCGTCTCCGTGGGCAGCAGAGAAATATCAACACTGATTCTCGCCTGATGTGAATCTCCACTCCCTTCCCTGACCTTCCTGCTTGGAAAGCAAAGTGGCTACCTTGGTTTTCTTTTTCTTTTTATTTTAAACACTTCCTTGTTCATGCCTATAAAGTACAGTTGATGGATTCTATATTTATGAATTCACCTCCTCGATAAAATTTATTTGTAGCCCCAGAGGAGTTTTTACAGTCATTCACAGCCCCCCAGCCCCCATATGGAGAGTGGGGAAAAATTTGAGTCTCCGCTTGTTCCCAGCTGGGGTCGAACGAGGTGATGTTTTGCCTTCTTGTTTCATTTCTTGCACTGCAAACAAGTGTCTTCATTGCAGTCTATTTAATTCCTTTTCTGTTGTTGTTATTGCATTTTAGCACTTTTTATTGGTGATTTTGCTGTTTAAAATGGCCCCAAGCACAATACGGAAGTGCTGTCTAGTGCTCCTAAGCACAACAAGGCTGCGATGTGCCTTAGGGACAAAATACGTGTGTTAGATGAGCTTCGTTCAGGCATATGTTGGCTGTGCTGTTGGCCTTGAGTTTAATGATAATAAATCAACAGCATGTATTAAATAAGGTGTCTTGAGACAGAAACACACATAAAACACGGTTATATATTGAATAGTTGACAAAAATGTAACTGGAGGCTTGCAGGAACCTAACCCTGTATTTCTCCTAGGAGCATATGGTTCGGTATTGGCTAATTTGGTGTTTGTGGCTACCTTATGGAACTACCATAGAACTACTGCAATAATGAGAATCCACTGTATTTATTTATCCTCCTTATTTTATATAAGGGAAGTGAGCTTGGAGAAGCCAGCTGCCAAGTTCATGCCCAGTTTGGCTGGCTCTCAGCCCCCTGCTCTTTCCCTGAAACCCTACCGCCTCTCTGCTGTCTAAAACCTTTGAAATGTGAGGTTTATATTCTGTCCCTCAAGAGGCCATGGAGAAATTGCCATCCTCTCTTGTTCCCTGCATTTTAATTGTCCCAGAAGGGTCTGGGGGCTGGGAGTGGTAACCCGCCCCCTCTCCCCCACCCCTGGGCAGGGTACAAGGACCCCCATTTCAAGTGCTCCCACCCCCAACTTTGAAGCTTAATAGCTTTAAAATCTTACAAATTGTAAAAACAATTAAAGCAATAATCTTAAAAAGAAGCAGAATGTGGCCTTCAAAGGAATGCGAGCCGTTCACACTTCGTGGTTAAATGCAGCCCGTAGCTGGCCAGGGCTGAGAAAACGCAGAGGCGCCCTGTGAATTTGTTGATGCCAGCTTGGACAGACTGTTTATTTTCATGATTTCATGGAAGAATTTTAATTTAATGAGTGTTTTATACTCTAATGTAAAGCATCGTTCAAGCCCTGTAATTACTATGTCAAAATAGGCCTTCTTAAGCGGCAGCAGCTTTTACTCCGGGCTGTGACTTGCATCGGAATCAGGCCGGGGAGGGGAGGGGGCCGCCCAGAGCACATCAGCTGCTCAAGGAATCGGAAATCAGCGCCACAAAGGGGGCGAAGGGGTGTTGCATTGAGCTAATTCCCCCCAACCTGCGGCTTAAATGCTAGAGCTGATGGGTCTAGGGACAAGCGTCTCTCCTTCGTCAGTCTTGAGCCTTCTCCGAACTGAGAAATCATTTACTTTCATGAAACTCTGTTTATGCCACAGGGCGTCCAGTAGGTAATTGCAGACACATACTTCATCATGTCAGCTTTTTTTTTTTTTTTTTTAAGGAGGATATTTTGCTTTTGGCTTTATGCACGACCCACAAAAATGATTATTCTTCCTCTCGTTTATTTACTTGAGAGCATGGAAGAGATTTTTGTGCCACCTAGAAGAGGAAAGGGCGGCTGTTCCCAGTCCTTCAGGTCGGAGTTTAAGGCGCAATCTCCAGTTTTAGTGACTTCTCTGTCCCTGTCTGCTACCTGCTCTTTCTGCCCTCTCCGCTGCTGTGGCCGCCAGGGCAAACATTCTTTGGGCGCCTCGGGCTTTTCCCTAATGAAGCACAAGATGGTCTTTCCAGATGTGTAAAGACAACCTCATCTTTCATCACACGCCTTTGCCCCTGGACGGGGGATCCCCCAAACAAGCCACTGGAACGTCTTCTCTGGGGTATTTTTTTACATGTTAAGCTGCCCAGATTTGTGCTCCTTGTTCCAAGTCCAAGAATCCAACAGTGCAATTTGATAACTTGCTATTTCCATCCCTGCTAAGAAATACATGTGCAGCTGAGACGTTGCATACTTTTCTTAGCGAGGGAGGGAGAGACTTTTCACGCCGGTCGTGAAACAGCCTCTTGCACTTGGCGTCTTGATGGCACTTGCCAGTTCTGAAATAGTAAGCACAGTGAACAGGAGCAGGGCGCTTTGCAGCACCCAGAGTGCTAGGGGGATTCATCCTCTCCTGCCCTCCCCTGTGACGCAGGGAGGATGTGATCATTTCAGTGCCGAGGACTCCCAGGCTCAGGGAGGAGGTTAGATGCATCACTAAGGTGGAGCTGGGCTTCAACTTATGCATCTTTTCCAACTCCCAATTCTAGGCTCTTTCTAATGAGAATTGCCAGATTTAGCAGGGGGAAAAAAAAAGACACCCAGCTAAATTCAAATTTAGATAAACAACGAATAATTTTAAATATGCCCATGAAATATTTGGAGCATATATATATATATATATATATATATACACTAAGAAATTATTTATTTATCTGAAATTCAAATATAACTGGGGATCCTGCATTTTATCTGGCAGCCCAATTTCCAATTCGCCAGCTGGTTTCCCTTAAATATATCAAGGTATAAATCCTCTAAGTGCAAACTGTTGGACCCTGGCTGAAACCTCCAGCAGCTAAGTTTGTTTTGGATGATGTGTTTGAAATGTGAATTTGGGGATTTTTTCAGATGGAGCAGGCACTCTTCAGCCACCACGGTCCCCGTGGCTCCTTGTGTGACACCAGCAGCTTCCCAGCTGTACGTGCTGCCTGGTTTTCACGGCTTCTGAGCCAGGCACCCCCATCCCAGCCTTTCTAGGCCTTGCTCCTTTAGGGATTCTGGTTGGAAGTTCCCACTGCAGCTTCATGAAGCCCTCTTATGGGTACCATCTTGAAGAAGGAAAAAAAAATTGCCAAGGGATGCTAATGGGCCAACGTGGCTTTAACAGCTGCGATCTCCATCAATACCCTGGGGAGTAGGCATGGTCACCCCCATGTTTGCAGAGGAGGACACAGAGGACTAGAAAAGATAAGTCATTGGTCAGATCACATGTTCAGCAGCAAGAAGGGGATTCAAGCCCGACCCTGACATCCTATCTTTCTACCCATGATCTGTCGATCGTTCTTAAAATTCATTCATTCGTTTCCATGACCAACATTTGCTGAGCGACAGCCATGGACCTGGCACTGTGCTGGGTCAATTGTCTAGCTGGCTATTTTTACTTCTTTCACTCGGGAAGGACTGAGTCCAAAAATTGAAAGGCATTTGAGAAGGTCTTTGGCTATTCTAATCCTAAAATACAGGGATGGGTCTGGATTTTTATTTTTTAAGAACCCCACATCTTGGTGGAAAACACTCTTCTCATTTTGTGCCTACGATGCCGCTAAATTGTCCTCTGGATATATTTCAAAGCGAAAAGAAGCAGCAAAGATTGCAATTCTTATGCTGTAGTTGCTCTTTTTAACTCAATTACATTTTGACAATTCAGAATGAAACTCGGGGGCATGTCTTTGTTTAAGCCGTGGGCCTTGCATCGGAACAGTCAGCTCAAGGTATATGGCCAGTGTCAGGACTAACAATCTTTGACAAGGGCATTTAGCGGTTGTAATTCAAATCTAATTCAGAACATCTTAGCACCGGACCTGTCAGGCCCTTGAAATGCACTATAACTACAAAACCAAGGGCAACAGTCCCAAAGCCAGCTCTGTGCGGCCTCAAGTTGATATGTCAACAAGAGCAGTTACAATTAGGGGTTCTTTCAAGCATACTAAACTAATTTACAGTACTCTGGAAAAGTGGGAAAAGGACCTGAGGCTTAAAATCCCAAGACTTCTAGATTTCAAATCCACAGCACATAAAAACACAATTAGAGTCCAGCACAAAATAGCGCAGGCTTGAGTCTGCCTTTGCAGTTAGATGTGTACCTTTGGCCCTTAAGAATAGATATGCTTAAAAACGCATGCATGTATGTAGTTAAAACAAAGTAAAAATAGTTGACTCCCAACCACTGGGGGGGGGGGAAAAAAAAAAAAACTCTTGTCATGTCTTATTAGGATCATGCTGTGGGTTTGTTGAGCCCTAAATTGGCACCGCACCTATTTATTATTTGTGGATGCTGCTTGTAATCGAATCTGTCGTAATTGGGGAGTGTTTCTTCTTGATGGGGTTCCACAGCTGGCCAGAAAGCACCCAAAGTCATTGTGGCCTAGGTGGCTTGAACTAGGATGAGAAGCTGTACTGGAAGAGGGGACACAGACAAGATTACGATGACCAACATGTAATTTCACCATCAGGATAAAGCAGGGCCCGAGTTTCAAGCGCTCTGGTGATTCCAGGCAGCTGTGTATGTTTAAGAGGCACTGCCTTAACGCTGGGACAAAGGCTAATGGGAGTGTTTGCAGATTTTGCTTTTATGATTTATCTACTTTTTATGCACAACAATATAGACCCTCCACTCGGGGGACTCGTAAATGTGATTTTACTTCCCAAATTACAAAGCTAGTCAATTATTCGGGAATGAGTCATTCATTCAAAAGTGTCGGTAATGTGATGTGTTAACCATCAGGAAATTTTACACCAATTGGAATTATAAACACCAGATTTAAAAAAAAAAAAAAAAAGGAAAAGGGGAAAGAAAAAGAAAAAGAGAAAATCTTAGCAGCAGTTAGCTCTAATATTTACTAATGCACCTCTTGTTAGGAACGACATTTAGGGGGAAGTGGAGTTGAAGAGCATGTGGGTGAAGTTTTTTCTTTCCTGCCTCCTTATTTCCATCCCCAAGCTGAAGTTCTCTTAATGTATTTGATTTGTCTGCAAGACAGATGGATGGTGAGCCCCCCGGCTCAGCGACTGAGGGCACGAGAATGAGCCGGGGCAGAAGGAGTGATGGGTTCATGCACACGTCCTTGCTAAGCCTTGTCGGCTGGTGGGATGGGCCGGGGACTGGAGGGACCAGCTGGGCCAGGTCTTGGTCTTGGGGACCCTTCTCTGTGGTCTGTGCCATCTACCTGGACTCCCTCTCTCAGGGTTCTCTCCCTCTGCAGGGGGCCGACTGCGCAGTTGCTGAGCTGGGTGGCCTCTATTTGATCCCAACATCCATAAACTCTTCCTTGCAGGCAAGCCTCTTGGAAAATTGTGGTTTATAAGGATTTTTTTTAAACTTTTTTTTTTTCTTTTTTTGATTCAGAGTCTCACTCTGTTGCCTGGGCTAGAGTGCCATGGCATCAGCCTAGCTCACAGCAACCTCAAACTCCTGGACTCAAACAATCCTCCTGCCTCAGCCTCCCGAGTAGCTGGGACTATAGGTATGTGCCACCATGCCAGGCTAATTTTTTCTATTTTTAGTAGAGATGGGGGTCTCACTCTTGCTCAGGCTGGTCTTGAACTTCTGAGCTCAGGCAGTCCTCCTGCCTTGGCCTCCCAGAGTGCTAGGATTACAGGCGTGAGCCACTGTGCCTGGCCTCTTGTAAGGATACAAGTGATGGTATTTGAGGCCTATCTAGATAACCCATGATAACTTTATCGACTCTTTTGCCATATAAAGTAATATTCACTCTCTTGCCATATAAGGTAATATTCACAGGTTCTGGGGATTAGGAAGTGAATATATCTTTTTGTGGGGGGTGCCATTTTTCTTCCTTCTACAGATACAAATCCATACCGTAAAATACCTTTAATTGTGGAATAAGAAATAACAAAATTCAATGAGCAAGATGTGTGAGTCAAAGATGTGAAAAAGAGTGCTTTGTGAGCTCAAGAAAATCAAGTGGAAAATATTAATAGGAAAAAGGGCTGGTATTCTGTTTACATTTTTGCAACGACATTTGTAAGTGGGATGTTAAAGGATAATGTTTGTAAATGTAAAGCATAAATAAGATAAATGTAAATATATATAAAAATGTGAACTGACCAGATTGGATTTAACCCGTTAGTTGAGGAAGCAATCAGGAAGGGGTGACAACTGGCTCAAGGGCAGAGACGTGGTACAGGCCATGAAATGAAGCCACAGATGGATTCAAAACTGGTGTTTATGAAGGCAGAGGCAGGTCCAGGGCCCAGCCTCTGGGTCAGGCTCGAGAGGGTCGGGGTGACCTCACCGTGTGCCAAGGGCCCAGTGACACTCACAGCTTGGGAAAGTGTCCACCCAGGGCCCTCTGCCAAGCTGCTGGCAGCCAGCCAGGTTTCGCTGGCGGGGACGCACCTCCCTTTCTGTCCCTGCTTCCTGCCCCTTAGTAGTTGCCCATGTCGTGCCCCCAGGCCAGAAGCAGCACCCCCGTAGCCATGTGCAGCCCATGGCCCCTGAGGTCAGGTGTCTCATCACCCCACCTCCAGTGTCAGCTCTCACTGTCCCTCCCAGCCACCTGGGAGAGCCGAATGTTTGTGGCCACTTTCTCTGTGTCTCAGAAAGGGGCCGGAGCAGTCGCTTGAGCCAGCGTCCCCCCGAGGGACTCTGCAGAAGCCTGATTTTAGGGATTCTTGGTGCAATAAGATGCGGACACGCTGCTTTAAACACGGTTAATATGCTTTGCTATGTTTTGTTTTTCCTCCTGACTTTCTCAGAGCCCTTGATACACTGTTTGTCATGATTTTTCCAAAGGAAAATATCGTACGCTGTGTTTCCCAAACTCGTCCACAGAACTGCTTCCCTCTTGGTCCCCTAGAAAACAGCTGCAGGAGCTGGTGTTCCATGGGCCACACACAGGGGAAACTGGCTTATGTCATTGCTATGGAGAAAGGATACAGGAGCATCTTATTAGAGTCCCTGCATTTCAGACAAATTGGTGGCTGGGTCCAATGAGTGAGGGAAAGCCAAGGCTGGGAAGGGCTGTCCCCAGACCTCTGCTGCCCGGTCTACCGCCATGATATCATAACAGGGCTCAGGAAACTGGCCCCACCTCCGAAGGGCGGCCCACTCCCAGCAGCGGTTGCACAGGAAGCAACCTGGGGAGGAAGTATAATCCAGTGGTCGGGAGTACAGACTTGGCCTCAGCCCTTTGGTCCAGCTGTGTGACTTTGGACTTGTCGTGTAACTTCTCTGTGCCTCAAAGCTCCCATCTGTGAACTGGGAATCATGCCCTATCTTGTTAGCTGCAGTTGGAATTCATGGCAGCGATATCAGTACAGCTCTTTAGCATAGCGGACACCCAGGGAAAGGGGTGGTGGCACCGTTGGCACTGTCGCTACCGGTAGGTTAGCTCCCAGCCGTTTCTGTCTGAAAATCTGCGTCTGCCTGCCTGGCATGGTGGTCACAGTGAGACTTCCTGCCCGTGATGCTGGGAGCAGACACAGACTCCTGGGATCTGCCAATTTTAAACAAACCCCTGAATTCCAGAGTCTCTTTATTTGGAATCCAAAAGATTCTTTTTACAGAAGCAAAAGGCAACTTTTATTTTCACTGTAACAAAAGCAGATTTAAAAAGAAGCCTGCTTGCATATCCATATGAAGTTCTTAGAGAGGAAAAAAGCGACTTGTGTATATATTTATGGCAACGGTTAGGACTGGAGTCAATACCATTGTTGATCACCTCCTGTAGCCCACACCTTCCTGCTCTATCTACGGCTTCATTTAATAATGAGGTTCAGAGAGGCCGAGTGACTTGTGCAAGCTCACACATCCAGGAAGTGGTGGGACGGGGAGACGAGTCTGGCGCTGTCCAAGCTGAATTTCCCTTCTGGAACACCGCAGTGGCCCCTGTTCCTGAGAGTGGAAAACAAGCCTTTCCGACCAAATACGCATGTAGGAGAAGCCAAAAGGCATGTTCTCAAGCAAATCCCTTCCCTTGCCCTGATGTCCATGTCCCATAACCCGCTCCCTGCTGTGGTCTGAATGTTTGTGTCCCCCAAAAGTCACATGTTGAAATCCTTACCCCCAAGGTGATGATGTTAAGACGTGGGACCTTTGGGAGGTGACTAAGTCACGAGGGTGGACAGGATTAGTGCCCTTATGCAAGGGACCCTAGAAGCTCCTTCTCACCCCTCCACAGGCAAGGCCACAGTGAGAAGTTGGCCGTCTAAGCAGAAGCAGGTGCTCACCAAACACCTTGACCTTGGACTTCTCACCCTCCAGAACTATGAGAAATAAATTTTTGTGATTTATAAGCCTCCCAGTCTATGGTATGTTGATACTGCAGCTTGAATGGCCAAAGATACTGTCCATCTCAGCAGGTGGTTCCTCCCGCCACCAGCTGGTCCAGGCCGGAAGTCTCAGAGCCACCCTGATGTCTCCCTCTCCCGCCCCTGACCCCACCGTCTCCCGGGAGTCCATCTCCTCAGCACGTCTTGAATCTGTCTCCACGTTCATGCTTCTCCCTCCCCACCCCCTGCCCCAATCCAGGATTGAATCATCTCTCAGTTGACTGTCGACATTGGACCCTAGTCAGCCCCTAAACTCTGGTCCTCCTCGCCTGTTGTTTGACAACATGGTCTTTCTTTAAAGTTTTTGATTCTTTCAATTTATGAAGAGGTGATACATGCACACCAATATTTGAAATTCAAAAAGTACAAAGAGTGTGTGAAAAGTTAGAGACTTTCCCATCTTTGTCCCTGAGCCCCATGGGTGTCCCTTGGAGACACCCACAGTTAACAGTTACCCTAAAGTCTGTATGACATATGCATGTCATTGTAGAGTCACTGTTTGTCTTTTCCTTCACGAATGGTAGCAACTTACACACGCCGCCCTGCACCTTGCTTTCTCTTCCTCAATATAGCCTGGAGATCATTCCATGTCAGCGCACATGGCGTTCAAGCATTCTTTTAAGATCTGTACAGTATTTTACTATACACAAGTACTATATTTTATGTAAAAATGTATCTATTTATATTTAGTGATCCCGATATACTTGCATTCTATGTGCCAGGCTCTCTTTAAGAGCTTTTCAGGCATTAATTCATATGAACTAAATGCAACCCTATGAGACATGTTGTGTTGTTGTTTCCATTTTAAAGATGAGAAAACAGAGGCTCAGAGAAATCAACAAACTGAGGCTTCCCAGCCAGTCAGTGGCAGAGAAGGAATGTTAACCCAGGTAGTGCAGCTGCAGAGTGTGTTTGTGTTAGTTTCCTGGGGCTGAAGTCTCACGAAGCGAGTGGGGGCTAGAGGTCCCAGATTAGGGGCACACTTCCTCTGAGACGCTGGGTAGACTGTTCCGTGCATCTTTCCTGGCTGGGGTGGACGCTGAGATTCTTGATGCTCGCTGGTCTGCAGCTGCATCACCCCGATGTCTGCCTCCATTGTCACGTGCCCATCTTCCCCTGTGTGCCTCTGTCATCGCACGGCAGTCTCCTTGTGTCCTTCCTCATCTTAGAAGATCACCAGTCCCATTGGATTAAGGCCCCCCTCCTCCACCTCATCTTACCTAATTACATCTGCAACCACCCTATTTCCAAACGAGGTACAGGGGATGTGGACTGCCACATGTCTTTTTGGGGGACACATCTGAACTCATAACAGTGTTCTTAGCCATCACCTGATGGTTAAAGGGCTTACCCTTTGCTTCCGCTCTTTTCCTATTACAGATGAAAATCCACATACGTGCGTAGCTGCAGGATGAGTTCCTAGAAGTGAGTTGCTGGACCAAGGGTACACGCATTTGACTTTGAACTCACACTGATAAACTGTTCTTCACAACGGTAGAGAATTATTACCTCCCCCAACATATATAAAAATATACTTTCTGATATTTGTAAATTTAGTAGATAAAATAGAATCTCATTGCACTTTTATTTGCATTTCTTTTATTAAGAGTGAGTTTGGACTGGGCGGGGCAGCTCATGTCTGTAATCCTAGCACTCTGGGAGGCTGAGGCGGGAGGATCACTTGAGCTCAGGAGTTCCAGATCAGCCTGAGCAAGAGCGAGACCCCGTCTCTACTAAAAATAGAAAAATTAGCTGGGCGTGGTGGTGTGTGCCTATTGTCCCAGCTACTCAGGAGGCTGAGGCAGGAGGATCGCTTGAGCCCAGGAGTTGGAGGTTGCAGTGAGATATGATGACGCCACTGCACTCTACCCGGAATGCAGAGTGAGACCCTGTCTCAAAATAAAAAAAAAAAAAAAAAAGGAAACTGAACCCACGTACTTACTTCCCTCCTTCATACAAAAAAAAATTTTTTTAAGTGAGTTTGAGCACCTTTTAATATGTTTAAACCCCATTTTTATTTCTTTTTTGTGAACTATTTGTTCACTCCCTTTGTTCAATTTTCTATCCAGAATTTGGTCTTTGACTGACGGATTTATAGAAGCTCTTTAGAAATGAAGAACGTCAACCCTTTCTCTGTGATATCAGTTGCAAATATTTTTTCCTCCACTTTGTAGTTTGTCTTTCGATGTTATTCATGTTTTTTCCAGGCAGAAATTTTTGCTTTTACATAAATTTTCTTCTTACATAATCAAATTTATCAACTCTTGCTGCTTCTGCATGTGTTGTATAATCTTACCCAGCACCCATCTGATCGTGTCCCCACGCTGAGCAGATCTCTGAATGGCTCCTCCTCGCAGGAAACCCAAGCTCCTTGGCACAGCCTCCAGACCCCCGCCTCGGCCCCTGACACCGGCCTGCGCCAGTCCTGTTGGGTGAACTCTCCCTGCACACGTACCCTCGCGAGGTTTGACTCACGTTTTCTTTCTGCCTGCTCTGGTCTTGCTGGCGAAATCCTACTCCCCAAGCCCAGCTTGCGCTGGGGGTGGCCACTCCGATCTCCCTGCAGCTGAGAACAGCTGCGAGGAGGGCAGCCGCGGACGCCCCGGCTGCTGAGCCTTCGGGACCCACCGCGCACGTGGGCCCAGGATGTTCCGCCCAGCCCGACACCCAGCGTGGCTGGGGATCTGCCCGACAGGGCGTGGCCCCAAACGTCGGAGCCTGTGACTTAAGCATTTGTAGAAATGCTATTTTCATGGCTGTAAATAGTCACTAATTTACATGGCCGCATGCCAGATGTTGTGGGGCGTTAGTGGTTTAGTTTTTGAAAACATAGGAAATGGCCCAGTGGGGTGTGAAATAAGTATTTTCCACGGCTTCTTTCACAGATAAAGCCCACCAAATGGATTAGACGCTTCTAGAAGAAAGCACAGAAGAGGGCGTCTCTATAGAAGCATTTCTACAGAAGGACCTGGCAAGTTTTATCTTTAGCCTTTCAGCAGAGCCCTGTTTTCCTGTGGACCTGCCTGTCCCCCCGTCCTCCCTCAAATTGAGAACTCTAGGAACCAGGGGAGGGAATGACCGACTCAGCCCTGGGAAGAGCTGGCGAACTGGTGGGCTTCCTGGAGGAAGCAGCATTGAAGCTCAGTCCTGAGGATGGCGCCGCAAGACTGCAGGGGAGGGAGGTGCAGGGATACCAAGGGCAACGTGGCCTCACTTTGTAGGAGACGGTCCCCTTCATGTTCATTGTCCTCCCAGGACTCTGGGGTTTGGTTCTGGGGTGGGAGCCCTTGTTCTCTTGCTGGTCTACTCCCCGTCTGCCTCCTCTGCTCCCCCGAGTTCACCCTTCCTCTTTATCCCTCTCCACTCCTAAGACAAGGACGTTCTGACTCGGAAATCCGGAACGTGAAGTCCTTGTCCGTACCTGGTGCTGCGCTGGAAAGCACGTGGGGGACGTGGATCAGACCACTTCCCTGTAGACTGTGGATACACAGAGGCCGCCGTGGGGGGAACGGTGGGCTCCCCCGTCCCCAGATATAAGTCTCCGTCCTAAGCCCTGCACCCTGTGTGGGAGCTTAACTGAAAGTCGGGTCTTCCCAGATGTGACGTAATAAGGGATCTTGAGCGAGGATCATCTATGCCGGTGGGTCCTAAACGTAATGACAAGTGTCCTCACCACAGACAGAGGAGAAGACGCTGACAGTGAAGTCGGAGGCAGAGAGCCGAGTGACACAGCTGCAAGCCGAGGAACATCTGGAGCCACCAGACCTGGAAGAGGCGACAAGAGACCTTCCCCTGGCTCCTTCAAGGGGGCGCGGCCCCTCTGACACTGTGACTTCAGACTTCCGTCTGTGGGAGAATAAATGTCTGCTGTTTTCAGACGCCAAGTCTGCGGTGACGTGTGACAGCGGCCCTGGGAAACACAGTCCTCACCCTGCATCTGCTGCCCCCAGATCTGCTGCTTGACGTTGGGGAGATCCCTTCCAGAATCGACCACCCGTCTGCCAGAGGAGGGCGAGCCCCGCCCAGCACACCCCGTCTCCCGCACAGCACAGCAGGCAGCTGGGGGGGGCTTCTGTTCCTACCCCCCCACCCCGCCCCGCAAAGGCTGTCCCCGCTGCTGACCTGCACAGCCTGGCATCAGAGCTACCAAGAGCCGCTGGTATCGTTCCAATGAAACCAATACTTCCTTACATTCCAGAACAACCTACCATATAACTAGAATTAGTTACGGAATCTGAGGAAGAAAGGTTTTGGGGGTGAAAATCTTCAGGCAGGGAAAATGCAGGAGGCATTTGTTGGTTACCTGGAACACAGGTTCTCCGCCCTCAGAGGCACAGAAGTCACCTGGGGAAGTTTGTTAAAAACGCTAGTTTTTAAAATTAGAATCTCTGGGGCCCAGGGTCCAGGCATGGGTATTGTTTGAAAAGGTGCCCCCAACAATGTTAATGTGCAGGCAACACACACTGACTTGCAGGGGACCAGCAGCATCGTCCTCGCGGGGGAGTTTGGTGGCAGTGTCATATCCTCAGCCTACCCAGACCTCCTCGGGCAGAACCTCCTGGCGGGGGCCCTGCAGCCTGTTTTAAGGACTCCTCCAGGGGCTCCCGCTGTTGCCCCGGCTGGAGAGCCACTGTGCTCAGGAACCCCACCTGCCTGCTCTGCCGCACCTCTCTAAATAGCTCTGCAGTTTTGAGTGTCTTCAGATTCTGTATGGCCTCCACAGGGGGACAGGCTGTTCATTGTTAGGGATAACAGTACAAGTGGCTAACATGTTCCTTGCCCCCCTGCTCTGAGGGACACTGCCCCCGGGTGTGTCTGTCGGCCTTCGGGGGTGGGTCACAGCGGGGGAGCCAAGGTGGCCTCCAAGCGGCTTCCCTTTGGTCCCCGGCCCTTGGCAGCAGCAGACGCCCACTCTCCCCCTGACTCCTGCGCACCAGGGTCCAGTCGCTGCTGGTTTCTGAGAAAGGACAGTCCACCTTCCCCCCCACCCGATGGGGATCTCCAGCTGGCGTCCTGGCCAGAGCTCTCGGGGTCTAGAGTCTGGTTTGATGTGGGCGGGGCAGGGAAACCTGCCCTTGGGTACCAGCGAGGAAGAAGAGGGCAGCAGGCAGAGAGCGAGCCTGGATTAGTCCTTCTGGGCATCACCTGCTCTCGCTGTGCCGCAGGCTCCCGCTCTGCTGCGGGTGCTGGTTAGATGTTTTTCATGCAGAACTTACTTAGCTCGCACAACAGCACTGCGAAGGGGGCACTACTATTGTCCCGTTTTACAGATGAGGAGTCCTCGGGTCTCTGAGGTTTAGAAACTCTTCTAAGGCAGGCAGGACTCTAATCCAGGGGGTCTGGCCCGGATGCCAGGTCTGGTGACGACTGCAAAGCTGCCCCTCGGGGATGGGCGCTGGGGTCGGGGCAGTTCTCAGTCGCGTGGTCTTCTGGAATGTGTGTGTGGAGATGGGGAGGGAAGGGAGAGCCTGGTGTCTGCAGCCAGAGGCAAAACAGGTCCTAATTAAGGGGAGAGCAGGGTCCTGGGCGGGCAGGGGCCTGGTGGCAATACCAGAGGATGCGCCTGGGCTGCTTCTGGTTTCACGGTAACCTGCCATCGAGAGAGGAGCCTGTCGACCGTCTTTGCTGTGTGTCTCATGGTCTTGTTTTCACACCACCTTCCTGCTCTCTTTTTATTATAGTCTTAACAGTCGTTGACATACGGTCTTAACAGTTGTTAAGAAGGTGCTGCTTTTGGAGAACGTGTTCACGGCCCCGCGCCTAGCCGTGGCATTGGAGAAGGCAAGTGAGGCTTCCACGTTGATGGGTAGAACGAGGGCCCTACGTGGAGATGTCTGCAGCTGAGATGTGAACTTTAGAGACCGGGATGTGCGTCCTGGGAGCGCAGTAATAGCTCACTAAATGCTTGTTAGTGAATTTTATGAGCATGTATTGGTTTGATTGGATAACTACATATTGAATGCCTAATGCTGTCTGTCAGAAACAGAGCCAGGGTTACTAGTGACATAAAATGAGTGAGACACAGACCTAGTTTTGTGGGGGCTCGGGTGTCAGGAGAGACAGACATTTGAATACCCAATATGTGTCCTACAGAGATATGTTCAGATGCCATGGAAACAAGAAAAAGAGGTCGGCTAATTCTGCCGAGGGCATCTGAGTTGGCTTTGCAGGATGGGAGATATTTGAAGGATGAATAGGGTCTTGAAGGATGCATAGGAGTTCAGGAGGTGGAGAAAGTGTAGCAGGATCACGGACAGGGAGGCTTGTCTACACAATGACTGCATGCCCCAGCCCTCCTTCCATCTGGGGGGTCAAAATGACTGCTCTCGCTGGTGAAATGTGAGCACATGTGGAGCGTGCCACCTGGGTTGCCATGATAAAGAGAGGAGTACACCATGTCCTTAAACTCTCTCTCTGTCTGCTGGCTGGATCAGAGGATTCCAAGTTCCCAGGGATGGTGGAGCCTCCAAGATGGGAAGGGCCTGGATCCCTGCATCATTACGTGGAGGAGAGCTGCTCAGCCAACAAAAACATATTGAACTACTGAGGAAGCGAGAAGTCACATTCTCCAGTGCTCTGACCCTGCAATTTGGGAACTTATTTGTTACAGCAGTGGGCACTTCCGTAACTTATACAAGCATACGCCTAAGTCCAGAGTGTGTGTATATCGGGGAAAGTGGTGGGACGTTGGCTCAGGAAAGGCCAGTGAGACCTGAGAGCAGCCTTGAATGATGCATATGGGGTTTGAATACTTCACTTGAGATGTTTTCTCTGGAAAGTTCGTAGAACAAGCAGTGGTGGTAATGGAGAGATGGAGCTGAAGTCTGTGGATGGGGCTGGAAATTTTGCTCCCAGAGATAACTGAAAGCTGGTTGTACTCATAGCTTAATTAAAAAATACCCAAACCTCTCTTTTGCTCTGCAGTTGTTCAAAGCAGGCAGGCTCCAGCTCGCCCATAGATTAGAAATATTTTAGTGGTAAAAGAAATCTCGCTCCCTTTAATTTAATTTCTTTCAACGTGTTATGAATGGCTTCACATTAATGAAGGCCTGTGAGCTCCTCAATTAACTGTGACTTTAGCAATATTATTCCTCTAATGCTTTCCACGCAGACTTGCTTCTCCATTCATTGGAAAGGATTGCTGCTCACTTCCCAGCTCATTAGCATGCATAAATATGGGTTTAATTTACAGAAATGTAGTCAGTGTCTGGTGGAAATAACTGCCCCTCTTTTTAAGACCGTTTATACATTTATTTTGGAAAATGCATGAAGAATTTCTGACTTTTGCAAAGAGATTTAAAAGTTATGTAAGAAATAATATGAATGACAGCATCGTGATGCAGAATACAGGACTCCATCCGTCACCTAAGAGTCAGGTGTTTGAGTTCAAGTCCTGAGTCTGTCCTGAACTTGTTCTATGACCTGTGGCGAAGTTTTACTTTCCTGTCTTGAAAATGAGGGGGTTGCTTTGGGCTAGCATTTTCTTAAGTTTGGTCGATGCACCACTGGTGATGTATGAGATATTTTAATGCATGGACGCACATTTTAAAAACAATAATAATTACATATTTATTATAATGTTTAATAAAACAACATAAACAGTATATCAAACCCATGAATTTGTTTGGATTACTGCATCATTAAGATTTCCCTTTAAACGAAATTAATGAAAACTTTTAAAGGGAGGCAACTTAAAGAAAAAATAGGTAAATAATTTAAGTTCTTTGTGGGTGTCGTGAAAATCGTAATATACGCTAATGACTAGACCTGGGCAAATAGTGGAGCAATTGCTTTTCTCGGTCTGATGATTGGTGGCCTGTTGGGCCTCTGGTCCCATCGGCTCCTCTTTAAGAAAGCGAACCCAGATTGAACAATTTCTCTCGTTATGATCCAGTGTAGTAGTTTGCAATAGCTGCTTCCAGAGTGTTCTCCTCTCTGGTTCTTGGGGTGCCAACTCTTGCTTACTCTCAAGGTGATTTGTTTGTCCATGAGGTTTGCAATTTTTTACTTCCACCTCATCTCCCATAGGCATTGCTTCCTGTGGGAATCCTGTGCACTTTGGGGTATAAAATCATCTCTGTAGAATGGTCTTCACAAGTCTCACTTGTCCCAGACTAGCTTTTGTGTTAATGTGCCAGTTTAGGGTGCAAATGTCTTACGAGGAACATAAAATTTGGCTCAGGGTAACAATTTCTAGAAGGTGGGTTTTTGGGTTTTTTTTTCTTTTCTTCTCTCCCGGGCTGTGGACATGTGGCAAGCTCCCTGACCATTTTTCTGCTAGTGGCTTTATGCAAGAGCCTTCCTTCTGCTACCTCTTTACAGGGGTCTGAGGCCTCTGCTCTTGGGATGAGGACAGAGAGATGGGGAGCGACAGTTGATAAGTCACTGGTGTCATGGGAAGCCTATGAGGTCCATAGATTGGTCATTCATTCATTCATTCATCCCGAACGCTGAGCATCTGCCGTGTGCCAGGCTCTTTGCTGGGTTCTGAGGAAAAGATCTCTCAGAGTTTATCTTCTAATAGGACCAGGATTACAGTTTTAGCTCTACCATTTACTTGCTGTTAACCTTGGGCAAATTACTTAGCTTCTCTGAATTTTGATCCAGCACAAGGTGAAGAAATGGCTTAGTATGGGCATGCATGTGCTTTAACAAGAGGAACAGCAGGGTATGTGGATACAGATGGGTTTCTCAGTTTCACAAAGGGCCATTTGAAAGTTCTCTTCTGATGGATTCAAATTCATTTTGACAAAATAAAATAGATGCAAGGTCATCTGCCGAGAGCAGGCAGGGAGGAGAAGGTGTTGGCAATTTGAGAAGAGGAGAAGCATGGAAGGGTCTTCTAGGGGACGAGTAATCAGGGACAAGGAAAAGCATTGCTAGGAGACCCAAGAGCCCACCTGAGGCGTTAGGATCCTGAATTCAAGGAGAGCCCAGCCAGCATGGTTGTGGGCCTTTCCCTAGCCATGCTCAGCTGCGTAGGTGCCAGTGTAGAGTAGGCAGTTCCAGTCAATCATCTCTTTAATCCTCACGACAGAGCATAGAAGCTATTTCATGCCCATTTCACAGATGAGTAAACTGAGACTAGAGAGGTAAAATGACTTACCCAGATCACAGCTGGGAAGGGGCAGAGCCAGGATTAGAAAACAGGACTCTCTCCAGAGCTTACACTTTTAATCCTTATAGTGTACTTGGATAGCTGCTATATTACCTTTGAAGGGAGCTTCAAATGATTTTGATTACTTAATCAGCTGGAAACTGCAATGCAGTATCCAGAGGGGCTGTCAAATTCTAGATCTGATTCTGCTACACGTTTACCAGTAGCTTCAGCCACCTCAATTTTTCTCTGTGATTCTCCTCCCTAACATGAGGGGTTGATCTAGGGGCCCCCTCTGCTCCTTTTCTGCTCTTTGATTCTAAGAGTTTCTCTCTCTCCCTCTCTCAGAAATGTGGCTTGGCGTCCTGCACAAGCTCAACCCCGCATGGACTCGAGGTCCCTCTTGTTTGGCGTGAACACGTGTGGGCACTGTATCTTTTCGACTGCTATCTCCAAAATCTGGAGCCGATTGAAAGCAAAGATCATTTACAGTGGAAATCAAGGCACACCGGGCAGGACAGCTGGGTCAGGGAACTGCCGCCCACCTCACCATGGAGTTTGCAAGCCCCGTCAGATGGGGGCACTTGCTTTGTCACTGTGCTGCCCCCATAATTGCAATAGGGTCTTTTGTTATTAAACAGACCCAGCCAAAACAAAAGGGATACTGTTTCCTTTATGAGTAATGTGCTAACTCACCCCTGGAAAGAAAAAGAAAAGTTCAAGACCAGCGTAGGGACTGAGACAGCATAAGATTTATTACAAAGGCTACAGAAATTATTCCGCCTTCACAGCACTTAAATTGTCTAATTATTCACAGCTGTTTTCGATTTGGCTCAGGTTGTTAATTAAGGGGTGTGTGTCTTCCGGAGGCGGCCACCTGAAGCCTCACCAGGCACCACACAGAGGAGCTGGGGCAAAAGAGGAGCTGGCTTGGATGCGGACATCCTCTGCACAGCGGCCAACCTGCTTTTGTCCATTCGCCTCTCACTGAGCTGGAAATAAAGTTTAGGAGACACTAATTTCCTTCCCACAAGCAAGGGATGCTGACTTAAGGGATTACCTACAGAGGGACACACCTGAGTCCTTGACCTCCCCTGGGAATGCAAGCACCTGTGATCACCGCAGGTATTCTTGGGAGCCGTGGCGGAGGCAGAGCAAACTAGAGGCTATCTCCATTCCTGTCTAAGTCCCGCACACAGATGCGAGCAGGTTGGCCCTCCCACCTGCATCTCACTTCCCAGCCTACACGCCGCTCCACTCTGCAGCCCTTATTTCCTTCTGGTCACCGCTTCTGCACACCTCCTGTATCTCCTTGCCTCGGGTATCTATTCTGCTTTGATTTCGAGTTAGGTGATTATAATCAATATTTGTTCAACAAACATCAAATGGGCACCTACTGTGTTTGGGACACTGAGCCAAGCACTAGGATTTTAGAAACGAATAAGATGTGTTTGGTTCCCCTCCAGGTTGTAAGCTGTGAGGTACAGTATCCTAATCACCTTTAACTCCTCCCCAGTGCCTAGCAGAGTGGCTGGTATACAGTAGGTGCTCAATAAATACATGCTGAATAAACCAATGAGTCACAGAATGTTCTGGCTGAAAGGGAGTTTGGTGATAAGTCTATACATTTAATTTTAAAAAATTTAAAGCTTTTTTTACTTAAACATAAAATATTTTCATTTTAGAAAAATTGGAAAAGAAAAGAAACTAGAAATCACCTATAATCCTACCTCTAAAACACAACAATTGTTAACAGTTGATTATATATCTTTCCAGTCTTTTCTTAAAGGATATCATACATATTTTTAAACAAAATTGGGATCCCATTATTATATTTACCTGTTTATATCTTGTTTTTATCATTATAACTTTATTATATTAACCATACATTAAAAAATTTCTCTTGTAATTAACTTTAACCAAATCATTCTTAACAAATATGCTGTATTCTATTATATATTTTTACTATAATTCTTTTTGTCAGCTGTTAGACTGAATAAAATTTTCATTTTTTTCCTTTGTTATTGCATATAGTGCTCAATTAAACATCCAACTTTTTACAAAGGAGAAAAGAGAGATGTGGACGGGGAAGTGATTTATCTGAGGGTTTTCTCTCAGCTCCAAACTCCTTCTATACTCTTTCGTGTAATGCTGGGCCTGGGATTCTGCAAAGCACATTTCTGCTTTTCTATCGAAGAATGAACAGATGGACAAATGAGAAAATGAATGCGATAAATCTCTGAATTGAGTGGAAAAAAATAATATTGAATGGGCTCTTTGATGGCTGGGGGCTGAGTGAGCCTAGAACTATCTATTCATGACTTTGAAATGGAAAGGGAGGCTTCAGTTCTCTGCATTGTAAGTTATGGGGGACACAGAATACAATATAAAAGGCAACTATGTAAAGAGAGACACTGAGTGAGTCAAAGCAGGCGGATTCTGTAGGGGAGTAGACACCTGAAAGAAGTGTTAAAATTACTTGACACACAGAGATATAGGAAACTATGACCCATTATCAAGAGAAAAAACAATTAGTAGAGAGTGACCTCAACATGGTAGATGGTAGACAAGGATTTTAAGGCAGCTATTATAGCTATGCTCAACAATGTAAAGGAAAATATGCACTTAATGAATGAAAAAAGAGAGGAAACATCAGCAAAGAAATAGAAACAAACAAATAAACAAAAATATAATACCTGTAAAATACAAAACCTGCAATGTGTAGGTGGTAGTTGAAGCCATGGGAATGAAACAGATTGCCCTAGATAGTGGAAGAACAGAAATTGATAGGAATCAGAACTAAGGTCCTACTCTCATAGAATATTTTATAACTTTTCCCAGCTTCCAATTCCTTATCTCTATGGAAATAATAATATCTACATATACTTTCTCACTTGATAACCAAGAGATCCTTTGAGATAGGTTTATGCTTTTTTTTTTTTTTCTTCTTAGCCAAGAAAACTGAGGTTTCTATAGGTGGGAAAACCATAACTCTGTGTTACTCAGAATAACCTGCATGCCAATTGCTGGATTTATCTTCTTGTTTATCCTGAAAATAGCCTTATGAAGTAGTTGTGCTTATTAACCCATGAGTTACAGTTGGAGAAACTGAGTCCAGAGAGTTCAAGCAGCTTGTACAAGATCACTCTGTGCCCAGGACAGGCTATAGCCAAGGATGGAACTCAGATACACACAGAGCAATAATAAAACGCTCTACAATTTAGGATTTGGGTCTGACTTCTCCACTAACCGGCTGTGCCATTGTGTGTTCCCTGAGAAGAGGCAGTGTGTGCAGCAGCTTAGGCTCTGAAGTCAGCCTGGGTTCAGATCTAGCTACGTAAACTTAGGCCTCCACGGTCTCATCTATAAAACTGGAGTAGCAGTAAGACCCACCTTGTAGATTTGTTGTGAGGATTAAACAAGGGAACACATGCGCAGTACTTGCAATATTGCCTGGAAGAAAGCGAGGGCTCGTTAAATGTGAGCTATTCTCGAGGGCAGAATGACAGAAGGGTAGCAGACGCAGTCGATGCCAGGCCCTGACCGCTTCAGTGCCCACCGCCCATTTCTCTGTCGGCTGAGTGTCTCTTTGCCCCGGGACTCTCTCTCTGAGCCTGCACACAGGTCTGCGGGCAAGCGAGGCCGAGGCCGGCACGAAGGGCTGAGGAGTCAGTGGATAAACGCCCCAGCTCCCTCATCCCTAGGCGGGGTGTCCCAGGTGTATATTCTGCACCGTTTCCCAGAGCTCCCTGGGGGGATCGAGCACTGGCTGCCCAGTGGTAGTGGTCTTGATAATTCATCATTTACTGGCCCCTTCCTTCCCTGTCTCACTTCCCCTGATCCTGGTGTTTCCTGGAATCACCTTCAGAATGAATCACCTGCACTTGAGTCCCTGCGTCGGGGTCTGCTTCTCTGGGAACACCAATAACAACAAATAGCGTCATTTTTAACCTCCTTCTGTATGCCGTAAACCGTGCTAAGCGCCTGAAACATGTTATTTCATTTTCTCTTTTCAAAGCAATGGATGTGGAGAGCATTATGGCCCTCGCTATACTCGGGCGGAGAAACTGAGACTTGGTGTGGTGACGGGATTTGCCCAGGAAGTTGGGGCAGAGTAGAGATTCCATCTGAGGGGGCTCTGTGTTCAAAGCCCGTGTTTTTCCCAGCGTGGAATGCTGGACGTTTCTTAGGAAGAGTTTGCTGTGGGAGAGAGCGCATTTCAGGACGGGGGACTGTCACAGAGTTGTCCGTGAGGTCTCCTGGAACCAGAGCAGAGTGTCCTGTCTGAGGGAGGGTTTATGGGGCCAGGGCATGCAAAGACTGGCCAGGACAAGGTGTTTAGCTCCAGGCCTCCTCCTGGGACTGTGCCTCCCTCCACAAGCCCACTCTACCCCCTTCAGCCTGCTGTCTCTGGTTTTCTTAACCGTCTCCAGTGGCCATCTGTGGAGAGGACGGGAAACCCAGCCCCTGAGGGAGAGACGACAAGCTCGGATTCTATCAGGCCATGAGGGAGACAGGACTGCGTAATGGGCAGGACAGGGTGCCAGGTGTCTGGGGACCCAGGTTTTGGCTCCTTTTAAGCCATAAGACTTTGAGTAGGTTCTGTCTTGTCTCTGAGTTTTTGTTTTCTCTAATGGGAAATGACAAATTTGATCAAGTTATATACACAAATTATCTGAAGGCTGGTCATGTAAATGGACAACGTGAACCAAGTGTGAGACAAAAGGGAGGATAGAGGACTGCGGCACAGTTGCCTAAAGACAGTAAAAAGGAAAAAAGGCTGGGTATGCTGGCCAAAGCACATTTGTAGGTAGAGAGCCCTTGGACTTGCTGTTTGAGACTTTTGGACTAAGTGTCCTCTAAGTCTTTGAGTTTTGTTTTTTTTTTTTTTGGTTCTTCATTAAATGTTATAGATGCCAGCAGTTACATAGAATCATGTTTTTGTAAATAATATATTTCCTTTCAATAAAAGGCCTACCTTTTGAATAGTGTCATGAGGAATGAGTTTTAGAGACGGTGCCCTCAGAATCCTCTGCGTTGCTTCTCTGCTTAAAATCCTTTATGCACCCCAAATGTCTATCGAGAGCCTACTGTGTACGGGCACCATGCAGCGTGCTGGGGACATATCAGAGAACAAGCCAAGTGCCTGGCCTCAGGAGGCCTGCCTGCTCGCAGGGACGAGAGCTAAAAGACAAACTGAACTAACATTCAAATATAATGCCGGTATTGATGAGTGCACGGAAGAAAGCAAAGCAGGACAAGGAGACAGAGAATGCGTGGTGGATTTTCTGGTAGAGATTCGCGCCGAGGAGGTGTCCTTAGAGCAGGGACTCAGCCGGAGGGAAGGAGTGAGCCACGGAGAGCAAACTGACCTGATAACCCGGCAGTGGTTGGCTTTGCTTTTCAAATAAAGCCCAAATTCCTTGATATGATGTTCCAGGTCTTTCCCGATCTGCTCCTTGTCTACAATGTTCTAGGTCTTTCCTAATCTGCTCCTTGTCTACGTTTCCGTCTTCATTTCCTGACAATTCCCAACTTCACACCAAGCGTCAGCCATTCTGGACCAGGAGCAGTTTGCCCACAAGGTTGTGTTGTTCTGTCCCCTTCTGTCGGGTCTGCTCTGCTCACGTGTGGGGGGCCAGGAGTGTGTCCACCAGGGACTCTGCCCTACAGGGAGGGGAAGGGGCGAATCGATGACAGAGGTGACTGTCCGCAGCACTCCAGGGGCAGCTCAGGTGGACAGAAAGCCCAGGTGGAGAAGAAGGGGGAGCACGAATGAAAAAGATCATGAGAGCGTCACCCCGCTGGGATTCACAGAGTAACACTGTGCATGTTTGGACTTGGTGGTCTTGTCTGAACGTGGTTTGCTTTATGCCACCAGTTCAGGGTTTATCCAGAAGGATTCTGTGGTCCAATTTGAGAAAAGCTGCATCCCATGCTCACTATGGAGATTCACTGTAACCTTTGGCGTAATAAATGCTCTGAGAAGTCCTGTAACAAAGAAATATTTGAGCTTTCCTTTGAACTAGCATTTTCTAAACCTATCTGGTAGCCAAAGTCTCCCCTACGTATTCTATCTATTGAGTTCTCTCAGAACCGCTGCTGGGCAG
Source organism: Eulemur rufifrons (assembly GCF_041146395.1). Classification (NCBI taxonomy): domain Eukaryota; kingdom Metazoa; phylum Chordata; class Mammalia; order Primates; family Lemuridae; genus Eulemur; species Eulemur rufifrons. Next base: position 117,453,073 of record NC_090984.1, on the reverse strand, counting down.
TGCACGTGGGGAACCCGGTGCTGGAGTCCCTGGAAATCCTTAGCAGGTGGAGTTTAGTGGGGGATGATTATCTAACTCCATATACTTAGAGCCCTTTAAATTTCACCTATGTTAGAATCGCCACCAAAAAAACACATGGTATGTACTGAGTGACAAATATTTTTGCTTTATTTAATAATGACCTGTAACTGTATATGAAAAAAAAGCACAGATGTTTGAACTGGGGGCCATATTCCCTTTAAAAAGTTTTCTTTCCTTCTGTTATTGCTGCTGATAAAAGCTTAGCTGGTTGTCCTGCTCAGTGAGAAGCAAGATTCCACTGCTTACCTGCTGGCAGCCCTCTGAGATCCAGGTGCAAGGTCGGGCGATGGTGGGGCCTCCCGAAGGAGCAGCTTAGGTAGGAAAAGGGGGATTGATAAGAGAAACCTTCCCAGAACCCTCCTGAGACCTCAGTAACCATCACTAGATTGAGACCCCCTCAAGGTCAAGATCAGTGTTTACGCATCTCTGTGGCCCTTACGTTACACAGAGCCTGACGCATAGTAGGTGTACAGTCGACCTTTGCTGAGCGAACCAGTGAATGAATGATTCCCCCTCTGGTTTTCTTTTGCATTTGTATTTCCTTAACACTTGATTATTTCACTTACTCACTTATGAAATATTTGCAATGCCCCTACTGTGTGCCAGCCAGGATGCTTAGGGATGTCCAACACCTGACCCTTTCCCTAAAGAGTTCACAGTTTAGTTGCCTGTAATGTTTTCATTTTAGGGGTCCTCTCCAGCTCTGGATTCTGCCACTCTAAGATTCTACAGTTCTGTCATTCTAAAACGCTGTTATTCTAAGATTCCCTGATTCCACAGCTCTCCTCGCGAGCCCTAGACATCTGCCTTTATTTTGGATCCTCTATCGGACTAGTTATCTAAATAGGAATCTTCTCAGTTCATTTATTTGTGAATGTGTATCAAGCGTCGATGAAGAGGTCACCTCTAAGAAATTTGTAGATTCAGTTCAAGGTCAATTGAAGCTAACTGTATTAAAGTAAGATCTTATCTCTCCCCATGAAATACTAGCCATTCTTTTTGAAAAAAAGAGAATTAGGCCAAAATAGTTCACATAAAGAAAAAAAAAAAAAGGACTTCATTGCTGCATATATTTACGCATATGCTCATTTGGTGGTTTCTTCTCTTAATTATGAACAGCAGGCAAAGATCTAGGGTCATGTGGAGGGTACGTTGCGTATGGACTTGGCCACAGGCAAAGTTCATACAGGGTAGCACCCGAGAGTTGGAAAACAGCAGGGAGACCACTGAGCCAGCCGGCCACTCGTCCAAGGCCACATAGGAGGTGGCAGCAGAGGACAATCCTGAGCTGGTTCCTGCCTCCTGGTCCAGCACTCTCCTCCTTGCATCCTCCTGAGGCTGGCCAGGGAGGTCAAGGCTGACCAGAGAAATGGAGCAAGGTCATCGCAGGCCCGGGCTCTCCTTGGATGCTGGGAAGGCAGCTGGGTAGCCCCCGCTGGCGGGGGACAGAGCAACACCGCAGAAACGCGCTGGCTGCGACTCCGGGGGCTTTAGCACCAACTCCAGCTCAGCTGGGCTTAGGGCATCCCTTCTCTTCTCTGAACCTTGGTTTCTCCAACTCCAAATTAAGAATGTTGAAGTAAATGATCTCAAAATCAAAGTGCTCTGAATCCCCATTTATGTTCATGGTGGTTTCTTTAAAGAAAGTTATGAATTATACGAATAATATATTAATGCATGATATACTGTGTGGTACATCTACAAATGTGAATACATTGTAGACAAGGCTGAAGTCCGTTTTGACCACTCCCTCCCTTCCCGATCCCACCCTGCTTCCTGTGCGACTGCCCCTGAGAAGCCATCGTCGGCTGGGTTCGCGTCCACGCATTTATACAGCACGTATGCACTGTGTAATGTCATCTCTGTGTCCTCTCCGTGTTTGGCTTTTGTTTCTTTGTTTGCTGTTACCATTCTGTACTCAGCTTTTCACTCAACAATGTGCCTTGAAGAACTTTCTATGCCATTATATTTGATTATTTGCAATATTTCGATTATTCTCAATATTTTACATTATTGTTTTGTAGTCAACTGCATAAATTTATCTCGAATACATATTTGGCCATTCCTCTGTTGGTGGTCATTTATGTTGGTTTTCTTTTCTTTTCTGTTTTTTACTCACTTTAATTTAATGGTTAATTTTTTTAATGCTACTTTATATATTCCATTGGCTGTTGCATCATAGATTCAGAAGCTCAAGTCAGAAATACAGTACGAGGGCTAGGTGTGGTGGCTCATGCCTGTAATTCCAGCATTCTGGGAGACTGAGGCGGGAGGATCACTTGAGGTCAGGAGTTCAAGACCAGCCTGAGCCAGAGCAATACCCTTTTTCTACTAAAAAATAAAAGAAAAAAAATAGATAAATTAGCTGGGCGTGGTGGCGCATGCCTGTAGTCCCAACTCGGGAGGCTGAGGCAGGAGGATTGCTTAAGCCCAGAAGTTTGAGGTTGCTGTGAGCTATGATGATGCCATTGCACTCTAGCCTGGGCAACAGAGCAAGACTCTGTCTCAAAAAAAAAAGAAAAAAAGAAATACAGTACAGCGACTGAGTTCTCTTACCTGAGAGTAAAATAAAGTTTCATAGTCACCCCTCAAATAAGTCACAGTAGCCAGCTGTTGACCACAGCCATGCCAGGAATGCCAACAGTAGAGACTGCCTGTGACCTCTGCTCCTTAGTGTTGACAGTCAGAAAGAATTTGGGGAGAATAGATTCTTCTTCTTCCAAGACTGGGAAGATAACCACTCTGCCTCACAATTTATATGAGAGAGTCCAAAACCTCCATAATGATATTCATTGTAGTGGCAACTGCGGTTAAAAAGTGACCATCTAAAATTTAATGGTCTTTCTGGAACATATATATTCTTAAAAACAAAAGACAGTTGCACATGAGTTTGCCCTTTCAGTGCATTGCTCTGTTGAGATACTCTTCCACTGGCACATGCATATAAGCATACATACGTGAATGAGTGTAGATAATTTCAAATATTTTTTGAATGACCTCTAATCACTTAGTATTGTAGTCATTACTGACAAGACCGTAAAATTACTCCATCTGACCCAATCCCTCCACTTCCCTGTAGATACAATTTCTTACCTGCAAGTTTTGGATTGGTGGGGGGCCGGGGGCAGTGCCTGAATGTCTGCAAGACCCCATATACTTTGGGAGAGAAAAAGGAAATGCAAGTATATTTTAAACCGGAAAGAAACAAAGCAAAATCAGATCAAAGTAGGAGATTTTAGTATTGCAGCACCAGTCTGCGTCTGACAGCTTTGGGCCAGGCAACTTTACAGCGATCACACAGGCGTGACCGGTTAGAAGTCTGATGGACAGTGCAAGGCTGTGGCTGTCAATGCACTTTTCAAATGCCAGCTGCAAGACCACAGAGTTAACACCCATGACGCTAGTTGTGTTTGCTTGTCTTGCTTATTTTCCATTTGCCCGGGTAACACTGCAAGGAACAGCCTTGCTCTCGTCTCCTGTGACAAGTGAGCATGTGTCGCTCTCGTAGAAGTGTTGGCTGAGAAGGACAGGCAAGGCTGGGTGTCTGCTCTGACGCTATGCTCTGCAGCGTGAGTGGCCCAGGAATGATCTCTTTCTGGCTGCTGCATTTCTCTCTCCTCCTTCCCTGTGCTTCTGCATCCAGTTCTCCTATTTCTGGATCTCTCTGCCTCTTGAGATCTGTGTGAGTCAGGACTCTTGCTGCAAGTGTCTGGAAGCCCAACTCATACTGGCTCAAGAAGAAAGGGAATTTGTAGCTGCTTTGGCTGGGGAAGTTACTGGGGTGGGCCCCTGAATGAGTAGGCTACCAGGACCCTGTCTCTCTCTTTATTTTTCTCTTACGTTCTCTGCCCAGCTTTGCTCCCTCCTGGCAGCAAAGATAGCTGATGGCAGCTCTAACATCCCATCCTTCCAGCTCTTGGACTACAGGCTCAGAAATCCCAGGAAAGAACTCTCATTGGTCCGTGTGAGTCATATGCCCTCCCTTGAACAGATCACTGGGTTCAGAGGGAAGAGATACTGTGATTGGCCAGGCCTGGGTCACACAGCCGCACTCTCCTGTGCTCAGGGTGTCTGTGGTCAGAAGAAGAAGGGTGGAGAAGCTTGCTAGGCTCACAAAAGCATTAGCTACTCCTTCATTTCCAGAATGTCTGCTCAGAGCCCTCATAATCCTAGAAGACTTAAAAAAGCAAAAGTCTTTGCTCCTACTGACCAAATCTTACTATTAAAGCAAAGGCCTCAGAGAGAAGGAAGAATAATACTAACATTCATTGAGTAGCCACACTGGCCTGACACTGTGCTGGACATTCTCCTTTAATCCTTACTAATAACATATGTGGCAGACATTATTATGCCTATTTTACAGGTGAGGAAACTGAGGCTCAGAGAAGTTTATTGGCTTGCTTGACGTTGCTAGCTGGTATATGGTAGAACTGGGATTTGAACTGATATCCATTAACGTGTGGACCCATAGTTTAGCTCACATCTCCTCTTCTGGGCTAGAGGAAGCACCAGGATGATGAGCACATGAGAAAGTTGCTATTTTCCCCTCATGAACAGATCAAGGTCACCTTGGTAACAGTGGTTGCTTATCTCCAAATGTGGCCACCTGCAATTCCTCCCACCCCTTTCTGGGATGCTGTTCCCCCATCAAGAGATGGAATCTCTTTCCTTTCTCCTGGAATTGGGCCTGGCCCCGAAATGCTTTGACTAACAGAATGTGGTGAAGGTGACAATGTGCCACTCTGGGTGTAGCCCAAGAAGCCTGGCAGCTTCTGCTTTTGTGCTCTGGGGAGCCATCCAGAGAGAGAGATAGGGAAAGAGAGAGAGAGAGAGAGAGAGAATATGACCATGTCCATGCGGAAGAGTACTCAGTACTCAGTGCCAGATATATCAGTAAAATCTGGACCTGCCAGCCCAATCTACTGCCGACCAAACCCAGCTGACTCAGTGACCCCAGCTGATGCCACATGAAGCAGAAGAACTGCCCAGCTGAGCCCTGCCTGAATCCTTAACTTGCAGAATTGTCAAAAGTAAATCAATATTGTTTTGAGCCTCTACATTTTGAGGTGGATTGTTTGTTAGACAGCAATAGATAACACAAACATTGGTAATTTTTCAGGTATATTTTTCTTTTAAGTTCTTATTGTTTTGTGCTCAGTGAGCTGGTCCTTCTGAAGTTGACTCCCTTGCACTCTTTGAAAGTACACTTCCTCTGTTTTTTTTTTTTTTTTGTTTTGTTTTTTTTTTGAGACAGAGTCTCACTCTGTTGCCCAGGCTAGAGTGCCGTGGCATCAGTCTAGCTCACAGCAACCTCAGACTCCTGGGCTCAAGCAATCCTTCTGCCTCAGACTCCCAAGTCTCTGGGACTACAGGCATGCACCACCATGCCCGGCTAATTTTTTCTATATATATTTTTAGCTGCCCATATAATTTCTTTCTATTTTTAGTAGAGACAGGGTCTCACTCTTGCTCAGGCTGGTCTCGAACTCCTGAGCTCAAATGATCCTCCCTCCTCGGCCTCCCAGAGTGCTAGGATTAGAGGCATGACCCCCCCCCCCCACCCCGCGCCCGGCCTCCTATTTTCTTTTTGAAGTGTTCTGTCTCTTCCTTTGACATTAATGATCCATCAAAGGAAAGATCTGAGCCCTCAAATGTGTAAGGCACTTACCTTGTGTGGAATGGTAGACTGGACTTTAGACCCTTCCTCACGCTTTGTGCGGTGAGGAAAGATACTGTTATATGCTAGGGGACTTCACTTTATATTTGCCTTTTATATGTTATTTAACATTTCAATAACATTATCTGAATGTAAAAGTAATATATACTCACTATAAACATTTGCAAAGTACAGAAAAATATAAATAAGTAAGTAGATAGAAAGAGATCACCTCTAATTATACCATCCTGATATAGATAATGTCACCAGTTTGGTATATTTTTCCTCCAGTATTTTTTCTAAGCACACACACACATACACACACTTTTTTTTACACAGCTGAAATAGATGTAGAGTTTTCTCTCCCTTTGCATCTTTTTCCTCACATTACATCATAAGTCTCTCTCCTGTTTCATTAAAAATGCTTTACACGTGTCAATTTTAGCAGCTGCCTTGTATTTCGCCCTCTGGATTGCCGTACTTACCCAGCGCTTCCAGTGTCTTGTGACGATGAGCTCTGTAGCGAACATCCTCACATGTAGACGCTCGAGACGAGGACCCCTAGATGTTCAAGTACTGGGTGGAACGCAAAATGGCATTTTCTAAGAGCAATTAGGAAACTGATCTAAAGGATCGTTTCAATTTTGATAAGAAAAAAGCTGACGTAAGTGGAGGTTCCCAGGAGGATTTCTCTTCTGGCATCTGCTCTTTCCATGTTGAAGCTGTTTATTTTGAATTCCCAAAGTCTTCCCCACCAGCGTGTTGTCAAGGGTTCATCCTTTTTCTGGCTTCTACCAATCCCCTGAGATGCACCTTAAAAGTCAAAGTAATGGAAGAACTGGGGTTAGAACTCAGTTCTCTTAATAGATAACTGTGGATCAGTGGCATCATGTCACCCACTGGGCCTCAGAGTCCCCATAGGTGCAATGAGGGGCTTTGACCAGATGACTTCCTGCCCACCCCCAAGTCGGAGCACCTGCCTCGTGCCAGGCACGGAGCTAAGAGCTTTATGTGCATTCTGTCTTTTAAATCACACTGTTATTAACCCATTTTATAGATGACAAAACTGATGCCATGAAAGTGTGCATTGTACCCGGAGCTCCTTAAAGGCTTGTCCACTTTCCAGCTTTAAGGTTTGAACATTGTGTCCAGGGTGGCACAAAGTTCCAGGGGATTAAGATTCAACTCATCCCTGCTCATATTTACCAAGGCTCCCCCCCGTGCCATGGCAATATCAAGAGCTTTTCTCATACTTATTTTATAAACCTAGCAATGACTCCATGAAACAGTATTTTTGTTCCTCAGATAAGGAAGCTAACATTCAGAGAGGTGGAGTGACTTGTCCAAAGTCACACAGCTAGAAAGAACGAAGAGAGAATTTAACCTGAGTCCTGCCGCTTTCCAACACAAGGCTTCTTCCCCATGCACAGGCCCCGTCAGCAATGATGGAAGGACAGGCTCACGACTTCTTGTCGCTGTCCCCACCTTCCCGCCTGGCCACAAACTTACCTCCACAGTCACCATATTTGGGGCTTCCTTTTGTCATTAAAAACCCGCCCCTCTCTCTGTCTCTGTCTGTCTCTCTCTTACACAGCCACTTCCTTTCCCCTCCTCTTGCAAAATGCAAAACCAGAAATGAACTGAACACAGAATTCTGTAAACACGCCGGCCGGCTTGGCTCCTTCCGAGGCGCTGGGTTCCTGGACGCAATCTTGAATCCTAATTAAGCCGTTAGAGAAAGGCTTGTTGCTGGCAACAGGGTCAGGGAGAAATAGTTTCCATCATGCGGTATCTGGAATTGGAATTGGCTGGAAGGGCCTCGCTCGCTCGCTGCTTTCAATACCTAATAGGCAGAATCTCGAATGTTATTAATCTAAGTGAACCGTGCGAGACACAGGGATGGAGCGGTGAATAGAGTTATTTGATTTTAAGAAAGGAAACCAGGCAAAGAACATTCTGTATTTGTAACGTCCTGGATCCCTGCAACAGGCCGTTAGATTAGAAATATGTCTGTGGTATGTGGCGCAGGATTTAATGAAACTGCAAGATGAATTGGGAAGCTCAGGCCAAGGTGAAAGCGCAGAATTCCTGACACACTCTGCTTGGAGCCCCTGTGCCCTTGGGGACCGGTGAAATGAGCGTTCTTGACGGCAGAGCAGGAGAACATTTGATGCAATTACCAGTCAGCGCTGGGGCTGCCCACACGCTAGAGGCCTGACTCTGCGCTTCACAGCCAGCACAGCCGCCGGGCCCTGGGGAAGGCGGACATTTTGTTGAAAAGGAGAAGATAATGGCTTCTCTCCTTTCCTACTTCATAGGATGCAGGGACAGGATGTGATGTCTGGAGCTATGGCAGTCATCTTGTGATTGTGAGTTGATACCTGCATTATATTTTTAAATTTTTATATAGCATAAGTGCTTTACAAATATTAACCCAGTTAATAATAATTCAATTAATATCCAAACCTTGAAGATGGCAGAACAAAGGATAAAAAAAATCTGCGTCTTGATGTTATTGCTGAGCTAGCAACCAAACCCTGGGACTTCTTATCAAGGAAGTATTAAAGTCTGGGTGTTAGGTATTGTTTCTTGAAATTCAAAGCCTTTGTAGCCAGATGCCTAATAATCCATTCTTACCACCTTCTTTAGTTACAGGACTCTGATACGTAGCAGGGAAAATTGCTAGTCAGAACAAAGACTATATTTCTTACTCTTATTTTCAGTTAGGGTGGCTATGAGACTAAGTTCTGGCCAATAAGATTAAGAAGATGTAAGTGAAAGTTGTGTGTGTTCTGAGAAAGCTCTTTGAAAGGAGCCAACTTTGCAGGAAATGTGCCCTTTTTCATCTATCCCCCATTTCTTTATCCTGCTGCCAGGAGGGTGGATGTGAAGGCTGGAGCCCCAACAGCCACCTGGACCATGAGGTGATGAAGCCACAGGTAGAGGTGAAGGGAGCAGAAAGAAGGAGCCTTGGTTCCGAGGCCTGTAGACCTGCTATCCCTGACTGCCTATCTCTGGACTTCTTTGCTGGAACAGAACAAATCCTTGTGTGTTTAGGCCACTGTTATTTTGAGTTTTCCATAAATCACAGATGAATCTAATCCCAATACCGAAACAAGAGCTAGCCTCAAAGAACCTTGCTTAAAACCTTCACAAGCTTCCTGCTGCCTACAGGAGGAGAAAGGCAGGCTCTCAAGGTCTGCACAACCTGCCTTAGCCTGCCTTTGTAGCCTCATCTGCAACCAAAAAATTCCAACTCATCCTTGGAGACTCAGGTCAAAAGTACTTGAGCCTCTGAGAGGCCCTCCCTGACCCCCTCCAGCAGGGGACCCCTGGGTCCGGGATTCCTGGCATCTCGCACACAACCCCTGTGCTAGCAAGCCTTACATCAACCTACTGGCAGTTGTTTCTGCGGAGCTTTCAAGTTGATGACCGTTGCCGGGCAAGCCAAGGAAGCTAAGGGCCAGGTGTAGCAGGTCAGGTCGGGCAGCAGTTGGCAGAGCCGGTGTTTCGGCTCTGATCTTAGCCCCTGTCCTCTCCATCCTCTCATTTTATTAGACTAGAGGGAGCAGGGGAGTTGCTAGAGTCATTCTATTTGGCCACTTCCTTTGGTCTCAGACTTGAGGAGGAGAGGAGAGAGCGGGAAGCTGTCGAGCTGGGTTTCCTGGGCTCTCAGTCGAAGTCTCTTCCTCGTGGAGAACCTGGTCACCCCCGGGTTCAATTGCTGCAGCCTGACAGCAGCCCTGGGCGGGTCGTGGGGGACTAATCATCAGCCAGGGGTTGGTCTGTGAGCAGGGTCTGGAACAGGCTGGGAGAAGGACTGGTGTAGGCGTCAAGTGGAGACCAGGATGTGGCACGTGGGGACAGCTGGGCTCAGGTGGTGACCATCTTTAAAAAAACGGATGGCTGTGGGTCACTTATTCAATTAGTCAGTGTAGCCTGGTGCTGGGGGGTGGTGAGCAGAGTGGTTAGTGTGTGGACTGTGAAGTCAGACTGCTGGGCTTCAGTTCTGGGCCCCCTCATGTACTGGCCATGTGACAGTGTTAATTCTGAACTCTGAACAAAAATTAATAAGCACCCGGTATGTGCCAAACACCATCCTAGACACCCAAGAGGTGTGGGGATACAGCAGTAAACAAAACAGGTTAAACTTTTCCCCTCTGGAGGTTTCAGCCCAGTGAGAGGGAGCGGGCGCTGTGGTCGGAATGTTACTGTCCCTTCCAGCACTCACGTCCAAACCGAATCCCCGTGCAACGGTGCTGGGAGGTGGGACCTGGCAGGAGGTGTGTAGGCCACGTGGCCTCTGCCCTCGTGGATGGATTGATGCCAGCCTGTGCTCTTCTGTGTGTGAGGACACGGCGTTCCTCCTCTCCAGAGGGCTCAGCCGCGTCTTGGAACCAGAGACCAAACTTACTGGCACCTTGGTCTTGGACTTCCCAGCTTCCAGAACCATGAGAGAATAAATTTCTGTTCTTTATAAACTATCCAGTCGCAGGTATTCCGATATAGCAGCACAAGAGGAAAGAAGACAGAGATGAACAAAGAAAAAATATATATTGGCCAAGCGTGGTGGCTCAGGCCTGTAATCCTAGCACTCTGGGAGGCTGAGGCAGGAGGATCGCTTGAGCTCAGGAGTTCCAGACCAGCTTGAGCAAGAGCAAGACCCCGTTTCTATTAAAAAATAGAAAAATTAGCCAGGTGTGATGGTGAGTGCCTGTAGTCCCAGCTACTTGGGAGGCTGAGGAAGAAGGATTGTTTAAGTCCAGGAGTTTGAGGTTGCTGTGAGCTAGGCTGATGCCACAGCACAATAGCTCAGGCAACAGAGAAAGACTGTGTCAAAAAAAAAAAAAAAGAAAAAGAAAAAGAAAGAAAGAAAGAAAGAAAGAAAAGAAAAAAATGTTATGGTAAAAATTAAGCAGGTAGGTGGATAATTTTTTATCGAATGACATTTATTGGCCAAGTACTGATCGCACTCGTATTTTTATGTCCTCTGCCCCTACTAGGAAGGTGAGCCACCCAGAACAGGGGCAAGGTGTCATTCATCTCTAAAACTGAGTCTAGAATTGTCTAGGGGAGATCTCCCAATGAGTTTCCCATAGTACTGTTATGAAGTAATGAGTACTAAGTTTGTGGTGAAAGTTTGGGAGGTGTCAAACTAAATAAAAGAAAAATAAAACTGGCTCTTTGATGCAGGACTTCTCAGAGCCTTTATAGGCTGAGGTGGATTGGAATGAAAGATGAACTGGGGGCAGGGGAGATGGCTGCCTACAGTCAGAAGTTCCCAAAGTTACTTGGCTGGGGAACTACTTTGTGGCAGAGCATCTCCAGGTGCTAGTGTTCCGAGGAATTCACTGTGATGTGTCAATGTGACTGAGCTAAGGGGTGCCCAGATAGCTGGTGAAAAATTATTTCTGGGTGGGTCTGCAAGGCAGTCTCTGGAAGACGTTAGCATGTGAGTTTTGGGTTGAGTGAAGCAGGGGACCCTCCCCAGTCCATTAGGGCCTGAATGGAACAAAATGTAGAGGGAGGGAGATTTGCTCTCTGCTTGAGCTCTTGGCTCTCAGGTCTTCAGACTAGACTAGGACTCACCTTGGCTCCCCTGGGCCTCCGGCTTACGGACGGCAGATCATGGCACTTTTCAGCCTCCATAAAGCTTGAGCCAATCCCATGATAAACCTGTCCTTGGTGGGCAGGACCCAGGCTAGGACCCAGAGTGCTGGTGAGTGAAGGATGGACCCCGTCTCGGGAGGCTTAGACTGAACATGCTGCTCCTGGATCCAGAACAGAGAGTGCACGGGCTCCTGGGGGCCTCAGGAACCTCCCTGAGCCAAGCCCCAGGGGGCCAGGGAGAGAGAAGCCTCCATGTGGGATGGGCTGATCTCAGGGCTCTGGGCACCATGATGAAGTCTGTGATTGAGGCCTCAAAGTCAGCAGAAACAGGAATGGGCCCAGGGCTCAGGGCTGCATGGGAGGAGGGGCTCCCTACAGCTCATCTGGGCTGCAGAAGGCTCCCGAGAGACCCCAGACTGGGCTCATTCAGCTTCCAGGAAGTGTTCATGGAACCCCTGGCCTGAGCTTTGGGGCCCAGGAGGAGAAACCCTACATACATGCACAGGGCGCTAGAGCTTGGCTCATCCCTGGGGCTCTGAGGGCTGAGCGAGGTCTGGTGAGGGAGGTTTAAGGCAGCAGAGAGACAGGGTCCCCAAGGCAGGTGTGTGGAGCCACAGGGCTCAGCGTGCTGGATTTGCTCTGTGCTCTCAGGAAGGCTGTTCCTCAGCCTCCCTTGCAGCTAGGTTGGGCAGAGGCTGGTTTGGCCAAAGTTCCTCACTACTGCTAGGCCTGGCCCTTAGAAACATCTTGCATCGTGCACCAATCCTCTTGTCTGCTTCCGCCGCAGCCTTGGAAGCAGGGTGCCCTGTGCGAACCAGCGACAGGATGGAAGCAGCGGGGCGCCGGAGTCTCCTCTTTGAGAAAAGCCACCCAGGAGGGCCACCCAGCCCACACCAGGTTGAGAAATGCAAGTGGGAAATGAATCTTTAGCGCACCCAGCTGCTGAGATGCAGTGTTTACATCTCACCACGGTGTGGTCTGTCCTGTCCTCTTTAATCCAGTGGGGCTGCCTCTCGGGGGTTCCAGGGTGACGGGGAGCCAGCAGTGTGGCTTGGTGTACATTTGGGGCTTCCATTCCATTCACTGATCTCAGGAGGAGAGGCATGTGGCCCAGGAGAAACAGCGTGGCATTAACCCTTGCTCCCAGCCTTGCCAACTGGATGTCCTTGGACAAGTTACTGACCCTCTCCGAGCCTGTTTCCTCCAGCACAGTGACCCCATGTTGCAACACGGTTGTAAGAAAGAAGACTTTGTGTAGAGCATCAGGCGCTGGCCTGACACATAGTAGGTGCTCAAAAGAGGTAATTTTCTTCCCTACCTTCAGAGATCCTCTGAGAAAGCTTACCATTTATTTTCTAGTTATTCATTTGTTACTGCAGTAATAGTCATGAAGCACCTACTATGTGCTAGATTCTGATCCAGGCACTAGAAATACTGCAGTGAACAAGGCAGACAGAATTCTCTGCCTTCATAGAGTGACATTCTTACGGGTAGAAAAAAACCAATGACACCCGTGAGTCTCCATTCATGGGTAATGGCGTGTGCGTGTGTGCATGTGTGTGTAGACACATTGTCCCAGGCGGACCAGGGTGAGGATTTCCTCTTCCTCATTTCTGAAACTCTTTTTGAGCCCCAAATAAAGAGACATCAGGGCCAGAAGATGTAGAAATAACATTCCAGAAAGACTTTGGGAACAGTGGGTACAAGCGATGCTCCATGGGGCCCAGGTGACAAAACACAGGACCGAGTGGGGGAGGGGAGTGTTCTCACATGCTGTGCGTGAGCGCCAGGGATGCTGGGGACTCCCCGCTGGCTCACGGAGGGCAGAAGCTACCCAGGCCCTGACTGCTTCCATGCAACGTTTTGATGAATTATGTGTCCATGAAACTGAAACATATGGATAAAAATCTCTCCAGGAGCACCCACTGGTTCCAAGACGGAGAATCACTTGCTTGGCAGAGTGTGTTTTAGGTTCTGCCCAAACCCAGATGGTTGGAAAATATATCTTTCTGCCTCTCCTTTTTTTGGACCCCAGACACCAAGAGGTGGATATAGCCTCAGGAGACGCTCCAGCTCTGTTAAGAGGACCAGAATATCCACAGCTGCCCCCTCCCTCTTGGCCACAGAAGGAAAGCTCTGCCTCCCACAAACCCAGGGTATTCTGGCCTCAGATCCTCACTGTTCCAACAAACTGCATGGAAAATGCAACTGGAGGGTTTCCAAGCTCTTCTGTCGGTCCAGGAAGAATCTAGCATGATGGGATGGCCATGGGCCTCTCGAGACCAAGCCTTGTGTCTTGTCCCAGCCCCGAGCACAGTGTGTGACACAAATCAGGAGCTCAAAGAGTATTCAGATCAATGAATGAACGAAGAAGGAATCTTTTTTCTTCCTTATAACAATCCACAAAGTAGGTATAAATATCCTAATTTTCCAGTTGAAAAAAATGAGGATCAGTGAAATTAAGTAACTTACCTAAATTTACACAGCAAGATTACAGAAGAGCCAGGATTTGAATCCTGGCCTGGCTCCAGAGTCTGTGTTTTGTTCACGATGCCGTGTGTCACAAGGGATTCAGAGAAGCAGAAAAGCATTTCCTGCTTTGGGAGGTTGAGATGCCCAGGGATTTCTAAGACTCAGTCCTAGAACATGGTGTTCATTTACTCCCTGGTACTAATGACAGCAGCTAATATTTACTGAGCACCAAGTACTTGCCAAGCATGTGCTAGGTGCTTACCTGTCTCAACTTCACACAGCCCTGTGGGCTTGGTATTAATAGTGTCCCTCCTCTCTTTGTCAAGATAAGAAAACTGAAGGGCCACTCATGCCTCCTCTCTGACCATAGACCCCTCACCTGCAAAATGAGAGACGACACGCCTACTCCCAGGGTTTTTAGGTTGGTTCAGTAGCAGCTAATTGACAAAATCCCCCTTTTTTCCCTAGAGCAACACAAGAACAAAAAGAACATGGTAGGTGTTGAAGTCAGATCGCTTGGGTCTTACTAGCTCCACGACCTTGGCCAAGCTGCAGCTCCTCCCTCGGTCTCCTCATCTGTAAAATGGGGATGACAGGAGCACGTATCTCACTGGGCCATGGTGAGGATCAAGTGAGATGTGTCTGAGCAATGCTTAGCACAATGCCAGATGCAAAGCAGGTAAGAATCCCTTTTTGCTAGTTTTATTGTCACTCATGTTATTATTAGAAGTAGCACCTGTCATGAAATATTTTGGTGTGAAACGCCAGGCTCTTGGACAGCCTTCTGTTTTTGCGCTTGCTGTTTGCTCTGCTTGGAAGGCCCCCCTCCCCTTAAGCCCTCTTATTCTCAAGGCTCTGCTCAAATGTCATTTACCTTGGAAGTCTCCCCTGAGTCAAGGACCCCCGACGGACGTATGTGTGAATTCGCATAGCCCTGGATCCCAATCGCTACCAAAACGTTTTTAGCACAGGATGTATCTGTCATGTTTTAGAGCCCCCACTGCCTCTAAGACCATGGTGCTGAGATGCAGAGATTGTGTCTGCAGCATTGCCGGGCCCTAGGGCCTGGCCCTGAGTGTGTGCTCGTTCCACCTGTGAAATAAATAAATACGTAACATGCTGTCCTCAATGTTATTCTCCTTGTTGATAAGAAGCGGTGGATGGGATATGTTCCAAGTTATCTCTTTTGAAAAAAAAATTGAAATGTGTTAAAAAAACATTTGCATTGAAAATGATTGGAAAACATAACATTTTGTTCATGCAGAAAACTGAATACTGAAGAGACAGGAAAATAAACGTCATCTGCTGCCACAGTTCGTACAATGCATCCTTTGACGGCTGCGGAGCTCAGGCTCTGCGCTAGTGGTGGACAATTTGGGGTACACTGAATCTGGGGGGTCTTAGGTGTTGAAAAATTCATTCCATAAAGTGCGACTTGCGTGCACTGGTGAGTGACGACAGTCTGGTCTGTGTGCCTCGGGTCACACCGGCAGTGTCCGCTCCGCACGCAGCCGCACTGGGCGCGCACGGCCACCTGCGCCGGCCACTGGGAGTGAGCGCCCTCCCCCGCAGGGAAGTCGTCGCGACGTCTCCCAGGTTCATCTTCCTGCAGGCACGTCTCCCTTGGCACGCAGGTCTCACGCATCTTGGAACCACCGCCGCAAGCAGGCCAACTGTTCCAGAAAAGTTCAAATATGTGCTGTGGGATCCTTCCCAAAGCTTTCGGAAGCCACCAGAGCTCAGCATTCCAGGAGCGTCCGCTAAGGCGAGCGGGGCAGGAGGAAGGATATTCTCCAGGGCCAGGAATATTTAAACCTGGCAGGAGGCTCCCTGGGAGGATGCTGAGGGCCCCGTGGGCCCTGGGCGTTCCCGGAGGGCGGTGACTGCAGGCAGAGGTGACGAGGACACAGCCATCTCCAGCCCCCACCCCTCCCGCGGGCTCCCCCTCAGCGGCACTTAGCGAAACCTGCAGTGCATAAGCCGCGCTCCCCACCCAGCTCAGCCTCGGCCTGTCATCGTGCCCTTCTCGAAACACCTCTGGACATTCGTCTGGCAGGAAGCGGCTCCTTGTCACAGCCCCGTTTCCTCGCGCTCAAGTCAGGATCTGAGGCTCAATCTCGAGTTGACGTGACACTGTTTATAATACCTCGCAGTTCCTCCCGGGGTTATCCGGTCCTCGCCAAACCCACCTCTCGCCTTTCATTTCCACTCTGAAATATGCTCCCGGTCGGGCACGGGGATGGGGTGGGGAGGGATGCTCGGCCAGGCGGGGTTCAGGGACACCGGGAGGATGGACTCGCTGCTCAGTTTCTAGCCACAAAGCAGCTCCAAGCGCTGGCCCAACCACCACCACCCACCAGGGCCGTAGCCGATGGGAGGCGAGGGGGACCCGGAGCTCAGAAAGAGCCGAGCAGCACGGAGGTCCAGCAACAAGGACCTGTTGGGGGTGGGGGTGGAGGCCGGCAGCCCAGAGGGAAACTGAGGGCAGGGGAAGGGGCGGAGGAGCCCTAGGAAGAAAGGGAAGGTGTGAATACCAGGGGCCTTAGTAGCAGGCATTCATTCATACCTGCATTTATTTACACATGCCTGTGCGTGTTCAAAAAACATTTAGCCAGCACCTGCTATTCGATGCTTTGCATATCACCAGCCTGTCTGCAAGCATCCTGTGTAATAGTAATATTAATAATAGCTCCCAGGCTTGCCTGCTTCTCTGTGCCAGGCACTGGCTAGTGGCTTGCTACATATTAGCTCATTTAATCTTCACATTGAGCCTTGGGTAGGGAGCATTTTTATCATTTTACTGAGGAGAAAACAGAGGCACAGAGAGGTTAAGTAACTAGCCCAAGACCACACAGCTAGTGAGTAGCAGATGCTGGAATAATACCCAGGTATGTCTGAGACCCCTAAGCCCATGCTGTCAGCTCTGCACTATACAAACTAAAGAGGGGGTCCAGCCTGTCCAAGAGACAGGTAGAGAGCAATTTCCAGAAGGAGAGGTGGCTAGGGGGATTAGTAGTGCTGTCCAGGGACTCAGAGAAGGAGGCAACTGGTCCAGTTCCCAGGGCTGGGCACTGCCACAGGTTAGGGTCTGCAGCTATGTCCACTCCACCAGAGTTTGACCACATGCTGTTGAATTGGAACTTTGAGCTATTGCTTTGGGCACCAAAGATCCAGCTGGATTTGACTTTTTGTTGGTAGTTTTGGCATATCTCGTGAGATTTCTTTTTAATGAAGAGATTGACAGTCACAGTACCTTACATCTCTTTTTGGGTGAATCCCACAAGCACTGGTGGAACCCCAAGGTGCAGAACCACGCTGAGGGATCAGTCTACATGTCCTCGCTGAGCCCTCAGCGTGGGCCCCTGAGGATGCGCTGCCATTCTCATTTCATAGAATCCCCAGGAGCGCGCAGGACCATCCCCGGTCACTCGGCTAATAAATAAATTATTATGCCTGCAATGTATTGGGCATCTATGCTGTGCTGGGGACACTTCTGTCCACTCTTTCTCACTCTCTCGGCTCCCCAGGTAGGAGGGACCACAGTAAGAGAGGCTGCGGGTCACAGGGGTCAGGCAGGGTCAGGGTGCGAACTGAGATTCAGACTCCAGGGCACAACTGTGCGTTCTGCGCTGCGGCTCCCTCCACTGCCCTTCATGGCCTTCTTTGTAAAGTTTTGCCTTTTCCCTTTGGACTTCTTGTTAATAAATTTCAGGGTGCTTGTATCCTGATCTCTGCTTCCTCCTTCACTGCCTCAACCGTCCAGCCAGTATGTCTGAGCACCGACTGTGCACCCGGGCCTGTGCCAGGCCCTGGGAGAAGGAAGGAAGAAGACAAGGATCCCACTCTCGGGAAGGTCACAGAACTGGGGAAACTGACACGCCCATCAGTGAAGCCACATTGGCACGGGAGGTGTGATGGAGGTAATGCAATGGAGCCCGCCCGGGAGCTCCCCCTCTGCAAAATGGGAACACCAGCAGGATTCATGAGTGGTGGAGGGCAGGACTGACGTAAGAGTAAAGCACCAAGTGTGGTGCCTGGCCTGGCGGATTTTGCACCCTGTGGTGGAGATAATGCAACGATTCTGTTACCCTTCCCAGAGAAATGGTGGGATTTTTCTTTCCCTCCAAGAAGCCCCAAAATGTTTATATGTTAAATTGTTTATATACTACATGTTGATATTTATACACCGTGGATAGAATCATTACAGATTAGAACTAGGAGAGCCCGCGAAGATGTAAATGATCATCTGGTCAACCTCCCTGCTATATTGCATGCAACAGAGTTTGAAAACCATGATAGCCAGCTGGATAGAGACGGGGGCATTGGTGAAATGTGTGCATGTTTGTATGTGTCTGTGGGTACACTTTCTCTTGTTTCTTTATCTGCATTTTTGTGTCGCCTGTCTTATAATAATTTTAGGAACTCACACACTCTGTTGGTGGCAGTACAAGAGCCCTTTAGAAGGTGATCCAGCCACATGAATTAAGCATTAACCTTTTTCATGAGGACATAAACACAAATGTAAAAACGCACAAAAAATGTTCATTGGAGTGTTCTCTAAAATGGCAAACCACAAGAGTTAAGAAGCTACAGTTTATCTACTCCGTGGAACACTACATAGACATTGATGGAAAAGTTAAATGAATAAAAAAATGCAAAGTATATACAGTTTGATTGCTATTTTATTAGGTTAATCAGTCTTAATCTACACCCTTAGGGCTGAGTGTTAATTTCAGAAATATACTTTACACAGGAACACACCGCAGAGGTGGTTAGTTAGTATTTGGAGTAAATCATCAAAATTGCACCTACAGGAATCAACCTGAAAGGACTCCCAATGGTCAAAACTGAAACAATTTGAGCAACAGAATTAAGAATGTGCTATTCGATTATAGCCCAAAGTATAAAATAAATACCCATGAGTCCCTGCTGGTACAAATAAATGACTGAATAAACAAATACATGGGGGAGAGAATCTAGAGCCCTTAGGACCTTCAGCCTTTGTGGTGCCTCTCAAGACTGGGGATCTCAAATCAGTGGCTGTTCGGGTGCCTAGAGGAGGATTGGTTGCTGGAGTCTGTCGAGAAATTTTGCTGAATCCTACAGCTAGAATATGAGCGTGTCTGCTATAGGAGCCCCTCAAGAATAGAGGGGTGGACCTCCATGGAGCCACCGAACAGTCCTAGGACAGTATTTGTGTCTGCCTGCTAGTAAATATTTACACATGGGCGAAGTGTGGCCCGAAACTTGCTTTCACACTCAAGACCACCTGGGAGCAAGGTCGTAGGGGGAGGTTCTTGATGTCCCCACAGAGGACCCAGAATCCTTCTTTCTACACGTCAGCCTTTGGAACAGGTTTTATCTAAGTGCTATGTATGAGTTGGGACTCTTCCATTTGCAAATGATCAGAACCCAACTCAGGCTGGCTTGACTCACAAAAGGAAATGTATTGAGTCATGTTTCTGGGAAGCCCAGTGGGGTGGTCTCTTCTTACATAATAGACTTAGAGGTTCAAGTAATGTCAGTAGGACTTTTTTCCTCCCATCTTTCAACTCTGTCTTCATTCTCCAACAGGCTCTCTCCATGTGGCAGCTCCAGGCCTCTATTATCCTGATTGCTCCAAAAGCTAGAAGAAATGGTAGTCTTGCCTTGAAGTTCCACCAAAGTCCCAGGGAAGACTCTGACTGGCCCAGCCCTGAGCCCATCACAGTCAGTCGCTCTGATTGGCCTTGAGTGCTCCCCTGGGCCAGCCCCACCTGAACCACACTGATTATTGTAGGATGGGAGGAAAATGATTCTCCAAAGAATGAGGGATGAAAAGCCCAAACTACTGGTTTATCTCAAGCCATGGCTTTGGCTAGAATTCATCTAAGGCAAGGGGCCAACTGAGATAAAGATAAAGTGTTAGGAAAGAGCATGTAGTTAGAATCTCTGGAGGACAGAGCCCTGGTCAGGGGTCTGGAGTCAGAGGTCTCCAGATTGCTGAGTGGCCTTGGGCCAATCACTTCCCCTCTCTGGGCTTCCAGAGAGGCATTCTGTACAAAGGGGGCTTAATGCCCCCAGACCAGAAATAAGTCTGGTGAATCTGAGGCCTCAAGAAGAAGTGGAAAAAGACTAGAGATATTAAAAAAAGAAAAAGAAAAAGAAAAATATTCAACAAACCCGAGCTGAATCTACATCTTGCAGGTGTTTCCTTCATCCACCGTACCTGAGTATTTAGCCGCTTCCAATCCCCTTTGAAACCAGCGTGAAATGTGAAGCCGCGACACAGTGCTAAGAAATCTCAGGCTCTATTCAGTTCAGAAATAAGGAAAAGCATTTTAAATAGTGAGGTTTATGTTTAAATCTCCTGCTGATCTGAAAGTTGCTGTTTCTCCAATTTTAGTTTTTATTCCCTGGCCATGGCGTGGGCCCAAACACACACAGCACCTCCCCACCCCCAAGCCCTTTGTTGCTGCAGTTGACAGAATTCCAGCACATTCCAGCACATTCCAGCACATTCCATCAGGGTCATGCTGAGATGCTTGGTAACTCTTTCAAGAATCGCATGGAGGCTCTTCCCATTTGTGGAAGGTCCTGGTGGAGAGAGTGAAAACAGCCTTCCTCACAGCCACTCACGATTCCCGTCCCACTGCCTTTCAAAGCTGACCCCACCAGCTTTCCTCTTTGCCTTTCATTAATTCAGTCGTTCAAAGTGTGTTAGACTGACTGTACGCAAGGCAGAAAGGGAGGTAGGAGATAACCAGGTGGGTAAGGGGGTGGCCCTGCCTTCCAGGAGCCCAGGTGAGTGATAGGCCATGGGGACCCTCCAAGGCAGGCCCAGGGGACGCTGTGGCCAGGCCCAGGCCTCCCTGCCTGGGTCAGAGAGCTGGGCTTGCGTCCTGGCTCTGAGCCTATCCCTGTGTGCTGGGTCGTGCCTTTTGGTCTCCAAGAGTCTCTGCTTCCTCATCTATAAAATAAGGATAATAAAATCCCCCTGTTGGGTTGTTGTAATGATGCAATGATTAAATCTAAATGTTTCAATGCTTAATCATAAAAGCCCTTGGCAGGAAAAATACTTTTCAAATGCGGGTTCCCTTCTCTTCCCTCCATCCCCTTTCTGGACACCTTGGTAACCCGTTTCCCAGCACCTGCTGAGATGGAGATGAGGGGAGCCCAGGTGCTGTGGGTCGATTTCTCAGAAGCTGAGTTGAACCCCTCCTTGGCCTGCTGCCTGAGCCAGGGCTGGGGACACAGAGATTCTTGGGGTGGGGCCTGGTGCTGAAAAGATTAGTGTTCCCCCATGTCATGGAGAAGAAAGCCAGGGTGAGAAGATCCCTGTCAAAGGGACATAATCACGGCCCTTTCTTTACTGGCTGCTGTGAAGCCAGCTTTTGACGTCAGCTTTTGACGGATGTGCTCAGCCGGACATGGGCATCTCCGAGTGAGGAGGAGGCCTCCAACCTGAGGTCCCCTGTGCTTTCGGTCCACACCACGCATGCCCTCCCAGGGCCTTCTTGCACAACCTTCCCCACCACCTTCACCTAAGCTGCTCAAACTCTCCACAAAGCCTGGCAATGCACCACGTGCATTGAAAAATGCCATCATAGCCTCTCCCCAGCAGGTTGCCGTTGTGCAGGCAGGGACCAGCCACTGGTCACGTTTGCGTGAGCTAGTGGCCTCCTCCTTGGCGGTCCCAGCCTCACTCTTCATAGAGCCGAGGAGCCCTGGGGTCTAGATTACTCTTGGCTGGTTGCTCTTGGCTCTTGGCTGATGGGCCTGGGAGCGTTGTTTTTGCCAGAAATTAATGACATGGCACAAAACAAAGTATGTTGGAACCAGAATGGAGTGTCACCCCCACCCGAGCCAGCAAGCGGATGTTTATGAGGTAGCCACGTGGGCAGGGTCAGCTTCGAGAAGGGTGAATCAAGGAGACACCTGTGTTTAATAATGACCGTCTCCCACAAGGCTGCTGAAGCTCTTCTGGTGCCCCTGATGGGTCCAAAGGACGGCCAAGCAGAGGCCACGGGGAGGCTCTAGACATCCGTTGCTGCCTTAGGAAGCCGCCAGCAGCACTGCTGGTCCCGAGGGTGTGCTGGGACCTGCCCCAACCCCTCCTTGTTCTCGCTTATAGAGAGTTTGAGAAAGAGGAGTGCTCTGGGCCTTCTCTGCCTGTTTCAGGGGTCTCGTAAACTCCCAGGGCCCAGGAGGACCTGGGCGAGCAGCCCCGGCGTTGTCAGGAAGTGTGCGAGGAACCGTGGGTTTCCGTGTGCTCTGTGGGCTGCAGCTTGAGCCCAGCCCGACCCTGAGGGTAACAACGAAGGTGACAGCCAGGCTCGGTGGACCCTGTCCTGAGCGCTTCATGTGGGCTGTTTTGTTTGCTTCCTACACACACGCTCGGGGGCAGGTGCCTCTTTTCTCCTGATCTTGCAGATGAGAAAACTGAGGCTCAGAGATGTTAAGTAAGTGACCCAAGGCCACGTACTGAAACTTGAGCCCGCCAACCCCAGGAGCTTAAGCTGGTGGATGAGACAGGCCACGACATTCCATGCAGTTCAGAGGGGCTGGGTCTGAACAGAGGAAATCTAGTTAAAATGAGACCATGGGTGGGCCGTAAGCCAATACGACTGGTGTCCTTATAAAAAGGGGAAATTTGGAGCCACTCACACGGGGAGAATGCCAGGTGGAGGTGAAGGCAGACATCAAGGTGATGCATCCATAAGCCAAGGAAACGCCAAAGATTGCCAGCACGTCACCAGGAGCTGGGGGCGATGCCCAGAGCTGATTCTTCCTCACAGCCTCGGAGGGAACCATCCCTGCGACATCCTGACCTTGGGCTTCCAGCGTCTAGAACAATGAATCTTTGTTGTCTAAGCCATCCAATTTGTGGTGTTTTGTTATAGAAGTGCTAGCAGACTCATAAGGCCATAGATACAATTTAAAATTTTCTAGTGGGCACATTTTTAAAAGGTAAAAAAAGTGAAACTAAATTTAATAATATAGTTCAACCTATGACAGCCAATGTATTATTGCTCCAATATATAATCTTCGTAAAAAGTGTCAGTGAGGTATTTTACATGCTTTTGTCGGTTCTTTTGTTTGGTCTTCGAATTCCTGTGTATCCACCCTACAGCATATCTCCGTGGCACGGGCCATGTTTCAAATGCGGAGCTTCACAGCCATGAGTGGCCAGTGGCTGGCACGTTGGCCGGGCAGGTCCTGTGGGCTTGAATATTTCTCTGTACTGATTCTGCCAAAGTCGCCTGGGCTGTGTCTGGGCCTTGGGGAATTGTCGACTCTCTTTTCTTATCCATCCCTTCAGGCACAGAAGGCCAAGGCCAGCTGGCACCTCTGGGGGCTGAAAGCCTTCGTGCCTTAATTGTTGCATTCTGGTGGACCCTCCAGGCTGGCCTTGCAGGTTTCTGTCTGTCCGCGGCCCTCTGGGTGTGGGGTACAGATGTGCACAGGGATTTGTTTTGCCTCGTGTATAACTACACCCATGTGCTTTCTTCCTGCGCTGAAGATGCTACTGCTATTATTCTGACCACAAGCCGAGCCTTTCATTCCTTGTCATCTTCCCCTAAAAGAGTTGGTGGTGATGATTAGCCTGAGAAAACCAGCCAGGAAACAGTTTTTTCCCTCTAGATATGCAGAAGAGGGGGAAAAAAATCATCCTACCCTTGTACTGGGGTCACCAACCTTCCTGAGTACCTGACACTGTTGGTTTTTTATTTGTTTGTTTGTTTTGAGACAGGGTCTTGCTCTGTCACCAGGGCTAGAGTGCCGTAGAGTCATCGTAGCTCACTGCAACCTCAAATTCCTGGGCTCAAGCGATCCTCCTGCCTCAGCCTCCCAAGAAGCTGGGACTACAGGCATACGCCACCATACCTGGTTAATTTTTCTACTTTTTGTAGAGATGGGGTCTCGCTCTTGCTCAGGCTGGTCTCAAACTCCTGGCCTCAAGTGATCCTCCTGCCTCGGCCTCCCAGAGTGCTAGGATTATGGGCGTGAGCCAGATTGTTGGGTTTTGACACTGAAAGTCTCACATCCTGGGAAACCCTCAGTCCCAGGCAAACCAGGATGGTTGGTCACCTCATCTTGTACCCAGCTAGGGGCTGTATACCCCAGAAATAGGCGAGCTTTCTTGTTCCTGGGGATCGATAAAGGAAAGGGGTATCAGATGGGTTTGTTTCTGACTCAGAGAATTGGGGAGGGCAAAGCCAAGGCAAACTGGGGAAACTGAGACCCATTGAGGGGGCAGGACTTGCTGGGGGTTGCCACGGCCGCAGCTAGATTCCTTGGAACACCCTGCCCGCCTCACCTGCCTTCCAGTAAGCCACAGCCGTCTGCTGGGGGAGGGGTGGCTGTGCACCCACAGGCCAGAGGATCCTTAGGGGGAAAGGTGGCCGTTGACAGTATGACCAAAGGGTCTGGGAGTGGGAAAGGGGGCTGCAGACTTGGCCCCACACCCCGGGTGCCAGAACCAGGGGAGCCTGCCCCGAGGGCTGCATCTGTGAGCGTGTGTTGAAGGAGCCCATAGTCCCCCCACAGTGGCCCAGCTGGGATGTGTAACATCACTCAGGAGGGCTCATCACATCTGTACCGAGGAAGATGGGGCTCACTGGGGTAGGTCTTCCACCAAATGCTATGTCATGGGCTCAGTCGGGGATGTTGTGGTGTCCCCTGGCTGCAGCAGAGAGCCTGGTGGAGTCTCAATCTCCTGCAGGAGCCCTGTGCCCGGCACGCTGGCCAGGGCTGTGCTGCGGGAAGGGGCTGGAGCCTCCCTGGGCCTGTTCTGCAGGGCCGGCCTCCCCCCTATACCAAATGCTGCGGGTCTGGGGTGCAGGCGCACGGGCCCTGCCTTCTGCTCTGCTCCCCCCAGTCTCCCTGGGACGGCCTCACAGAGCCCCGGGGGCTGCAGCTCTGGGAAGTGGCCTCACCTTGAGGAACTTTAGTTGTATTTCATTTTTAACCAAAAAAACAGGAAAATCAAAACTCTAGTTTGAGTCCTAGGGCCTAAACTATGACACCAGTCATTCAGTTTCTTTTCAATCCTTTAACCTTATGTCACAGTTTCCTCTCTTGACAGTCTCCTTTCAACTCGAGATTGGGTTGTAGCTCTCTGCGGCCAGCCGTGGAAGGGACAGCCCCGCCTGTACGGGCGTCTGCTGTGCGCCAGGCACAAGCTGGGTGCTTTGAGGTCAGGACTCCCTGACTTCACACTGCAGCTTTGCCTAACAGGTATTTGTCACCCAGATTCGACAGATGATGGGAGGAGATTTGGGGTCTATACCCTACGACGCGGGGGTACGGACTTCAATGTTATTTTCACCCTTCTATTTTACCCACTTTCCCTCCTTCCTTCTTTCTTTCAGTTCGCCCCATCTTCTTACTGACTTGAGGATGTTCTTCTGTTGAGTTTCACCCTCTCGGCTGGGGAACCCTTCACAGGAATGTTGAGCCAATGGGGCTGGCTGTGAGACAGGCTCACCCCAACAAGGGGGCAGGAGGAAGTGGGAGATCTTACAGGGGGCCTCCCTTTTTCCTGTGCTGCCTCAGGCTCCTCCCACGTGGACCCCCTCCAAGCCGCATCCTTAGGGGCCCTTGGCTCCTGCTTGCTCACAGTTCAGGCAGACCAGGCTGCAGCAGCCTCAGGGCCTTTGCACCGCAGCTGCTTCAGCCTGGAGTTCCTTCTCCACCAGCTCTGCCTAGCAAGCAGCGACTCATCTGTCCAGGTGTGGCTGAGGCAGCTCCTCTACAAAGCTCCCCCAGCTCCCCCCAACTTCTAGCAAGAGCACCAAGGGCATGTTATGGCAATTGTTTACCCTGTGTCTGTTCTCCTGCTGGCCTGGGGTCCCCCAAGAGGTCAGGTTATCACCTGTTTGGGTTCCTATTATTGCATCCGAGGCCTATTAATAGGATGCAGCGCTGTCTTAATGTTGCATGAACCAATAACTTGACTAAATGATACCAACCAAACCAAATAAGGCCAAGGTGTATTTTGCATGAAAGAGGGGTGTGTCGGATTGCTAGAGGGGAGAGAGCAGTGGATCGGGAAACTTGAGTCCATCCCAGCTGCTACTATTATTCGATTATAGGACTTTGAACAAGTCATCTGGGCTCTCCAGGTGGGCGCAGCCCAGCTCATGTCTCAATTTCCTCCTAGATCTGGAATCCTGAGTAACTGGACTGTTGCATGTGTACACGTGGGAACCCCAGGAACATTCAAACTGGTGAATGGCTACTCTAGCAGCCTCCATGCAAGGACCGCCCATCTCACGCCAACACCCTCTTTCCTCTCTCTTCCTCCAGTTGAGTACTCAGGCTGAGATCCTACCATCACTTTTCTGCAGATAAGGAACATCTTCTTTCCTGAGTAATATTTACAGTGGGAAGGCCATGCCGAAGGGAAACTCTTTTAACCAAAGCCAGATCATACAGGATTAACAGAGTTAGGAAGTGGTGCATTGGTTTCCAACTTGGACTGGTTCGTCGTCCTTGTTAAGTTTTGAATATGGAAAGAATTCTCATAAATCTGCATGCGATGGAGTGGGTTACAGACCAGAAGATAAAAATAATTCAGAAAGTTACATAAAGTTACCTGGGGTCTTCAGGTGGAATAACACGGCCCGGGCGCTGTGATATCAGCAGATGAATACACTAATAAATGAACCAGAAAGTTTGATGCGATGAGTGCTGTGAAGATGGTTATGTTTCTGTGGTATTCGTGGTTATTGTTCTTTTCCAACTGCTCGTCCCAGGCTGATGGGAGCCAGGGCTGTGGATGGGCTTCCAAGCCCCTCCTTTGCGCACCACATCCTGACATCAGCTACTTCCAGGGTGGTGACCATCTGCATCGAGTCCCTTCAACTTAAGCATCTCCAGGCTCTGCTGGGGCAGGGAAGACAGGGACGAACAAGATGCAGCCACGCATTCAAGGAACTCAGTGCAGCGGGGAGACAGAGACATGTCAGCTGACGATGACATAAAGTAATGCAGCATTTAAGGTGACAAGCTTGCTTGCAAAACTTCTGACATGCTGTGTGACTCTGGGGCACTTGCTTGGTATCTCTGAGCTTCAGTCTCCACTCCCGAAAGCAGAAATAGTCATCCTTCTTCTGCCTACCCCATGGGCCATTCTGACAGTTAAAGGAAAGGGGGAAGGGCTCTTCCTTGTAGATGAAAAGGATGATTAGTCCTTATGGCCTAGTCACCTCTTCATACTGTCACAAAGGCAATTACATTTCAGCATGAATTTTGGAGCGGACGTTAAAACCATAGCAATAGGTGAGGCTGGTGACATTTTGAAATGCTCATTTGTGTTTTGTTTGCCTCTATTTCCCCCTTTCCCTCCACCTCTTCAAGCAGGTAGCAGCGTCTATGGCTGGGCAGAAAGCCTAAGGGGCCTGCAAGATCTCCTGGCCTTTGTGTTCCACAAAGTGCACCCCGGAGAGACTGCCTGGGGGAGGGAATAGGGAGGCCCCGAGCAGCAGGAGGGACAGAGAGGCCCCTTGGCTGTGGGGCCTGGGTGGTCAGAGACAGACGTCACCGCCTGGAAATGCCCAGGAAGGGAAGGCTGCCTGAGTCACGCAGGGGACAGGACTCCTATGCAGCTTGGAAGGAGACAGAAGATGCTGACACAAAGGGGACATGAGAATGGGACACCACCTTCTAGCCTCTCACTGTCACCCGTGGGAACTCAGGACCAACAACCCAGCCCTCCCCTCCTCCAACACCTTGACACCATCGAACACTGGGGCTCTACCTCCTTCCAGAGTCACAGGGGACAGAATGGGGGGAAACTCCAAGGATAAATGAAGAGGCTAAACTTGACAACAACAAAAAAATGGGCAAGATCTATGTAAAAGAAAACGAGCAAAAAGAGAAGAAAAAACTTTCATGTCCTACTAGAGGACCCGAAAGACTTTCTCAGTTTATCCTCTGCAAAGGCATCCTTGTCACGGGTGAGAAGACCTGCCACCCTAAGGATGTAAATTTTTCTCAAGCTAATCTGTGAATGTAAGGAACTGCCAATGAAAAAGACAAGCAAGGCTTTTTTCCTGAAACTAGACAAGCTAGACCAAAAATCGACATGGAAAAATAAACAAGTAAAAGTGCCAGGAAAATTCTGGGAAAAAAAAAAAAAAAGAGAGAAATGAGGGTGGGGGAATTGGTTCTACCTGATATTAAAACATATTATAAAGCTACAGTAAATTAAACAGTATAGTATACAGTATGAGTACATAGATCAGTGAAACAAAAATAGGAAGTCTAGAATAGAAAAAAAAAAACACTTGCAGAATTTTAATAAACAATGAAAGTGAAATCTCAAATCAAAACCGGGGCAAAACAAATTATTCATTAAATGACAGAGGAAGAATTATGAAATAAAATAATTTTGAGTCTGTAATTCAAACCTTATACAGAGATTAAAATAAACCATAAAAGTATTAGGAGAAAGTATAGGAGAATTCTTTCATAATTTTGGGGCTGGGCGTGGTGACTCACACCTGTAATCCTAGCACTCTGGGAGGCCAAGGCAGGAGGATCGTTTGAGCTCAGGAGTTCGAGACCAGCCTGAGCAAGAGTGAGACCCCCGTCTCTACTATAAATAGAAAGGAATTAGCCAACCAACTCAAAATAGAAAAAAAAAAATTAGCCGGGCATGGTGGTGCGTGCCTGTAGTCCCAGCTACCAGAGAGGCTGAAGTAGGAGGATTGCTTGAGCCCAGGAGTTTGAGGTTGCTGTGAGCTAGGCTGACGCCACGGCACTCTAGCCCGGGCAGCAGAGTGAGACTCTGTCTCAAAAAAAAAATAAAATAAAACCTAATTTTGGAATGGGGAAGGCCTTTTAAATATGATACTTTATCAGAATCCACAAAAGAATACTGATAAATTTAGATACATAAATATAAAAAAATTCTTTATGCTTCCATCAGAAACAAAAGACAAATAACCTCACAAAAAGACTTGTAATTCATACTACATACCCAATGCTAATTTCCCTAATACATATAAGATCCCCTACAAATTAACTAGAAAAAGGCCAACAGCCCAGTAGATAAACAGAGAAGGCTATGAACAGGCAGTTCACAGAAGACACAAACACATAAAACATACAAGGCTCTTAAACACATAAAAATGCTCAAATGCAATCATTATAAGAAACTCTAATTAAAATTAAAATACCATAGAGCCTTCCTCCTTCAGCATGGCAAAAATATGTTTGATAAATTTCTGATTTATCAAGCATGGGGAAATAAACCACCTTTTCCACGCAGTATTAATCTCTGTGGTGGGAAACCCAGAGATATATACTTTCCTGTCTCTGTGTCCCAACAGGTCCTGTCTGGGAATTTATCCTACAGATGTACAAAACGATGGGTGGCAGGTTATTTATCGCAGCATCGTTTGTGTAGCTAAAGAACGAAAATATGCTAAACGCTACCAAGAGGTGAAATAAATGCTGGCGCTTCCATTCGACAGAATACTAGGCAGCTGGAAAAAAATCATGAGGACGCTGTTTCTGTATTTATGTGGAAATCTTTCCAAGATATTTTCAATGGGAGAGAGGAATGGGATATACACACAGGGTGTGCAATATGCTACTATTTGAATCAAAATAGAAAAATACACACATGGCCATTTGTGTGGAATATCTCTGGAAGGATACACAAGAAATGGATGACTTTGGCTGCCTGCAGGGAGAGGGCTGGGGTACAGCAGTGGAAGACAGATTTGCCATTTACTGCACACACTTCTGCCCCTGTGTATGTAGGTCCTAACACTTCTTCAGAAGCAAAAATGATTTCTTAAAAGAAATGAATGAGATGGACATTCAGTGGAAGGGGCATTGACCAAAAACCAAGTTGATGTGTGGAAAATAGAGAACTGATATTCTTTTACTCCCAATTCTGTGGACTGGGATTCACACCGGTGCTAGTGACCCCAGGACAGAAGAGCCTTATCAGGGCAGATGGTGGGAGTTGCAGGAAGATGGGCCTTAACTCAGTATGAGGAAGAGGAAAAGATGCAGACATTTATTAGGTATTTTATGTGTCAGAGTTTATATCATGCTATTTATATTATTACATAAATTTAGGATGTAAACTAATATTTACAAAAATCTCACATTAGTTACAACTATTGGTTTCCTATTGCTGGTATAACAAATTACCACAAATTTAGTAGCTTAAAATGACACAAATTTATTATCTTACAGTTTTAGGAAGTCCTAAAATCAAGGTGTTGGTTCTTCCTGAAGGTTTTAGGGGAGAATCTGTTTCCTGGCCCTTTCTAACTTCTAGAGGCCTTCTGCACTCCTTGGCTCATGGCTCATCCTCCTCTTTCAAAGCCAGCAAGGTGGCACCTTCCAATCTTCTCTGATTCGGACTCTGTGCCCCCTTCTCATCGGGGCCCTGTAATTACACGGGGCCCTCCTGGGTAATCACGCTCCTCTCTTACCTCAAGATCCTTAATCACATCTACAAGGTCTCGTTTGCCATCTTCACAGGTTCTGGGAATTAGGACATGGAGACCTTTGGGGTCTGTCTTAGGCTGTTTTTTGTCGCTTATAACTGAATACCAGAAACTAGGTAATTTCTAAAGAAAAGTTATGGAGGCTGAGAAGGCCAAAGTCAAGGGCCTTCTTGCTGGTGAGGATCTCTGCAGAGTCCCCAGGTGGCGCAGGGCAGCAGGTGGTGAGGGGGCTGAGCATGCGAGCTCAGGTCTCTCTTTGTCTTCTTAGAAAGCCACCAGTCCCACTCCTACGATAACCCACTAATCCATGAGTCCATGAATGGATTAATCCATTAATGAGGGCAAGCCCTCACGACCTAGTCACCTCCTAAAGCCCCCCCTTAATGCCGCCACACTGGGGATTAGATTTCAACATGAGTTTTAGAGGGGACAAATGTTCAAACCACAGCAGGAACCATTATTCAGCTGATCACAGTGACTCCCTTCACTGCACCGTAAAAGGAGGCTGGTGCTACTTGAGGTTAAAGCACTTCGCCCGCGTCACACAGCCAAGCTGTTAGGGCTGAGCAGGTTCTCCTTAGGTGATGACGACTTTCCGATGGCCACAGCTGTCTCAGCTGGACAGGGCCCCTTGGCTTCCTCGTTGGAGGCACAAGGAGAGCCAGGGGCCCACTGGCTGTGGGGGATACAAACGTGGTGGGTGACGTGGACGTCACGAGTGCAGACCAGAGCCTCCTGCAGAACTGAAACATTCATTTGCCAGCCGCTAGGAGGGTGGGAGCCAATTGCTCTCTGTGAGTCCCTCTCTAGGACTCGCCCTCAGCTGAAGGGAGTGGCTGTACCCAGGTGGTGCCCCCTTCCTGGGGACAGCCCACATCTAACGTCTCCCTAAAGGGCCGTTCCAGCTCCAGAGCTCCCTGCAGGATGGCTGAGGCCTTTGCCGTGACTGCACTGCTTCTCGGCACCCCCGCTGCCCAGCCCTACTCCCGTGCTCCCTACAGAAACGCTCCTTGGCTCCCAGGAGCACTCCCAGTGAGCTTGCTGCAAGCACTTCCCGGAGCCCTGACTGATCTACGACAGTGGAGTGAGGAGAGTCCGGGCTGGGCTTCCATGAAGGTTTCTCCAGGCTCTGACCTCGAGAGGAGGTGGCATGGTAAGAGTAGCCAGCTGGGGCTGGAACCTTCCCTTTCTTACCCCTCTCTGTGGCTTCTGGAGGACTGAGAGGCTGAAAAGAGGACAGGGCAAAAGCCAACGTCATCATAAAGGCTACAGAGCCTGACATGATCTGGCCCCATTCTCTCTCGACTGGCCTTATTCCCTTCACTGTTCTCTCCACTGTTTCTCAAGCCTGCCAGACGCACTCCCACCTGAGGCACCACGGGGCCTTTGCACATGTTCCCTCTGCCTAGACTATATGTCCTCTCCAGATATCCGAACAGCCCACTCTTTCATCTGCTTGGAGCCTGCTCAGATATTGCCTTCTCAGGGAGGCCTTCTCTGACCACCACACCTACAGTTGCACCCCACGCCCCTCCCAGCACCCCACGGACCCCTTCCCTATTTAATTTTTCCTTGTAACATTTATCACTTTGTCATATACTATAACACTCACTATCACAATATGATATACTGTGTTCACTTTACAACGTACAATCTCACCCATATGTTTATTTCATCTAATTGTTTATTTTGCTTGGTTTGTTTGGTTTTGTCTGATTTACTCTTGACTATCTTAGCCACCTAGATAGTACTTGGCACACGGAAGGGGCGCAGTAAATGTTTGTGGAATGAGTGAAAGTGTGGGGCTTGTCTATAGTCTTGGAAGTGACATGGGGGGTCCAGGGCCCTCGGGCCCAACATTGCTCTGGGGTGATGAAGAGTCAGCGTGGACTGTTGACGTGGTGCCTTCCCTTTCTGGGGAGCCTGGGATCCTCGCTCTGTCACCACCCATGTTCCCAACCCAGGTTGCAACCACATGGTGTCTGCGCGCTGCGGACGGGTCATCAATTCTTGAATAAACAAGGGAGAACAAACTGGGCTGACCATCCCCGTTTCCCAGATCCGAGAAGGTGGGGTTCCGGGAGGGAGGTACCTTGCCCACATCACAAAGCCGGCTCCTACGGGAACAGCTCAGACTAAAGCCCGAGCCAGCCGTACGAATACATTAGTCTTAAGTGACTCAGCTCAGCCCAGGCAGGGGGGGAGGAGGGTACAGACTTGTGCCTGAGGCCACTGCACTCAGGGACTTTGTAACCCGGTGGGGAAATAATGCATTATCCTAAGTGAAGTATCTGAGGAATGGAAAAACAAACACCACGTGTTCTCACTAATAAGCAGGAGCTAAACGATGGGCGCACGCAGTCATACAGTGGTGTCAATTACGTTGGAAACTAGGAAGGGGGAGGCTGCGAGGGGGTGAGGGATAAAAAGTTACCGATAGGGTACAATGGACACCACTCTGGTGACAGGGACACTAACAGCCCTGGACTTCAGTGTTATACAATCCAGACAATTCATCCATGTACCAAGAACGCTTGTACCTTCTTAGTATTTCGAAAGAGAAAAAAAGAATGTAGAGTGTCATTGCTTTGCAGGACACTCAAAGCTCCTTTGGGATTACAGAGACCAGTGGTTCCCAGCCTGGGCTACCTTGTCCCCAGAAGGGCCACCACAATAGGAGTGTACGTGTGTGGGGGGGGGGGGCGTGGGTAGGTAGAGCGCTCCTACCTCATTCAAATATGGCCAAGTCTTACAGAAATCATGTATCTGCCCCAGAAGAGGTGACATAGCCCACTTCAGATCTCAGGCTTATTAGTCTTTGTCTGAAATTAGATACAGTCCAGTGTGAGACAATGAGGTTGACCAGAAAGCTGGTTAATGTCCCATTAATCCTGCTTTCCTCTCTGGGCTGTCTTCAACAAGTACAACTCTGTCCAGAGAGAGATACAGCAAATAACAGACCTCGGCATCATCGTGTAAGAAGGTCACAGAAGCCATAACCCTGCAGGGCGGGCAGGGAACGCAGGAAGAGGGACGTTCGAATAAAACTGAGATGACAGCCCTGCAGGAGTTGAGTCTCTTTTTATTTTTCTAACCCCAGTGACTATCTGAGTTTTCTAGATACAAGGCACCCTCTTCTTTGCCCTGCATGTGTATGCAGCAAAGGAGGCTGAGGGTGAGAGCTTCTCTCTGGGGACCCCCTGGCCCGCCCCCTGGCACGGTCACTCAGCTGTGGAGCTCCAGGCTGAATCAGTGCCGTGAGCCCAAGTGAACCCGGGAAGGGTCCCATGGAGCCGAGTGGGTCCTGCCTGGCAGATCCCAAATGTTATCTTTGCCGTCTGGATCCTTGGGGAAGATGTAGACCAAACTTAGCTGGAGCATCTCTCTCTGGGGACCTTGGGAAACTTTGCCCTTTTTCCTTGAGAGGCCCCAGGACCTCACTTCGGAGCTAAACAAGCCACATCATGAAGCTGGGTCAGGTGGGGTTTGGCAACTGCCCTGGTGCCAGGCTGCCTTGGAGCGTAGGGCCCCGGGCAATGCAGTTAGATCAAACTTCCCCCTACTTGATTTGGTATTCACAGGGCAGGGGCCTTATCAAGGCCTTATCTTCATTCTGGAAGTTTCTGAGAGTGAAGGAAGCAGCCCAGCTGAGTGGACAGAGCCCTGGCCTGGCTTGGAGGTTGAAAGCCACTGAGTTGTGTAAGCCTGTGGCCAAGTCACCTCCTCCTCCTTGTGAAATAAGGGGTTTGGACTCTCAAAGTTTGGTTGGGATAATTTTTTTAAAACTTAGCTACTGTCTTCCTTGTTATTTCCTCCCCACCCTCCCAGCCCCCACTCAAAGTGAGCGGTTAGCACTGATTACCCCAGAGAAAGAAGGAACCACAAAGAGCAGAGAAGGGAGCCTGCCCGGCTTCTGGTTTTCAAAAAAAGCTGGTGCTTTCCTTCCAACAGAGTCAAGAGAGATGCGACTGGCTGTGTTCTAGAGTCCCGAATCTTGCACCTCCATCCATCCGCTCCTGGGACTAAATTCTACAAAAACACCAGTAGAAACGCCAGTTTCATAACCTCCCAGCGGGTGACTTTGGACAGGTCGCTTAACATCTTCGTGCCTCAGTCCCTGCATTCCAAGCTGAGGGTGGTGGCGTGCCCAACCTCGAGGGACCGGTGTGGGGATCGGATCAGCAATTTATGGCGAGTGCTGAGCCCGGAGTAAGCACTGGATGGTGATTTGCTGTCATCATCACCATTATTAGCATTATTGTTACTTAAGCCAGTGGTTTTTAACTTTTTTTTTTTAATGGCATAGCCTTTTCTCCAACCAAAATTCAACAGCAACACCAAGCATGTAATGTGGGAACACAGCAGGGCGGCTTGGGCGGGAGAGGCGGGCAGGTGTGTGGCTCACCCACCCAGAATAAAGCCCTGAGGACACTTCAGGGAACATTATTTAAAAATCTCCTCCATGGATGAAAATTGAAAAGCCAGCAGGCTGTTAATAAATGCCTGTTTCTTTTGATAGAGACCAACCTCATCCATTCAGCCCACGTTAGACTATGGCTACGTCTGCAGGGACCAATGTCGCCTGGGGATGGCCGGAGAAGTTGACTCTCAGATGGAAGTGAAGTTTGGAGGGGCGCCTGCATGTGCGCCTTGAATGCGGACAGGCAGGACTGGCAAGGGAGAAGTCGGGCTGTGATGAGGGACGGACAGAGGCCTCAGCCCACGCCCCGGGAGCTCTGTAGACGGATGACCTGTCAGATCAGAGCTGGGCAAGGGGGCAAGAGGGCCAGGGCTTTATGCCCAGGGGGCTCAGTCTTGGATGCAGCTTGTCCTGGAAGAGGGGAGGCCTGGAGTGAGGGGCCCAAGGCCTGTCTGCTGGATGCCCTCCCAGCACGGGGAACAAGTCCTTCCTTCCTGAAGGGGCTCTGGGCAGCCCATCTCAGCACAGTCCCTGTGTGCCTGGGTGAACCTGGGGGTCACAGCGCTGAATCACAGGGCCCAGTCCTCACCCCCTGGGAGCTTACGGTCAGGACGGAGAGATGGGTGTTCAACACCCAGCAGATTAACTCACCCGTAACTGCAGGAGTGTCAGTGCCGTGCAGGACCAGAAGAGGAGCTGTGAGAGAGGAAGGCCTCTGACAGGAGGTGACATTAAGCTGCGACCTGGGACAGCCGTGCTAATGTCCGGAGGAGGAAAGGCTCAGGACAGCTCACAGACAGAGGAGGCCAACGTTGGGACCAGAAGCCTTTTGGGCCATGGGACAGGAGGGGTGGTTATTCTAGGAGCAACTGGAGCAGGGCTGTCTTCTCTGTTGGTCTCAGAAGGCACTGTGCCCGCGGTCCATGAAAATGCTTGAACTGTAATTTTTTTAAATCAAGAGAAAAATATGAATACAGTGATGTGTTATATAATAATAATAAATCCAGCCCATATCATATTCATCTTTATACCAACGCAGTTGTCAAATAGAATTTTTACTTTTTTTTTTTTTTTGGGGAGGAAAGGACCCACAAAAGCATAATGCAGCCCAGAACGGGAAGCCCTAGTGGCACGGAGCAGGGTGGTAAATACTGGCCCACCTGTGCAGACACCAGCAGGGCCCTGCCCCGCGTCACCTTAGCCTCCCCTGACTCACCTGTGGCTGTTGGTGAACCGATTGGGGCTGGCTGAGGCTTCCACCACACAGATACACACACATACACACCATGTGACACATATATCACACACACAGACACTACAGACATGCACAGACACACACAGAGACTCACACACCACACAGACACACATGCACACCATATAATCACATAGACACACAGACTCACATACATACACACACACACACACAGACACACATGCCATGCAAATACATTCTCTCTCACACACCTCCTTACTTAGTTGACCCAAGAGACAAATAAAAATATAATTTACCACAGTAAAGTTCCCTCACACACTCAGCAACTGCCGGGGACACTACTTCAGAGCCCCAGGACCTGGGGGAAATTGGTCCCTCCTAGAACATTTTTCCTTTAATATCCAGATGACCCTTTGAAAGGAGCAGGATGCTGCTAAATGTTAAGGCCTACAATAAGTTTTCTGCTTCATTGTTTAGAAAGACTCTCCTTCAGCTACCTCGTGGGAGGAATGCCGCTTTTTAGACATTCGTTCCCTGAGTGCAGTTTACAAGAATGTCTCCTGGGGCTGCCCTGCCTCCGAAGGACAGTGGCCTCGGGGGCAGCCGCGGCCTGGGAGTCTCCGCTTCTCCCTGCTGACGTTGCTGTGGACAAACTGCCACAGCCGGGCGAGAGTGTCCAAGGGGAAGCCCAGGGCGGCAGCCCCAGGGACGCTTGGCTGGGCTCCGTCTGGGTCTGGGGAAGGGGAGGGAGGAAGGCTTATGTCTGTCCAGCCCAGTGGCCGAGGACGAAGGCCCTGGAGCCATGGGTGACCTGAGCAGGCAGCCGGCCCTCCTGCCCACCCTAGCGGCCTGCAGGAGGCTGGCCGGGAGCTTCCAGGCCTGGGCTTGGCCCGGCCCCTCCTGCCCACTCCTTGGCTCCTCGAGTAAATCAGAGCCGTCAGTGTGGTAGCAGCTTGATTAAAGTTCAGGGGTTTAATAGATCATTTAAAAAACCCCAAATTACTCCCACCCCAGCCCAGCCACCTGGCCCGCTGCCCCCGGTGCGCAGCAGCCCTCGGCCGGCACCGCCAAGGCCAGGCCGGGCCCGAGGTTCCTGCCTATTCCCGGAGGACGGCCGCTGCCGGGCGAGCCCGACATTCTCAGCTGCATTTAATCTGCCCTGAGACAGGCTGGCGATGAGAAAATGCAAGGGGCAAGGCACGTGAGGCGAGACATGGAAAAAGTTGGACAGTTGGTCGGCTTTGTTCACTTGGTAACCTGGAGCGGGGCCAGCCTCGGAGGAGCTCCCTTGGCAGCAGAAGTCTGTTCCAATTAATCGTGTTTAACCATTCTAATCACACTTTAGCACATTAATCCTATTTTCAATCCAAAACACATCTGAAACAGCGGCATGTGGGCCTTTTTATGGGAACCGCAAATCAGATGTAACAGAGAGACACAGGGCCCTCGTTTGCTCTGCACTTTCACTGAACTTAAACTTAATAAAATATGGGACTGGCTTGTGGTTGGATTTACTGCACGATGCCGATGCTTTCACATATAAATAGATCCCTTAAGTGACTTAAAAACCTGTCGGAGAGTGCAGTGAAAATTTGATTATAAGGTAACCAGCGCTGCGCTCTCTCCCCCTCCTCCTAACAATGCCATTGTGGGTCTGATCGGTGGGTGGGGGGCGGCTGTCTGGTTTCCTGAGCCTCTGGTGGCGCCTGCCAGAGAGGTGGCAGCGATGCGCTGGGAGGCTCGAGGGCTGGTGCAGAGCTGCCTTGTAAAGGGGTTTATGGAGGTGTAATCTTGAAAACTTGATAAACCTCAGGCACCTCATCTCTGATGTTCCTGTCGAGTTTCTCAAGCAGTTTGACGGGAAGGGCTGGGCTGCAGCAGACACAGCAGGGCGTCCGGGGAGTCGCTTCTGCCAATGGCGGGGCCCGGAGGAGGGAAGGGAAGGTTCCCTGGGCTGCCACGTGCCAGCAACATCCCGCCCAATGCCTATCATCAGGAGATGGTTCTCAAACAGGGAAAGGGGCTTGCCTGAGGTCAGAACTGCGAGGTAGGGACAGTGCCAGGGTTAGGGCCGGACCCTGCAGCCTGGCCAGTCCCATTTCTCCTTCATCGAGCGGCCAGTGAAACCCGCAGCAAAGCTGAGCTTGTGCAGCCTGCAAGCCTATCCCTTGTTCCAGCGGTACCTGGCCTAGCAGCCACTTTGTTCTGCAATAATATCTACTTCATTTTTACCCTAAGCCCAGTTAGCAGCACAGAAGCAGCCGGACCACTGCAGTTACAGGAAGGGATAATTTGCACCTGAATGAACACATTGCTGGCTCAGTGATCTTGCACTGCACCTGTGCATCATGTTGGGTGCACTGGCCGGGCAGACAGGAGTCCTGGGTTCAAAGCCCATCCCTGCCACTTCCCGGCTGTACACCCTTCGGCTAACCACTTAGTCTCCCAAGTCTCAGCTTCTTCGTCACAAAATGAGGATGCCAAGAATACCTCTCTCGCGAAGTATGTGTGCACGTGTTTGTGTGTGTGAGAGAGAGGATTGAGTCAAATAATTAGCATAGTGCCTGACACACAGTCAGCAGTATAAAAATATTAGCTACCAGCTTCTGCAAACCCCTCAAAAAAATCAGGGACAAAAATGTTTAGGTTTCCTCATCTATTAAATACAGAGCTGACTCTCGGCACACGGCATTGGGAGGCAGTTTAAGGAAGGTGACATCAGAAAAAGCACATGCTCAGTGAATGTTGGCTCAATTAGAAGGACATCATCTCTAGTACTTTATATTAAGACAGGTTTACAATAAAATTGTTTCAATAGAAATTTTGAATGTTTAAAAAGAAAGAGAGGAAGCAATTAGGTCAAATATCCATGCTAATAAAGTTAATTGTATTTGAGCATAAAATTTGGCACTGGGTTTCTGGAAAGGGGAGAAAGGGGAAATAGGATGAAGTAAGTCATCCTCATTATTCACGTATTCAGCAATCAAGTCAGCCGGCACTCGCTTAGGGTATGCCGTGTGCCAGGAACTGCTTTTGGCAAGGACGAGAGGAAAGAGTATTGATTCTTCGGTCCAGCCTCTGCATGAACTAAACTCTAAGCTCCGTCTACCACATTGGCTCTGGAATAATTTTACAGGGGGATATAGCAACATTTCTATAAGCAGCTCCTTAAATGGATCCTTGATAATCCTTGAAGTGCTTCACCTAGAAGTCAGGCGAGGCCTTCTTGCAAGGCCATTGCTTTAAAATCAATTTGCAAATCAGCAACTTCGGGCACCTTTCTGTCTAAAACAGTACAGGTTTCACGGGCATGATGGGGAGAAACATATGCAGGGAAACAAATGCAATGCCTAAGTGAGTCTTAATTTGGATCTGGGGTGGGAGTTATCAATTCATGCTAAATGAAATACACAACCGTTCATAACATGGTAGGAAATGTGAAAAAAAGATGTTGCAAAGAACTTGGATAGGAACCAGGATTAGGGTCTGATGTTTGGCTTTCTAAGTAAACACGTCTAGCTTTTTATTTTACAAATAACAATCTGGAAAGATGCATTAGGGAATCTAAATGCAAAATAGAAATGAGTTTATCCAGGTAAGTAAGGTTTTATTAAACAATTTAATTCATTCCAGTTCCTTTGGAAGAAACTGTGGGTTATGGTTAATGTTCTGGGCCAGACAGAAAGTGCATTCATGAAGCCACCTGCATTTAATATACAACTGTCAGAAGGCTGCTCACCAGCCCTTTCCCCGAGACGAACAAGCTGAAGTGGATTTTATTTTGGTAAATGCAACAACAGAAATGGCCAATGAATATTCAAGGCAAGGAAAATCTTAAACCAGAACGTTAGGAGCTGAGAGCACGAACAGGATTTCGGAGCGCCAAGGACCTCTTACAATTCTAGCCACTTCCAAATGCAGTGTGCCGGAAAGAGACTTTTCAGATGTGATACGGGAAAAGGAAAACAAAAAGCCAACTGGAATTAAAACACAGGTCCCTTCAGATACTGTTAAAAAAAATAAATCAACTTATGAAATAAGTCTGTAACAGTCATACGCAAACCAGGAAATTCTCAGAACAAGTATAATCATTTTATGAGCATGTAAAAAAATCCTCTGTTCCTATAATGTGCTTTATGGGGAAAGCTAGACACGTTGCATTGGGGTTTTTGCTCTCTGCTTGGTATCCCTGGTATTCATGGTTTTAGAATAGGCATTTCCCAAGTCCTCTGGCAAAAGAAAAATCATTGCTTTTTATATGAAAGGATTTAACAGGCATCTGGTAAAAAGTAATAAAATTATCCATGATTACAAGTACACTCAAAAGCTCCGTAATGCAACAAGTTCTGCACATTGGTGATGTTGTATGCTCAGTGTCACCTCCTTGAACGTCTCCTGATTCCTTCCCCCGTGTTTTCTGTAAGTCACCAAGTCTTTAGTCTTTCCTATTTTTAAATGTTACCTTTTATCTAGGCTTTTGACAGAGGTTGTGCAGGTCACGGAATAGACGCTTAGTACACAGGGGCAGAGGAGTTGGTAAAACGTAACCCCGAGGAATGTAATATGCTGCAGCCAGTGTGGAAAACAGCATAGTGGTTTCTCAAAACAACTACACATAGAGCTACCATTTGATCTAGCAATTCCACTTCAGGGTATATGCCCCAAGCATCCAAATGGGGAACTCAAACTAATATTTGTACACCGAGGTTCACAGCTGCATTATTCAGAATAGCCGAAAGATGGGAACAATCCCAATGTCCACTGATGGATGAATGGATAAACAAAATGTGGTCTAACCACACAATGGAATGTTATTCAGCCTTTAAAAGGAAGGAAATGTTGACACATGATATAACGTGGATGAAACTTGAAGACATCACGCTAAGTGAAATAAGCCAGACACAAAAGGACAAATTCTGTTCAATTCTACTCATATGAAGTACCTCGAGGAGTCAAAATCATAAAGACAGAAAGTAGAATGGTGACTGCGGGGGCCGGGGATGAGGGAAAATGGGGAGTTAGTGCTTAATGGGGACAGAGGCTTCCAAATAGCCAAGTGACCGTGGGTTCCATGTAACTGCGGCTCAGTTTCTTCACTCTTAAGCATGGGCTTAATATCAACTACCTCCTTTTTCTGGAAGAATAAAAATAGAATGTATACAAATGCTTGATGAGGCTTAAGATACCACAGATGTCACAGGGCTAGGCACACCGTAGGCACTTGGCAAATGTTCGCTGAATGACTATTAAGTAGCCAGTTAGCTGTGTAACAGTGGCTCCTGGTGCCGGATCTATCCCCTCACAAGACCACTCGCTCACACGGATATGGACTTTACAAGCACTCATCTGATTTGCTTCACAGACGCCTGGGAGGTATGAGAGAGGATGCTCTCCATTTTGCACGGAGGAAATCGAGGCCCTGAAAGACTTGCACAAGGTCTCAGGGCTGGCAGGTGAAGGGGCCGCACACCTGGCTCTGAGACAGGGCTCTGTGTACCCCCTCCAGGTTAGAAAGAAGAGAGCCTGAGGCCACCCCACCCTCCCCAGCGAGGCCATAGGTCATGAGGGTCACACAGCCTGAATGAAGAGGAAGGAGGGGTAATGCAAACAGACATATTCACCCCCTGCTCCCTGCGGCCAGCCCTGTGAAGGCACCTGCACCGCCGTCATCACCTCCGTACTTACCGAGGGCCCCGTGAGTCCTTAATGCAAGGGCTTTGGTGCTGCCCTTTTCTGGATCCTGAACACCTTGCCTAGTGCCTGGCATATAGATATTCCACACACACTTGGTGAAGGAATGAATGAACAAATGAATGAATGAATGAATGAGTGGATGAGCATTAATTGAGCCAATGACCATATCTGCAAATGGTCCCACTTTTGAGATGCTTTTTGTCTGGAGAGGGAAGCACAGACATACACTCCACGCTCAGGAAAACACAGCAAAGAGCTACAGGATTGGCGCCAGCTTCCTGTGGAGGAGCTTGGGCTGGATGTTTTGCAGGAGGGTGGGAGGGCTTCCTGGGTGACGACCTGGGCAGTCACAGAGGGTCCCCACACTCAGAAGGGCCCAGCACCCAGTCTCATGCTCTGCTGCCATTTTGACGTTCTTGATAACTTTTGAACAAGGGCCCCACATGCTCATTTTGCCCTGCGTCCTGCAAAGCACGGAGCTGTCCTTGGAAGAGAGGAGAGGCGTGGTGTTGGCACCTTCTGTCTTTCCTTCCAATTCTTCTGGAGAAGCACATGTGTGCAAAGCCTGTCTGAATGGGTATTCATCCCCCTTAAGAGCCAGAGTCATGTCCAGGTTTCTTGGAAGCCCCCACGGAAGGGCCAGGAGTAGAGTGTGGTGAGTGAGACTCTCTCCTCAGGTATAAATATTAAAAGGGCACCAAAAAATTCAATAATCAACATAAGTAATATTTTAATGTATTATTTTAAAATCAAAATTAATGCAAAAATTCCACCATGAGAAAAATATAAAAGTTTTATATTTACAGGATCAATAACATGGCTGTGCTGAGCCACATGGGAGCCCAACGCAGAAGGAAAATGTATGTCTGTCTATACCTGTTTTCACACTTTTTGTTTGTTTGTTTTTTGTTTTTTGTTTTCTTTTTTTTGAGACAGAGTCTCACTCTGTCCCCTGGGCTAGAGTGCTGTGTTATCAGACTAGCTGACAGCAACCTCAATCTCCTGGCTAGGCTCAAGCGATCCTCCTCCCTCAGCCTCCCTAGTGGCTGAGACTACAGGTGTGCACCACCACGCCCAGCTGATTTTTTTTCTACTTTTAGTAGAGACGAGGTCTTGCTCTTGTTCAGGCTGGTCTTGAACTCTTTATCTCAAACAATCCTCCGGCCTTGGCCTCCCAGAATGCTAGAATTATAGGTGTGAGCCACCGTACCCAGCCTTTACCTAGTTTTTAATTATTATTTTTTCCCCCAGAATAGTAACACAGTTGCAAAAAAGATTGAAAGATTAAAAATTAGGTGTATTAAAATCACAACATTATTTTAAGTTTAACTATTTTATTTTATTGATATCCCAAACAGAATTTAACATAATTTTACTTTCTTGGCTTTAATGGAAACAAACTCATCAATAATACTTCCAAAAAATCTATTTCTTTGCTAATCTCATTTTCAATTTCAATTGAGAGAATTGTCATGTTTGGCAATTTCTCTTGACCAAGGAACAATCTTAAAGGATTTTTAATTAACTTTGGCCTATTGATCCCATCTTTCTTTAAATTTTAATACTTTATTCATCACATTTTTGCTATTCATTTTGATTTTTTACAAATAATCCATTAAGATATTTATTTCTCAGGAGATATTTTTTAATGGGTACAGAATTTCTCTTTGGGAAGATGCAGAAGCTCTGGAAATGGATAGTGGTGGTTGCATAACGTTGTGAAGGTTCTTAAAGCCACTGAATTGTACACTTAAAAATGGTTAAAATGGCAACATTTATATTATGCATATTTTACCACTATATATATAACTTCTGGATTCCTGAGTTTGTTGGCACCCTCTCACATTTTGTGCCTAAGGCAGGCGTCTCACTCTTCTCAGCGGATTCCCAGCCCTGACCAGGATGCTGAGGGCCCAGGTGCAAAACTGAGACCCAATCAGCATATACAGTGATGGAGACAAAAAAAGGAAAAGACTCTGAATTTGAGCTGAAAGGTGAGTAACACTTTAAGAAGGCTGAGAGGAGAGTGGCTAGATTTAATTAGTGCCCAAGCTTCAAATGAAAAATAGAAAAATAAACAGTGTTAGAAGAAGGTGGGTCCTCATTTTCACAGAGAAGAAACATAAAGCATATGAGGTGGGGGTGATTTCCAACTCGTAACAATAGTAACCTGTTAATGATAAGTGTTTATTGAGCACTTATTATGTGCCAGAAGATGTGCTAGTGCTGTATGTGCAATCTCTTACTTAATTCTCACGACACCTTCATGGAGCGAGAGACTCACATAATCCTCGTCTGCACACAGGTAAACAGAGGCACAGGGAGATTAAGAAAATTGCCTAAGATCACGCCACTTGTGAGCAGTAGGGGAGAAGTTAGAAGCCGGGTCCTTGTGCCTCAAGAATGCATGCTCTCGACTTCTGCACCGTATCGTCTCTCATACCAAGGCTGGCTACCAGTTATAAAGTGGCAACTTCCCAACAGAATCACGGCTCTTTTCATTCTTTCAGTCATTTATTCACTCATTCATCCAATAAACACACACAGCTCTGAGCCGGGCACCCCAGGGAAATATGAAGGTGATTTACCCAGGGTCTTGACCTCAGAGGGCTTGAAGTCCAATAGCAGGTACGAGGCGTGAAGACGTTTGACTATGCTAAAAGGAAGAAACGTGCAGGACAAAAAGCACTGTGCAGCCTCAAATCTGGAGAATTCATCAGGAGAACCTTCCAGGAGGTGGTGGCCTTGCTGCCCCATTCTGGAAGCCTGAGCAGGCGAGGGTTGCCCACGATCCCATAGGCTCACATAGCGGAGAACATTTTGCCTGCAGATAAAGGGGATCACGTGGGATTTGGCAGGAGCACTGGATC
The DNA here is from genome assembly GCF_041146395.1 of Eulemur rufifrons. Classification (NCBI taxonomy): domain Eukaryota; kingdom Metazoa; phylum Chordata; class Mammalia; order Primates; family Lemuridae; genus Eulemur; species Eulemur rufifrons. Next base: position 117,408,600 of record NC_090984.1, on the reverse strand, counting down.
AGGAGTCCTGGGCCCTGGGCTCTGGTCTCCTAACTGCCTCTAACTCTGAGACCTCGGGCAGTGTACCTACCAGTCCTGCGGGGACTCAGCCTTCTCGGAAACAAAGACCAGGCTGGACTCCATGTGACTTGCTTTCCGTTCAGAAAGAGAAAGGAGAAAACATACATCAAATGTCCAACAGATGTGTCAGGGAGTAAAATATTTGGAATCTGGAGATGAAAACAACAGCAAGTAATTATAAAAAGGTATGGAAAATTGCCCGGTGAGGGGGATTGAATACGTTTGAGCCGGTGACTGTGCTCTGTTCCTCCGCCACAGTTCACTGTAGCTTAAATATTTGTTCAGTATTTATTTTGAATAAATTCCTTTAACATATTAGTGGGTCCCCTTGATTATAAGAATAGCAAACTAAGTAACTGCGTCATCAAGAGAGGTCCTTAAACCTGAAGGGTCTCATCGTTATCCCCTGTGCTCTGACAGCTGCAGAGAGGGCCGGGTGCTTGGTTGTGACACCTGGGCTGCGGCCAGGCCTCCTGCTTACCTGCCGGGGGGCCGACTCAGACAGCCTGGGAAGAACGCAGGAATTCCTGTGGACACGCTGTGGCCGTTCAGTGCTTTGAAGTCATTGCAGCCCCAGCCAACTCCCTGAAGAGCCGGGCGGCTGTGGGAGGATGCCCCACCAGGCCTCGGGGACAGCTGGACCAGCATTCAGGAGGAAATCATGGCTCTGGGTCTCAGGGACATCCCCTGCCGTTCAGAATTCAGTGTCCGCTCTGCCTGTCTCTACCACGCCACCACCGTGGTGCCCCTGAACAGCCTGCAGGCAGACAGGTCGGAGAGGAGCCTATTTAGGTCGGCCGATCACCACCCAGTAGACTCATAGACATCCATACCTGGTCCAATCAGGTAAGGCCGAGGTGAACACCGTGGGTGGTTCCCTGGAGTGGACTGGAAGTTGCAGGCACTCCTCGACAACTCAGGAGGAAGTTGTTTTTGGTAGTTTCTTTTCCTGGAGAACGAGAATTGGTGAGAGAAAAGTCGGGAAGACCATCCTCGGCTTTATCTAAATAATATTATGATAACAATGAGGAGGAGACAGAGAGGAACAGTCTACACATTTATTGAACTCCTACTGGGTACCAGGCCTTGGGTTTCTCGTGCCCTATCTTACTTGAGTTACAAAACTCTGCTGACTCAACCATTTGCTCTTCCACATCCTCTCCTTGCCCTCCCCGCACCCCATGCCCGACTGGCTGACCTCGCTGGACCACATGGCCAGGGCTCCCACGTCTCTGGCCTCCTGCGGGGCTCAGCCGGTGGAAAGCATGGGCGGGAGGCAGGGGCGGGAGGCGGGAGAGACATTTACTGCAGAGCTGGCTGGGCCCTACGCTGGGTTACCCCTCTCCGAAGGTGGCTGGCTCCGTAGGACTTCCTTCTTTGGGATCCTAGTACCGTCCCTCCTGCCTTCCCCCATCGCCCCCTTTCTTAGGGCCTGGAGTAGTTACAGCTGGCTGCAACCTGCCACTTTGTAAATAGACCCTTTGTATATAAACTCTTTTTGAATAATCCTAGAATTATCCTGTTTCAAAGTTGCCACCTGCTTCCTGCAGGGGCCTGACTGATTGCTCCACCCCACGAAGTAGATGCTACTCTTCCCCTCTGCACAGATTAGGAAGTCAGTTCTTACATAGTTAAGGGATTTGCCCAACGTCACAGGACATGCATGACGGTGAGAATCCAAACCCTGGTCTGTGTGATGCGAAAGCCAAGCTCTTCATCCCAAGAGGACCTCTGCCACACCGGCAGAGCGGAATCCCTACCCAGACCTCTGTGGCACGTTCCATGGCAGGGAGACACCCCTCGTGAGACGACTGGAGATGACTGAGCAGAGATTGAGCCACACAAGCCACGTTCTGGAAGGAGCATTAACCCTCTGAGCCTCGACAGGGAGTCTGCACAGATGAAGAGCGTGGAAAGGACTTTATATAAATAACAGACTGAGGAGCAAAGGGAGAGGGCAGGGAGCGAGCCCAGGGACAGTGGGGAAGGAAACCGGGAGCAGAGAAGAAATACAGTTTTGGCTGCAGACACTCAAGAATGTTCCAGGAGACAGATGAAGGGGGCGCCGAGATCCTGGTGAAGGACAGAGCCTGACAAGTTAAGACTGGACTTTGCTCGGATTATGTCGGAGAGGAAAGAAGAGGATGAGAGGTGCTGGGGAAGCTCCGGGGTTACCTCTAAGATGCTGCTATTGACGGGGAGAAATCGAGGATTTGGAGGCCCGGTGGAATTGTCCCAGAGGTGGGGTCAAAAAGCGCTGCACCAAAGGACTGTGCGCATCTGCAGCAGATGGCTGAGAGCCGCCTGAAGTGAGTAAGGACTCTGAGGACCGTGGGAAGAGCTACTTCCAGTCCCTGTTGGAGGGGAAAGGTGTGCTGTGACCACTGAGCTGTGGGAACCAGGAGGGACAGAGGCCAAGACAGGCGGGACCCCACATGAAACCTAGGCTGCAGAAGGCTCTGAATTGCCCAGATATCCCAAGGTGGCTGAGGTGAGGGTGGGTGGGGGAAAGGGAGGATGATGTAAAAGACTCAGAATTTGGGGGAAGAGAAATCCTAATAGCTTAGAGGCAGGAGAAAAAAAAAAAAAAAGAAATTGGGAAAGAAAAGAAATGAGAATAAAACTGGGCTATCTTTCAACCTTTACAGTTGTTACAGGTTGAATTGTGCACCCCAGAAAGACATGTTGAAGTCCTAACACTCAGTATCTCATCTCAGAATGTGACTTTATTTGGAGATAGGGTCTGTGCAGAGGAAACCATGTTAAAATGAGGCCATTAGGGTGGGCGGGCCCTAATCCAATAGGACTGTTGTCCTTATTAAAAGGGAAAATGTGGACGCAGACACACACAGAGGAAAGACCATGTGATGACACACAGGGACAAGATGGCAGTGTGAAAACGAAAGATTGACAAGATGCAGCCACAAGCCAAGGAATGCCAAAGATCACTGGCGATATCAGAAGTAGGGAGAGGCAAGGAAAAATCCCCTATGAATTTCAGAGTTTGGCCCTTCAACACCTTGAGTTTGGACTGTTAGTCTCCAGAACTGTGAGGGGATAAATTCCTGTTGTTTGAAGCTGCCCGGTTTGTGGCACTCTGTTGCAGCATCCCTAGGAAACTAAGACAACAGTTATGAAAGCAGGGGTCAGAGGGAAGGGACAGTCAATGCTCAGCATGGCCAACCCGGGCCCTGGGGGTAAGGTAGCCACGGGGAGTCCCGAGCCCTGGAAGAAAGGCACCCAGAAACATTCCAACAGCAGCGGCTTCCTCTGCTGCAGTTTCCCACACTCCTCATGCTGTTCCCTACACTCCTCATGCTGTTCCCTGCACTCCTCATGCTGTTCCCTCTGCTGCAGTGAGCCTCCCCCATCTCCTCTGCAGTGGAAATCCTCCACGTCCTCTAAGACAGAGCTCCAAGGCTCTTTCCTCTGTGAGATGTTTCTCCCTTCAGCCTATCTGAGACTTGGTCAGAGTGTATCCATCTGTCCTTCCCTTTCCCAGTGCTGGATTTGGGAAAGTGCATCTCTGTGGCCTCACCTTACACCTGGACGTCCATGTGTCCTGTTTTCTGCCCTCCTATTGCTGCCTGCGGGAGTGGGCTTCGTCTCCCCTGCTGCTCCTAGCACCTAACACACCGCTAGCCACACAGTGGAGGGGCTGATACATGGGGGCTGGACTGAGTTGAATTCCTCATGTCACTTATGTAACATCAGGAGTAGGAAGCCCAGACGATGTTTTTATACTTCTCCAAACTGCTTTAAGTGTCTCATTAAGTAATCACATGCTTAATATTGCTGGGAAATGGTCTCTAAATGCCAGAGTGGGAGAAAGCATTTTTCAGAGAACAGGAAATGATCCAATCTTTGCTCAAGTCTCCAGCTCAGTTCTAAATGGAGAAACAGAATATTCCCAAATCCATAAAAAAAAAATGGATAGATAATACAGATGTTCCTTGCTATACAAAATAGATTACTCTGGCAATATTGGGTGTAAATCAAATTTTAAGAAATAAAATTACATTGAAAATGCACCATGGGAATGTGCTTTTAAAAGGAATCCCGCAATGAATTCTTTTGTAAATCAAAGAGACACTCATTCATTTGGTCATTCAGTCATTTATTTATTCCAGCGGCTCTTAGCCCTGGCCAAACATCGGTATCACCTGGGGAGCTTTTAAAAAATATGCTATACTGAGGTCTACCCCTAGAGATTATCTTTTAATTGGTCTGGGGCGGGGCCCAAGCCTCAGTATTTTTAAAAACTCCCATAAGATTCTGATGTGTAGCGGGCTTGAGAACCACTGGTTTATTCAATAAACATTTATTAAGAACCCTCTAAGTCAGACCTGGGCTAAGTGACTCCTAATAAGACACAGCTTGCTTCTCCCAGGAGTTTAGAATCTGGTGGCCAATACAGATACATTAACAGACAATTTCCCGTGTAATGTGAAGTCTGGGACTAATATATTGGCGTTTGTCTATTTTATAAGTTTAGATTTTTTCATACAGCTGATTGGGCTTTTTGTGTTCACTGAGACACAGTTAAGTAACACCTTCAGGATGACTTTATCTGATTTTAATATTGTGACCCAAGATCTCCTTGGGTTAGTATCTATTTGCCTTGTGTATCTTTCTCTATATTGTTACTTTCTCTATTTCTGTGGCATCATAGTTTGAATATATCTCTTAAATATCATGTAACTAGATTTTTAGAAATTGAATCTGAAAAAAAATCACAATCTTTTAATCATAAATTTTATCCCTTTATATTTGTTCATGTATTTGGGCTGACTTCTGCTGTCTGGCTCTGTGTTTTCTATTTACTATGATTTTCCACGGCTTCTCACTTCTCCCGCTGTATAACATTAAGTCACGTCTTGATGACTTTCTTTCCCCCTTTTAATTGTTTGGAAGTTATATAGTGTATTCTTTTATAATTTTAGTTTTCAGCCTGACATTATTCAACTTGTTTCTAAGTTTAAAATTATTTCTTAGAGGTTAAAAATATTTCCATCATCTTCCAGGACAATACAATGACGTTAGGTTTTAACTCTGATCTTCTACCTCCCAATTTGCATCTAATATTTGTTAAATGTTTTAGTTCCTTCTTATATTTATCACTCCCCCAAACCATGAATTTTTTAGTTCTGTACAAACAATGTTTATTTAGATGTACCAACACATTTCCTCATTTCATTTCTTCTTGAATCCTATTCCTTCTTGCTGGATTTAGTATTTTTCTTTTGAAGTAGGTGTTTTATTAAGCTTCACAAGCTTCTATGCATTTCTGAAATTCAAAGTGGTTTGATAACCAAAAATTATTAAGACACTTTCTGGAGAAATATTAATGTATTTGGTTGGGAGAGGCTGCCCCAGACTGTGCTGGAGTTACCTGTGACATCATTCTAAAATCTGAGTAATTTTAGACCCCCTTCCATGCCGGCTCTTGCCACCATGTTGTGAAATTGTGTTTCCATATCTGCAGGAACACAGGTGGGACTCCTGTCAGTGTCACCAGCCTGAGAGAGTGACACATCACAGCCCAGCCCCTGCTTCCTCCGTGCATGCTACAGCTTCCTTTGTAACAGTGCTTGTACCTATCAGTCAGGCCTTGGGATCACACCTGGACACCAAGGGTTCCCCTGCCACATGCTTGTCCCTTCTCCCAGAGGGCCCCTGTGGACAGTACATGCCTCTTCTTAAAATCCCTTCACACTGCACTTCGAGCAATGTCAGATTATTCTCCTTGGATGGAGGTCTGGCGAGGTCTTGAGAACACTTGGGGGTGGGAAACTTCTTCATCTATATTTTCTTCATGTATTGTCACTTGAAAAATAAACAAAATGCTGAATGGTATGCAGTCTACTTCCAGATGTACGAAAAAGCAGACGTGTATGTGTGTAAGAGACAAAAACTGGTCGTAGCATTTGCTTCTGGAGTGGAAGGGAGACTTCATGCTAGCGAATATCCTTCTGTGTGGCCTGCCTTTCTTCTGTCACAGGCATCCGTTATTTCCAATTAAGGAATGAATTAATATGCAACAAACCGCAACATCAGTAATACATTTCTTTGCTCTCTCTGGTATTCAGCACCCCATATTATTTTTACAGTTGTTTAAATCATCACCCACTTCTTAACGTGAAGGAGGCTGTGAATGACTGGCCTGGGTCTTCCCAATTCCTGCTTAGTCTTAAACACCCCTTCAAGAGTGATGTTTTTGGTTCCCCAATCTTTGGACTGTGACCCATATACCCAAAGAAGCTCATCCCCACCAAACAGTCTCCTTGGAAGATGACACACCTCAGTCAATGAGGGTGTCACTGGTCCTGCCCAAAGACGTCAGCCTCCTCGTTGGCGCAGGGCCAGTAGCATGAGGCCAGCTGGCCTTGTGCAGACACGGAAGGTGCTCAGTAGGCCCGGGCCTGAAGCAGCAGGCAGGGAACTGGGCTGCCAGTGGCTCCTGAGGACCACGCCCTGGGCAGGGAGTGCCGGGTGGGTCAGGAGGAGAGAAGAGCATTGCCAGGTACCAGCCCAGAGCCAGGCTGCATCCTGGCAGGAGGGCTGAGATCTGTTCTTCAGAAAGAACTTTCGGGAGACAGCGTGAAGGAGGCAGGGCCCAGGGGCCTGCGAGACTGAGTTTCTGCAAAGCGGGGTACCCTCAGCAGGGCCGCAGTGAAAATTCAACGAGAACACGTGTGGCAGATACTGATGCCTGTTACATACGCTGGAGCCTTTGATCAAACGTCCTCTCTCCCTTATCTCTCGCTCTCAGTTGCCGCGGCCTCCTCCCTGCTCCCCCGACTGTCTAATGGATCCACGGCCCTCTCATCCATCCTCTTTGTGCTCTTCCTGTTTTCAGAAAGTCTTTCATTTAAGCGATGTGATGGGGTGTGGGGTGAAGAGGCATTAGAAAATTACGCAGCCACTTTGATGTGAGTGACGGGGGCAAATCTCACCTCACAGCAGACGCTCCCTCTTCTCCTTCCTTTTTTTTTTTTTTTTTGTAAATTTTATTGCTTTTATTGTTCTCAAAAAACATAATACATGAATACATTCTCAATGTTGAAAGTCAAGTAAAGCTAAAGTCCTTCTTGACCCTCTCTCCCCATTCTACCCTCTTCCTTGGAAATAATCAAAGCAATTAAATTGATGAGTCTGGTTTTCCTGACCTTTTTCTATGTATCACATACCTAAGTAAGATCCCATAAAAACGCATAGCATTGTTTTGTGTGTGTGTGTGTGTGTGTGTGTGTGCGTGTGCGCAGGTGGCATTTTGTTTTTCATACATGGACAATACGTTATGAATTGTTCAACAGCTTGCCTTTTCGTTCAACTTTTTATCTTCGGTGTATTTCCACTCCAGCCCTTAGAGATGCGCCTTGTCCTTTGGTTGTCACTGAGCGTTGCCTGGTTTTGTGTGGCACACACTGTTTTGACCCCTCCTATATCTACTCTGTGACAGAACCCGGTTATGTTGGAGTACTAGTCTGCTTGGGCTGCCATAACAAAATGCCATAGACTGGGATGACTTAAACCACAGAGATTTATTTTCTCACAGTTCTGGAGGCTGGGAAGTCCAAGATCAAGTTACCGGCAAGTTCCGTTTCTGCTAAAGGCCGGCTTCCTAGTGCGTGGAGGGCGCACCTTCTTGCTATGTGCTCATAAGAGGGTGAGGAAGAGCCTGCTCTCTCTTCCTCTTCTTAGAAGACCACCAGTTCTATTAGATCAGGGCTCCACCCTTATGACCTCATTTAACCCCTTAATTACCTCCTAAAAATCCTGTCTCCAACTACAGTCACCGGAGGTTAGGGCTTCAACATACTCATTTTGGGGAGACACAATTCAGCCCATAGCAGGTGGGGGTCAAGTGAATGCCCCTGGGAAGTGTTCCCCTTTGCGTGTCATCCACGCACCTGTTATTTTGCCTGGTCCATGATGTGCTCGGTAATGGCTCATGAGTTTTGTTATTTATCTGACAAAAGGTACCACTAGCCAGCCTAGGGTGAATAGTCCGTGAAATGGACACAGTACTCATTCACTTGAGTGTGTCGAGCACTCATCCCATGTCAGACCCAGCACTTTATGTGCATCATTTTATGGGTCTTCACACCCCTGGGAGGTGGGTGCAATGATTAGCCCCATTTTCTAGGAAATTGACACATGGCAGGTGGGGCGGGTCCCCCTGGAGGAGCAGAGATGGAAGGCCGCCACACCGGGTTGCAGTCTCTGCTCCTACCCATGCCACCTGCTGAATAAGGCAGCTGGGAGGACCAAAAGGAGGACGTGCACAGAGAGGCTTAGTAGATGCTCCCTGCTCAACAAGTCGCAGCTAAAGGTATTACCTCCCCCTCTGCCCCTACGTCTCATCAGTGTCCTCCTTCCTCAGCAGAGGCCCAGCATCCAGTCTGCACTCGGTGGACACAGGCAGTCCCTGCAGGGAGCCAGCCCTGTGCTTTGGGTTTGAAGTTTCCACCTTTGCCATCGACTTGTTGTGTGACTTTAAACCTCTCTGTGTCACAGTTTCCTCTTCTTTAAAATAAAAATAATTATGTCTAATTCACGGGCTTACGGGGGAGGAGTAAATAAAATACCTGTTGATTAAAGTGTATTTTCCCAATGCAAAGAAAAAAATGTAGAAAACTTTGATTTCTGGTGCAAGAAATTAGAAGACTCTTGTCCTTCTGCAATGAAATTTTAATTCCTCACCTTAGGCTCCAGCATACTCAGCCCGGGTGGTGACATCCATGTGCCAGGTATCTTGCTGTGACTTCCCACATTATTGTGAATCTTTACAACAGCGCCCCAGAGGCTCCCTTTTTCACAAGAGGGGAGCCCATGAAAGCGAAAAGAAATTGCCACAGGTCCCACACATGAAAGGGCAGAACTGTGCCTCAGACTCTGGCCCATCTGGCTCCAAAGTGTTTTATCTTGAAAAGAGAAATTCGACTTGGATCTGCCGTTTCCCCTCCATAACCCATTTAAGGCCACCGGGGGAGGCAGGACATTGGTGATTCTTGTTCCTTTTCAGATCTTATAGGAAGGAAGGCGTGAGTCCCAGCTGCAGCCCATATGATCAGCTCTGTAGAGGTGGTGTGTGGTGTTTGCCTGAATGTGCGCTGCCTGCGTGGAGCGCGGGGTCTGTGAAATGTGGGGGTGTTTGACAGCAAAAGGAGCATGCAGGGAAACAGGGATTGCTGGATGAGCATCCCTCCCTCTGAGGGGCACTAAATGTTCCCCCCAACCAGAACCCCCAGTTTTGACACCTCCAGGACATTAGCAGGCCTGAGTGACAGGTGGCTTTTAGGAATCACGTGGCATTTCTCGTCTACCATTCGGTTTTCCCTAAACCACACAGGCCAAGGCCACGTTTTGGGTTAGATCTCTGAGTCAGTTCCGCAGCCTCCGTGGCGTGTTGGGGTGAACCCTGGGGGGTGCACACCCAGGCAGGCCTGCCCTGAGCTCTCTCAGAGCACATGGCCTCTGTAATCAGCAGGTCTGGGTTTCAGGCCAGCTCTAACCCTTTCTGCTTGGGGGAAAGCCCAGGCAACCGCCTTGTCTCAGTCGGCCTGGGTCTCTCCGTCTGGCAAGTGGGGTGGTTGTGCCGGCTGAAGGAGACGGAAGGGCGAGGTGCACAGTGCAGAGCCCAGCACGTGGCCAGGACTCTCGCCTCCCGGGACTGGAGTTGCCACGCTCACACCAGGACCCAGGCTCTGCTGCCCCGACTGGGCTCTGGGAGGGCCTGGGAGGACCCGGCTCCGGCCTCGCCGACAGCACCTCGGGAGACTGTGTGAGCGGAGGTAGCAGAGGACTGGGAGACCCGGCTCCAGGCTCAGCCCCAGGTCCTAGAACAAGTCCTCTCCCATCTGGGTGTCGGTTCCCCAAGCAGATGGTGGAGTAGCTTGAGTTAACGGGAGAGACTCGTACATTCCAAGGCCCTCAGAGATCAGAAAATGGGTGTCCAGGGAAACAGGGTCCCCGAACCAGAATTCAAAATTGAGGTTTTTGCTGTACAGATTTTCCAGATTTCTGAAGAAAATCAGGTGTCAAATAGAATCTCATATGGGTTGGCTTCATTCATTCTTTCTTTCTTTCAAAATACATTCAAATTCCAACCCTTTCTTTCCACCTCCACTGCCACCGCCTTGGCCGAGCCCTGTCATCTCTTACCTGGACTGCTGCCCTACCATCAACTGGTCCCTCTGCAGTCATGAATCAGATCAGGTCCTTCCTCTGCTCAAAAACCGTCAATGGTTCCCCAGTTCCCTCCGAGTTAAAGTCAAAGTCCTTGCTACAGTCTCAAAGGACCTCCATGACCTTGTCCCCGTTACCCCTGTGTCCTCATCCCTCTCCAGCCTGCTCCACTCTGAGCCCCCTGTCCTCCTCCTGCTCAGGGCGTTGGTCCCAGCCCTTCCCACGGCCTGCAGCTCTGTTCCCTCAGAAAGCAGCTTGGCTCGAGTCTTCGTGCAAAGCTCCCTGTGTTAGTAAGGGCTCTCCAGAGAAACAGAACCAACAGCAGATATACGTGAAGAGATTTACGATGAGGACTTGGCTCATGCAGTTACGGAGGCTGGGGAGATCTGCCAGAGCCGAAGACCCAGGAAAGCTGATGGTGTAACTCGGTTGGAGTCCGAAGGCCTGAGAACCAGAGGAGCCGCTGGTGTAAACCCCAGTCCGAGAGCAGGAGAAGATGAGATGAGATGTCCCAGCTCAAACAGTGAGGAAGAAAATAAAAGGGCAGGGGGGTGGAAATCCCTCCCTCCTCTGTCTTTTCCTGTGTTCAAGTCCTCCACGGATTGGGTGATGCCCACCTACCTCGGGGATGGCCATCTATTTTACCGAGTCCACGGATTCAAATGTTAATCTCATCCAGAAACCCCTTCATAGACACACACACGGAAGCAATGTTTAATCTGGGCACCCCGTGGCCCAGTCAAGTTGACACATAAAACGAACCATCTTATTCACTTTCTCAAAGACCTTCCCCGGCCACCCTGTTGAACGCTGAGGATCGATCCCACTTCCTGCGTCCCCAGCCTCCTCACCCTGTCCTGACTGTTCTTTTTCTCATAGCTCTTACAACTCCTAACGTGCTGTGCTCTCACTTACAGCTTAGTTCTTTGTCTCCTTCACTAAATGTGTTCCCTACAGGGGCAGTCTTGGAGGGGAGGGGGCTGACATGTAAACAGGTGGTGACAAAGGAGCCCCTTAAGAGCTGGGAGGGACAGGAGCACAGAGAAGAGGGAGCACAGAGGAGGGAGATGCTGTGCCTGGGAGTGAAGGGGTGATGCTCTGACAATTCCATGATCACGGGTGAAAAGTATAATGCATTAGGTTTAGTATAGTTATGTCACAAGGGAAGCGGCCCTATGTTTGGAGTCAGCAGACTTGGGACAGACTCTCCCCTTGGCCACTGTGAGCCTGGGTGTCTTGATGGTTCCCAAACCCTGCTGAGCTCACTCTCTGTGGAGTCCAGTGACTTCTGCATCTGGTGTTCTGGGTTCCTGCTCCAGTTCCCTGGTGAGATCGGTTAGAACCCAGAATGTCGTGCGTGTGTGGTGCTGCAACCTGGTTCTCCCCTGGGTCCAGAAGCCTCTGCCCTGAGGCATTTCGCATGTCCTCCTCTCCCTCTGGCCCTGCAGAGTCCTGGCCTGGACAACACCTGGGTGCAAAGATCCAGCTGCTTCTCCAAAAGCCTCTGTGAGCAAAAGGCCTGTGGGTTTCTGCTTTGTGATAGCGAAGAAAGGAAGGTTGGGTGGGGGGCGTGTCCCACTCCAAGTTCAGACTTTGCATAGAGTGAGCGGGAGTTGTCAGCCCCAGAGAAAAGAAAGGGAAATGACATTTGTAAAGCACCTACTGTGTGCTCAGCCTCCCCGACACTGTAGGGAGGGACTCTCACTATCTCCCTTTCCCAGGCCAGCCACACAGGGCTGGAGACTTGCCCACGCCTCCAGGAGGTGGTGGGGGGGCCCGGATCACAGCCAGGAGAGGAGAGTGGGGCACAGGGCTGCTGCTGAAAGGAAGGAGGAAGGAGAGGCATCTTCTGGGATGTGCATGTACGTGCCCACAGTGGGGAGGCTCAGGGCGGCCCTAGCAGAGTCCACCCTGGGAACTTAGGGGTGCTGTCTCCCCAACGGTGCCTCTGCTCTGCTAGGAGGACATCCAGAAGAGTCAGGCTCCAAGCTCAAGGAGGAGCTGAGAACAGAGTCCACCGTCCTTGCTCCGCCTGGTGATGGGCCAGACCCCTGCGCCCAGGGAAACCACGGGCAGAGGAGAAAGGATGGCCCTGTGCCCGGGACAGGCCAGCCTTGACCAGGACGAAGGAGGGAGTGTCACACGCAGAGCACAGCAGGCCGCGCAGGGGGCCTCGCTCCCTTTGCAGCTTCAGCATCCCAACGGGCCGAAGCCCAGTTATGGCTGACTTGACTCCACCTCGGAGTATTTGATAGGGGTCGCCTATCGCTCTCCCCCAGCCTTGAATCGTGACAAAAGGAAAGTATTTATTACCAGGCAGACAGAGCCCTCCGGCGAAAGCCCGTCATCTCTGATTTGCCTGTTAGCCGAGGCTGTGGAATTAAATGCAGTTTTGTTTTTATCTATTTGCATGGAAGCTTTCCAGAGAAAACAACAATTTTCGTGACCTGCGCACTTTGTATCATGTTAATTAGGTTTGAAAACTCATATATTGTTTTCATAAGGGCTATTACATTTTCTCTAATTAAATTAAGGGAAAAATAAGGATGCACGGCAATAATATTTATTATTAATACCAGACTCCAGAGGCGCCCAGCAAGTTAAATCGAAGGCAAGAAAAACCCTTGAAGACAGCCTGGACTTCAAAACAACGTGGTATATTCCAGGTTTTCAGCAAATTGTTACTCTGAACGTTTTGGAAAAATAGAAAGTGAAAAATGGACCCATTTGGAGAAAAACAGGCTTCTGGTCCCGGTTCACACTGAGTCTCTGGGATGTTTACTACTGTTCCGTTAGAGTGGTTTCAGCAAAATTGCAGCAACTTTGCTCCAAGGAGAGCATTTGACTTGGATTTCATGCGGATTGGAAAGTTATAGCCAGCTGTGATCTTAGTCCAGCCAAAAATGGGTTTCCTTAGCAAAGAGGTCCCCCTTTGAGGAAGTCAAGTCAAGCCAGGAAGGCAAAGGAAACAGCCCCTGGGAGAGAAAGTGTCACGTTGGAGAGAGATATTGGTGGCAGGGGAAGAAAACAGGGCCGGGGATTAGTTGACAGGAGCACACTCCATCCCTCGGGCAGGGCCCTTCTGGAAACTGGGCTAAGTGCAGGCCAGATTGTAATGGCTCCAGACTGAGTTGCAGAACAACCTTCGCCGAGCTCATGGCTGGAGTGGACATTATTGTTTGGGGCCATGCACCTAACACCCACTGCCCTTTCCTAATAGCACCCTGATTTCCTTTTCAGGCACCCCCTTGGAAAGCAGGCGCAGTAGAAGTCCGAGTCTGGTGCCTGCCCTCCCACTGCAGAAGCTGACGAGGCCCGGAGGCCCATCCGTCTCGTCCTTTCTCTCCCCGCCCACCCCTGCCAAGGGGTTTGGCCAGCCAGGCTTTCTCTCCTGGGCCTCGGGCTCCTGGGTGGACTCCGGGGTGGGAAAACTCTGGAGTTCACTCCTGGCAGCACTGGGTGCAACTACTGTGCGCCCCTGCTGCCCCCAGCACCCTCAGGGGACTGCCTGACTCACTTGTTTCAAACTGGATCCTCAGCCTTCCATGTGGGCCTGTGAGACTCTCTTTCTTCTTGGTTTGCCAGAACCTGTTTCTGTTGCTTGTGACCAAAGAGCTCCAACTGTTGCATGTTTTCGCCCTGAACATGGAGCAAGTATGTGTCCTGGGGAGTGGCTGGCAGGGGCCTGGAAGCTGCTCCAGTGGAGCCCATGACTCCGTTGGTCTGGTGTAAGGAAGAGCACTGGACTAGGAGTCAAGGGTATTGCTTGGAGTCCTGGCCTTTCCACCATGCCCCACTGAGACAGCCCGACCAGCCAGTCTTCTTTCTGGGCTTCGTCTGCAAGATGAAGCTTTCAGGATATGATACTGATGATGATAAGGACAAAGAAAACGACATTGACTACAATAATAGCAGCTGTAATTTACTGACTGCTTAGTAGGGGCCAGGGACTGTGCCGAGTGCTGTCCATGCATTAGCTCGTTTCATCCTCACGACAACCTCAGAAGACTCTGTGATGCTCCCGGTTTCAGAGATAAAGAAACAGAAGCTTAGGAGGATACGGCACCTTGCCTGGAGTCACGCCGACAGGAGGTGGAAGTACCGGGGCCCCAACCTGGTCTGTATGGGTCCATGGGTGGTCTCTAAACACTAGGGCCACTGCCCCAGTTTGCTTAGCACCGAGATGTTCCCAGGACGCAGGACCTTCAGTGCCACAAGCAGGACAGTCCTGGGCAAACTGGGACAGTTGGTCACCCTACTAAAGACCCTTCCGGCCTGAATGCTCTGTGGTTATGGAATAGCATGGAATTTAGGAATTTGGGGAGCTGCCTGGGGAGAGCCCTGGAGCGCATGCTAATAGCTTTCAAACCTCAGAGTAAAAGCGAAACCCACATGGGGTTTCAGATGCCACCTTCAATCGCTGCTGAACCCCGTTCTACTGAGCCGCGTCCTCCAGTGGGAGAGGAATTCCGGAGCTCTTCCAGCAAACCCCTGCTGGAATCAGCCAACCTCTCAATCATTCTATAAAAGGCCCTTCCTCTCACTTTCCTGTCCCCAGGCCACACCAGGACTGATCATCACAGTTGCCCCCTCCATCAAACACCAATCTTTCCAGTTTTGGAACACCCAGGGCCTAAAAATGCTCCATGAAATTTGAATTTTTAAGAAATTGAATTTTGTTTTCCAACTGGCTCATGCTGTAACAGTCCCCTCTGAGAACCAACTGGCAGAGGTTAACAGATTCTGGTGCCACTATCTGCCCTAGTCTTATGACTCACTTATTTTTTTTTATTTTTTATTTTTTTTTTTTTTGAGACAGGGTCTTGCTCTGTTGTCCAGCTAGAGTGCAGTGGAGTCATCATAGCTCACTGCAACCTTAAGCTCCTGGGCTCAAGTGATCCTCCTGCCTCAGCCTCCCAAGTAGGTGGGACTACAGGTCCAGCTAATTTTTCCATTTTCTGTAGAGATGGGGTCTTGCTCTTGCTCAGGCTGGTCTTGAACTCCTGGCTTCAAGCAATCCTCCAGAGTACTGGGATTACAGGCTTGAGACACCACACCTGGCTCCACTTCTTGATTTATTGGTTCACCAAACATCTATTGAGCACCTACTATGTGCCGGTTGCTGGGCTAAGGACTAGGGGGCCAGAAAGAAACATGTTGACCACTGTTCTTGAGATGCCTGTACCTAACCAATTCTCATGCAAGACAACAGTGGTAGGGTCTGTGCTATAGGAACATGAGCTTGTAGAATGAAGAGGGAGAGATTAGTTGAGAACCAGGTGTTCCAAAGCAGCAGGTGATTAATGGGTCTGCGCCCTGCTGTCCCTTGGCCTTGCCCTTATCATAGCTGGTTTCACACTGTATTGTCATTGCTCAGCTTTTCCTAATGCCTCATCCGGGGCTGGGCACACGGTAGGTGCAAAGTGCACGCTATGGTTGACTAGACCCTTCCTGCAGCAGAGCAGCCTGCTAACCCAGGCAAAAAGCTTTGCTGAAGCAGAGAATCCTTTCCTAATGTGATTAGTTGTCCTTTCTCAATGCTCAAGGATTCCGTTTACTAAATTCCAATTTCTTCATTTCACTGTGTCGGGTTCTCCAAAATTGGGCCTATCTATTAAATCAGGTGCTGCTACCAGGCCAATCTGATAGAACTATGGGAATTTGGCCTCCTCTTGGAGCTAGGAAGTAAGGACGAAGTGAAAATATGTCAGAAATGTAAGCAAATGTTGGAAAAATGTCAGCCATTCTAATGATCATTGACCATTTTCTTAAAAAATAAAAGGCGTCCTTAGAGGGTAACACAAAGACTTTTGGACTGCAGGTTGGAAGAGCTGGGTTCTAGGGAAAAAAACAGTAAAGGAACTAGAATGAGTGACTTTGGGTTTTCAAAGCAAAGTAAATAGCAAAGATTGAGCCCACTGGGGGGTGAGAAATCCTCACTGAAACTCAACCCAGTAAAAGTCGACGTGTTGGGTTCTCAAAGACAATCTTCTGAATAAGACCTCATGCCCACCACCCACCACCCACCACCACCCACCACCCGTCAGTCAGCCGGAACTAATCCCACATTCACACAGGCTGGGAGGGCGCAGGCTCCTCCAAGATCCTCTTAACTTTAATTAAAAAGCTTTGACGGATTTCCAAACACTAACAAAGCCTAGTCACCCAACATGTTTCATATTCGTCATCGGGCAGCCCCCGGTCAGCTTTGCTCCAGGCTCCTACAGGCGATGCTGTCGCAGGCATGAACAGGTACGCTCCTCTCCCCACCTTCGGGCATCTTCTCTGGCTGTATTCTGCCAGGGCCCCCCCCCACAACAGCTGTTATAGAGAGGGCACTGTCCATTGGGGCTAGAGTGGGCATTTGTAACACAGCTGGATGCTTCTAGATTAATTGCATCAGGGGGGAAAGTGTCAAGGTCCTGGGGAACTGTTTTGGCATCGTAAGCCAATGCCAGCTCCAGTGTCAATCAGGGCTGGCGTCTACTCGGTTCACACCAGCACATCAATGTTGGCTGTTTAAAGCTGGCGTCCATCTGCTTGGTCAGTGTCCATGTCATTCTGACTGATAAATATTTGGAGCATCACTCCTGCTGCTAACCACCTCAACCTCACCCTCCCCTCTGCCCTGCACCATCCTGTCTCCTCCAGAGGAGGAGATGGAGAGAGAAATGTTCCTAGCAGACTTCCCTGTCCCTGGGGCCAGGTCTCGCCATCCTCCTGCCCCAGCTCTGCAACTTCAGGAGCCCTCTTCACTCAACGGGATTTAGAACAAGTTCTGCAGGTAATCTAGTCTGGTCCTTCCATTCCAGACTCCCTCATCCCCTCTACTCCATCCTCCCTTCCCGACCCTGCCATGGGAGACTCCACAAATGCAGCCTCACGGCCCTCCTTGGCATTCCGCTCACACCAGTCCCTCTTCCTGCCCTCCCGGTATCTCCGCAGCCTTCTGGGGTCCTGCCTACCCATCCCTTGGTGACCTGCTAACCCGTCTCCGCAAACAGCCAGCCTCCAGCATCCACGCAGTGAATCCCTTCCTCCTCGCCCCTTCTTTCAAAGCTCCAATCAGCCTGCTTGGTCCCAGTTCCTTGTGGGCTGTTCTAGAGCAGAGAACAAGTCTGTTGGTGTCTGTTGCCCCTGTGGTGTGTGGAAGAGCACCCAGCCCATAGCAGATCTCTGTAAATGGTTGGATTGGTTTATTAGACACTCCTAGGGCCTCCTGGCTCCATCATTCTAGAGTTGATGTTTTCTGAGACCTGAGTTCTCGATGCAGAGTATGTGGATGAGGGAAGAAGGGAAGGCCCAACAGTGACTTTCCTCTGGGATAATTATGTCAGGGCTTTGACTCAGTGCATAGTTGACTTCAGTAGCAGCACGTGGGCAGGTGTGGGCCTTGGAATCAGACAGGCATGGGCTGGAACCCATGTTCCAGCTGTGTGGCCTCCGATAAGTCACTCAACCCTTCTGGGCCCAGCTTCCTTATCAATAACATGGAAATGACTATACCACACCTTGTTACCTTGAGTGTTAAATGCCACAGTATCTGCAAAACGCCTCCACAGGGTAGGGCCTGGAAGATACTCTATAAATGTTGGCCACAAAAGGCTGGAGCTCTGGGTTCAGTGTGACACTCTGAGCTCAGTGGAGGCTGATCAGAACTGTAGTTCTCAGACGCCAACCAGGTGTGAGAGTCACCTGGAGGGTTCCCAGCTTGAGGGATCACAGGTGGCTGGGCGCCATTCCCCAGCCTGATCTGGTAGGTCTGAGGTGAGACCTGAGGATGTGTGTGTCTGGTAAGTTCCCAGGTGACGCTATGCTGCAGGTCCAGGGGCCACGCTTTGAGAACCAGCACTTGAGGAATTACCAAGAGCATCCTTCTGTAGTCAGAACATAGTCACATAAATAGGTAAATCCCTAAGGGCTTC
This sequence comes from Eulemur rufifrons, assembly GCF_041146395.1. NCBI lineage: Eukaryota > Metazoa > Chordata > Mammalia > Primates > Lemuridae > Eulemur > Eulemur rufifrons. Next base: position 117,390,424 of record NC_090984.1, on the reverse strand, counting down.
CATAAGGGGCATATTTTAGCCAACCAGGATATTTTGCAATGATGCAGAAACTCAGAGTATAAGGCTTTGCCCAAAACACTTTTCTAACTGGCAACAGAGCAGTCATCTTATACATCCCTCGTGCATGATTGCTGGATCAGTGCTCTGTGTCTGTCCTGGGACATGTTAAATCTGGAGGTGTGATGGTGCTAATGAAGCATGCAGACAGACCTAATGGGCACATACCAATCTTGGAAAAGAATGACTGAAACCTCACTAGCTCTGTGGCCCTGGGCATGTTAATTTAACCTCGCTGAAATACGCTTGGAGTGAGAGAAGGTATTTGTAATACACACAACTGACACAGGACTCGTAGCCAGAATATATAAAGAACCCTTACAAATCAATAAGAAAAAGACAGACAATTCAACAGGAAAGTAGGCACATGATTTGAACAGATATTTCATGAAAAAAGACATTCAAATGGCCAATAAGCATGTGAAAAGGTTTTCTACTGAATTGGTTTTCAGGGAAATGCATAGTAAAGCCACAATGCAATCCTACTACTCCCCCACCAGAATGGCTAAAATTTAAGACTGGTAATACCAAGTGTTGGTGAAGACGTAGAGCTATAAGAACTCTCACACACTGCTGGTAGGAGTGGAAATTGGTAGCATTTGCTTCCGAAAACTGTGTGGCGATATCTATTGAAGTTCAATGTATGCATGCCTGATGTCCCAACAATTCCTCTTCTGGTGTCCACACAATATAAATGTGTACATATGTCCACCAAATATATACATAAATATGTGCATAGCAGCGTTCTTCATAACAGCCCAGATTTGGAAACAACACAGATGTCCATCACCTGATGAATGGATAGGTAAATTTACTGTAGCATATCTGTTCAATTTGAATGTCCTGTGTTTTATAGCCCACGTTGGTTGTGGAGTGCATTTCCCCTGTGTCTCACATGCTGAAGTGATTGTGGCTATCATAGGTCATATTTCCTAAGCTTCCAGGTAAGGGTCACCCTATTGGGTTCTTGCACGTCTATCAGCTTGATTCAATCTTTTGAGTAGCTGTGTGGGGTTGGTGGTATTCTCCTATTTCACAGACGAGAAAACTGAGGCTCACAGAAGTGAGAGGATGCCATCAGCTGTTTACAGGTCAGCATCCCCAGGCAGAACGTGAGCTGAGCTGCTCGTGGCTTGTGTGTGTGTGGCTCTTTTATCTCTGTCCCTCCAATAGCCCAAGCACAATGCCAGGCACTTTGCAGGCAGTCAATGAATCTGAGAAGAATCAAATTGGTAAGAAATCCTTTTTCTGCATTGCTGGAGAGCACTGGGATCACGTTGGTAGTGTGTATGTGTGGTGGGGGGAGGGGCTTGCAAGTGGGTGGAGGGTTATGGCGGTCTTTTAAGCCCCCAGGCACAGATGTCCAGTCTCTTAAGGAAGCACGTACCCAAATGACTACCATCTGCACTATGATTTGCAAAGCACGTCCATGCACACTGACTCACTTGATCTTCCCAGAGACTCTGGCAGTGGACATCATTTTGCCACTGTTTTACAGAGGAGAGTGTAAAGGTTTTGAGCATCTGAGAGATTTGCCCCAACCCCCCAGCTTCTGCAGAGCAGAGGTGAGTCGCAAACCCATGGCCAAATCCAGGACATCCCTTATGCTACACAGAGCTTGCAGATTCCAGCTCCCAGCCCTTTGCGTGTTCTGGGCCTCCTGACAGGTACATTCTCTTACCTTCCTCCCTCCGTTCCCACCATATGTGCCGTCCTGCGTGGGCCTCTTCCAGAATGTCCGGATGTGGCAGCCTCCAAGGCTGTTCTCTTCTCTGAACTCTCAGCCTGAACTTGCTGCCTGATGTAGGGGAGGGACTTCTGGGCAAGCTGTGGGGTCTTGTTTCTGCCCCTGGCTGTCCAATGTGCTGACTCACCTGTGTCTTCTGCCCGGGGCACAGCACAGCGTTGGGCCCATGGTAGCTGTTCAACCAACGGCTGGTGTCTTGGGTCGGTCCCCCAGAAGCCAACCCTGAGACTAGGGTGTGAGCATCACAGCTTATCTGGGAGATGATCCCAAGAGGCACAGCTAAGGCAGTGGGGACGTGAGAGAGGAGAGGAAGGAAGGAAGGCAACAGAGGGTTCATGGCTGAGCAGGTTAACATTGCAGCTCCTAGGCCACTCTCACTGGGGACCTTGCAGGAGTGTGGACTGTGCCTCAGAGTTGCTGCATGTGAGAGGCGAGGAACTGGGGGGCATTTCCTTCCACCTCCCATCCATTGTGGGCTGAGGGCTGCTCCAGGGAGCATTCTTTCCTACTACTTCCATCTGCTCCTCCATGTGGGCCACGAGGAAGCCCCCAGGTGGAGAGTCTCAGGTGCTTGCAGTGGGATGCTGTTGGAATATACTGGAACCAAGAGGGCTGAAGAGATGGGACTGGGACACCATAGTGTCTGCTGTTGTCCGTAAATATGGGGAACTAACACCTCTTGTATTAACCTGGATGGAACTGGAGACCATTCTTCTAAGTGAAGTATTGCAAGAATGGAAAAACAAACACCACATATACTCACCATTAAATTGGAACTAATCGGGCCAGGCACGTGGCTCATGCCTGTAATCCTAGCACTCTGGGAGGCCAAGGTGGGCGGATTGTTTGAGCTCAGGAGTTCAAGACCAGCCTGAGCAAGAGCGAGACCTGGTCTCTACTAAAAATAGAAAGAAATTATATGGACAACTAAAAATATATATATAGAAAAAATTAGCCGGGCATGGTGGCGCATGCCTATAGTCCCAGCTACTCGGGAGGCTGAGGCAGGAGGATTGCTCCAGCCCAGGAGTTTGAGGTTGCTGTGAGCGAGGCTGATGCCACGGCACTCTAACCCAGGCAACAGAGTGAGCCCTGTCTCAAAAAAAAAAAAAATTGGAACTAATCGATCAACACTTATGTGCACGTGTGGAAATAACATTCACTGGAAATTAAGCAGGCGGGAGGGGGGGGGATGGGTAAATTCACACCTAATGAGCGCAATGCACACTGTCTGGGGGGTGGACACACTTAAAACTTTGACTCAAACAGTACAAAAGCAATTTATGTGACCAAAATGTTTGTACCCCAATAATATTCTGAAATGCAAAGAATGGTTTCAGAAAGTCATCACTGAATATACGAAATTTTTATTTTTAAACTTTTTTAATGGTAAAATACAACACAAAATTTACCATTTTAACCATTTTTAAGTGTAAAATTCAACGGCATTAAGTGCATTCACATTGTTGTGCAACCATCACCACCTTCCATCTCTAGAACATTTTCACCCCAAACAGAAGCTCCGCGCCCGTGAAACAACTTCTCACTCCTGTCTGCTCTCAGCCCCTGGTAACCACTTGTCTACCTTCTGTCTCTATAATTTTGACTATTTGAGGTGCCTCAAATAAGTGAAATCATGCAATATTTGTCCTTTTGTATCTGGCTTGGATATAGGCATTTTTAAAGTGTACATATTCTTGGGCCCAGAAATAGCAATTCTGAGAGTCTGCTTTATAAGAAAAAACCCAGCAGTACTAAATGATGTATATCTTAAAATTTCCATTGTAGTATTGTGTGTTGGGGTGAAAAAACTGGAAATCACATCTATCAAAAAGGATGCTGGTTGAACAAATAATTTTTTACCCACATTCTGGCATATTATACAGCGATTGAGCAGAATGAGTAGATTTATATGTACCAGTCTGGTGATGGCCAATATATGCAATGTTTAAGCCAAAAAAGGCAAGTCACAAGTAGTATTAGAGAGGTATCTTATTTTTGTTTAAAAAAGAAAAGAAAAAGAAATAAAAGAAAGAAATGCAGAAAAATGCTATGTATGTGGTGCATGTGTACATGTATGTGATATGAGCATGAGAAAACTGTTAGAGTACACCTGAGGAGGATGGGTCTAAGGGAGATGGCGTTTAACCTTAACTTTTTGCAATAGTGTCTATCACTGCTGAAATACAAATAACAGTAACCAAGACAATCAGCCTACACATCATGACCCAGTAATTCTATTCTCGGTTATGTACCCAAGTGAAATGAGTGTTTATGGCTGTCAGTGCTCACAGCAATGTTATACACAAGGGCTAAAAACTGGAAACAACCAAATGTCCATTAAGAGTAGATAATCACTAATTACTTATCCATGTATACAATCATCCAATGGGAAACAATACAGCAACAAAATAGAACAACCTGATGAATGCAGCAAGGAGAGATTTCACAGATATGGTGATGTGCTAAAAGAACCTAGCTCCATCCAGGTGAAGGTCAAGAACCTGTGAAAACAATTCATGGTGTTCAAGATCATGATAGCCCTTACCTATCTCGGGGGCAATGGGACGTAGGAAGGGTACTGACTGGGAAGGAGCATCAGGGAGCCTGGAACTGTCCTATACCTTGATCTGAGTGGTGATTTTATGAATGTAGGTGCAGTCATGAATTGCCTATTTTGTCTTTGTGCAAGCACCGCAGAGTGTACTTACACAAAACTAGATGGTACAGCCTACACACCGACAGTACACACCTAGGCTGTATGGTCCAGCCCTTTGCTCCTAGACTACACACCTGTACAACACGTGACTGTGCTGAATACTGTAGGCAATTGTAACACAATGGTAAGTATTTGTGTATCTAAACATATCTAAACAGAGAAAAGGTACAGTGAAAATATGGTATTATAATCTTACAGGATCATCGTTGTAAATGCTGTCGATAATTGACTGGAATGTTATTATGCATGACCGTGTAGGTAAAAACTCATCACAGGCTGGAAGGTGCATGCATGCTATAGTACATGTCAGATCTCAATAAATAAGAAAACACTAACAACCAAGAGAGGAAAAGAGAGGGAGAGAGGAAGGGAGACAGAAAGGAAGGAAGGGAAGGAAGGAGGGAATATGTCAGGTAGAGGTGACACCACTCTTCTCGTGGCTGTTTCTAGAAGAGGAATAACAAATACAGATGTGTGAGGGCAGCCAAGAACACTCACCTGGGTTTGCTGTGGGGAAACACCCCCACCCCCATTCCTCTGTGTTTTGATGCAGAACTGTGCAGGGAGGCAGGTGCCCAGGCTTTGGGGTCGGGCAGAATCCTGGCTGTGCCCTAACTGGTGCTCCTTGGCCGGGCTCACTGCCCCTCTGAGCCCGAGAGCTGTGGGTGGCCCGCTGCCCTCGCAGACCCTCCGAGAGGCCGGCAGGAGATGCCAGAGGTCTGCCCCTGTGCCCAGCTCATGCTAGGCACTCACTCAACGTGGCCTCCTTTCTGCAGAGCAGACGGATCTGTTAAGTTTCTGGACAGAGGGCTTTTGACAGGTGAAAGCATTTGAGAAAGAAAATCCTTCTTGCAGTAGAATGGATGATGAGGAATTTCTTTAAAAAAAAAAATTCAAGCTTCCAACTCAAGCAAGCCTTTGGTGAAATTTAAGCATTTCTCTGATTATGTATCTAATATTGACCAGAAAGGGGAGGGAGTGGGAGTAGATAAAAGACACTTCTTACTCAAAACTGGCTTTTTCCTTTTTCCATATGCTGTGTTTATGATTATGGGTTTTAGAGCACTTTTCTTCTTGTATTTCATAAAATACCGCATCTATCCACATAATTCACCGCACTGCCTTTCCCCTGATATTTCGTTGCAGAGGAGGGAGGGAGAGGATGGGATGAGCCTCTGGGGCTGGTTCTGCTCTGCCCTGGCAGACAGCTTCACCCTGAGTCTTCCCGGGGCCGAGCCTCACCAGCAATCAGTGGCCAATCTCAGCCGTTTCTTCTAGAATTCCCTTTTCTGTGAAATCTCACTCCACCGTGTGATAGGAAAGACTGCTGACAGAGGAGGCGTGTGCTAGTGTGTGTGTGTGTGTGTGTGTGTGTATGTGTGTGTGCCTAGGAGGGCGAGGAGGAGGAGGGCTGGAGGCAGCAGGAGAGGGGAGGTGTGTAAGGGGCCGTGTACCTCTCTCTGGGGTCTGCAGGTTGAGGGTTCTGGGGGAAGGCGGTGCCAACTGAAGGGGCTGTGACTGGAAGCCATGGACAGCCTTCGCAGGAGTGCAGTGTGGGCACCACTGGGGCTCACAGCGTGCCCAGCAGTGCGGGGACATGGCTAGGGGCCCTTGGGGGAAGACCCATGTGGGAATTTGAGGCACCCGGAGTGAGAGTGGCCGGGACGGTGTGGGCAGGATGCTTCCATTTGTGTACAGCATTGACTTAGGCAAAGATCCCAAAACACAGGACCCGGGGAGAATTCCTCTTGGCACTGCTCGCCCTCAGGCAGGTAGAAAGGTCCCTTGTGATGGTGGCATCCAAACCCTTCACTTTATAGAAAGGAGAGCTTGGGGGGCCCTTGCTGTGAGTGCTGCTCAACACCTGCACCTCGCACAGTCGCTCGCTCAGTGCCCCCTCTGGAGAAGCAGCACTGGAGGGCAAGGAGTGGGCCTTCTCCACCTCTGCCCCTAGGATCTGACACTACACAGAGTACACAGTAGGTGCTCAGCGATAGCCACTCAACCAATGGGAAGGAAACGAATAAAGTGACATCCCCATGCTGGTCCCTGCTGTGCCCAAGACCAGACCTGCTCAGCTATCTGTGAAGATGGAGACCCTGAGGATGGCCGGCGCGTTGGTGGCAGTTCGGAGAAAGAGGTGCGACAATGGGCCAGGCTGTGCCCGTCTTCCGAGCAGCCTGAGGGGTCGGTGCCAAGATCCCCAACACACAGACACCAACACCGAGGCTCAGAGAGGCTGGGGCAGCGGGGGGGCAGGGGGGCTGGTTAAGACACAGGGAGCCAGGGGTGCAGCTGGGATCTGAACTGGGGCCTCGGGCTGCAAAGTCACCCCCACCCCCACTACTGTGCGCCACCTTCCTGCAGAGTGGGGGTCTGCACTTCCCGCGAAATCGGTCCCTTCGTGGGAGAAAGGAGAGGGCTGGCCACACGATCTTAGTCCTATCATGAGGTGAGCTTCTCCAGGTGGCTCCTGGAAGCTCATCTCACCCTGGTCACTGGCTTGGAACCAGTGTTTTCTAGAAAACCTCCCTTATAAGTATGCTCTGGACATACGTTCTAAGCAGAAAGCCCATGAATGAATGAAGCCCCGGACAGAGCGATCTGACAGAAAGGCCCACTAGAGACCTACGGAATCTTTCTAACACCTCAACCACACCTGTCCCGACAGGACTAGCCCAGGGCTTGCCAGGACACAGTCTGGCCACCTCCAAAACGGATTCTTAGAAATGCATGCACCATGTCACCCAGCACCTCCATCGGGAGCTGAAAAGATGGAGGCCCAGAGAGGGTGACGCGGCTGCCGTCACAGCATGGTCCAGTGACAGCGCTAGCAGCGTCTGCTGCTCAGGATGCCTGACCCCGGTCTTGTCACATGTTCAGTACTGAAGCTTATCACACACCAGGAGGCTCCTATCTTGCCGGGCTGACCTCACCCTGTTACATGACGCCGCTGTTGCTGGTGACGGCCTGTGGTCTCACCCCTGTGTGTTATCTGCCTGCTCAGCGCTGCTCCTCCAGGCCCGTTGGAAGTGGAGGACAGTAGCCCAGGCTCTCACCTGGGAAACAGAGGAGCGGAGAAGGTCAGCGCCTCACCCGAGGTCACAGAGCAGAGCCCTCGAGGCAGGTCCCAGACTTGCGTTTAGCTTCCTAGGAAGATTTAGTGTTGAAACATTTTAGGGTCCCCCTTGCTTGAACCCAGCATGTGCCTGTAACATTGGGCCCAGGCACTTTTCACTAGATGAGAAAGCCATTTGGAAGGTGGGCTGTGTCTCCATCAGAGCACGAAACTGCCGTCCCTGGATCTTCCTGATTAAAACTTTCCAGAACATTTGTCAACCTCGACCCACAGAAAAGCGAAGGAAACTCATTCACTGAGTCCCACCCCTGTGCCTTGGCCACGCCACATCCTCAGCCTTAAATGGTCCTCTGCACACCTGGACAGCAGGTTACTATCCAGCCTGACAGATGCGGGGACGGCAGCTGGAGACGTTAAGTGACCTATCGGCGCCACCCAGCCAGGTCTGGGCAGACGCCCCATTTCAGGCCCAGCTCTCACCTCCAGCTTCTCCGGCTCACCATGTTGGTGTCTAGCAGACCAGTCCCTCAGTAGCCACAGCCAGAGGGAAGATTCCTCGGCCCAAGTAGGCTGGAGACAGTCTGTTTTGCTGCACAAAAGCAAACAGCAGGAGAACTGCTGTCTCCACGTGGTCCCTTCCGAGTGTGGCAACGGAGTCGGGGAAGAGGTGGCCTCGGCACTGCTGAGGACTCCGCTGGCCGAGGTCCTGGTGCCCATCCACCCCTTGCTCTCTGGCCATGAGGAATGCCCCACACGGAGATGCACAGGCTGGCAGGACCCGCGAGGGACGGGAAGTGTCTTCACATGCAAATGCCAAGAGTCCCTGTGCTGGCCCTATGGGTGGCCACCCTGAGCTGCCCTTTCCTTCTCAGGGCACCCAGCAGAGATGGGTGGTCGGGCTGGAGCTACAGAGATGTGGGAGGGGATCTTCATGTGGGATTACACTGAAAAGCATTTATATTAAAATAGACTGCCCAGCCCAGGGCTTGGCACGTGGGAGATGATCCAACAAAGATGAATCTGGCTGCCCTGCCCCCATTCCCAGCAGGACTTGGACCCAGGAATCTGGCCACACTGTATATGACCAGAGAAGTTGGGCCCTTCGGCAAGCCAGCTGTGCCCAGATGTTTTAGATGCTAAACCCTTCTGCGGTAAAGAGGTGTTGTGTGGAGAGAGGCTCCCAGCTGGCGTTATTAACGAGCAGAGGAGGTGGGGAAATCCACATAGCCGGTGGGGGCCCTTCTGATACAGCAGGGTGTGCTCGGGACACACTTGGGGGCAGCCTGCTGAGAGCCCCCTCGGTCTGTTGGTGGTCCGGGCCGGCTTCCACCTCTCGGCCTGCAGAGAGCAGAGCAGAACCCTCAGCTAATTATCTGCCTTCCAGGGGATTCTTCCTCGGATTTGGGGATTTGGGGTAGGGAGCCGCTGCTGCTAATTGGTGTCTTCCCAATAATCCTCAGATTAAGTCTGGGAGGATTACACTAAAGAGGTGAGAGGGTAATACCCAAAATAAATGTGAGTGTCCTTCCTAAATGCATTCTTGCCAGCAAGTTAAATAATCCACCTCCCCGCCCCCCCAACGCAGCCTGTTCCTAAAAGATTTAAATACCAATTCTGGGGAGGGGTGGATGGGACACGTAGTAGATTTCTACCGATTCTGACTTCTTCTGACATCTTTCAGAGGCTTCGTTTCTGCGCTGTTTGATTCCCTTTGACGATTGTCAAGTTAAGTTTACTAAAAACTGGAGAAGACTTTGTTCCGGGGAGAGGTGGGGAGGGGGGACCACTGGATTAGAAACATGAACCCCTCCCCAGCTTGTCCATCCGCCCTGGCATCGTTTGTTTCTGCGTCTCTGCAAGGCTCCGAGTAATCAGTTCCAGAGGACGAGCTGGGGGAACCTTGGCAAAGGGGCCTCCCTCTTGGCTGTTGCTTCCAATATTTTACGCAGCTAATAGCGTTGCGATGGGGCCCCAAATGTGGGCCCTCGGAATCTGCAGTGTCCCCTGCGAAGTGATGTTTTGATGGGCGTTACCCTTCTCTCTTGAGAGAAGTTCCCTGGGGGCCCTCGAGCAAGGAATGAATGTTCGAGATTCTAGCTCAAGTGTTTTGCATGAATTTTCATGCTTTGAAGGAAGAAAATCTTAAAAACTGGTGGATAATCGCAGTTCACGTTTACTGAGCATCTATTATGTGCCTGGGCAGTCACCCTCTCTTTTAACCCTGACAATAGCCTGGTGTCATCGTCCCCAGTTCCCAGATGAGATAGCCAAGGCTCCCAGACAGCCACGTGGCAGGGCAGGATCACATGCAATGCTTCCAGAGCTCTGCCCAGCTGGGAGGGGAGTGGGAAGAGTCCTCTCTCGGGTGCAGGGTCTCCCGAGTGAGCTCCGAGCTGCGCTATGCCGGCGCCCCCGGGCTCGCTAAACCAACCTCCAAAGAAGACGTGGGCGTGACGTACCTAAGGTACAGAGTCCTAGGCCAGCAGAAGCCGGAGCTGTAGCCCCATCACAGCCTCCCCACCAAGCAACCCACTTGTCTCCCTTAGTTCTCCTCCAGGGACAACTCTCTCCTGGAGGCAGCACACACCGTCTGACGGCGGCTCTGGCTGAGACCTCGGTCTGGTAGGTTCTCCCAGCCTCAGAGGAAGTGAGGCTCCCACCCCCAGCCCCACAGGCCCACAGGGACACACGTCTGTCTCCGTCCTGCAGGAATGAAAAGATAGTTTCCAAACCACCTCTCTTCTTCTTTGCAAATGTTTGAACTTTTTTCCTTCAACCCAGTAACAGCAGAAAGCTTAGTAGAAAACAGGCTTTTCTGTGTAACTCACTGGAAAACCACTTCTGAGGCCAGCTGGAGTGTTCTGCTCCTCTTCTCAGCACAGTGCCCAGAGGACACCCTAGTACGGGGGTGTTGACGGCGTGGCGTTGGATGCACCTCGATGGAGAGGTTGACCCTGGCCTTAGAGGCTGACTTCTGGGCTCTCAGCTCCAGCCCTGCTGCTTATTGTCTGTGACCCTGGACTAGCTATGACCCTCCTCTGACACTCTTTAAAATGGCATCAGCATCCCACTCAGGGGACTACGGTGAAGGTCAAATGAACTAAGGAATGAGCAGCCAAGCACAGCACAGATCGTGTCGGGTTGTCGTCTTTAGCACGTGCACAGGGCCGTTTGGGGTTCCCAAGCCCACCAGGGTCCCAGGCACAGAGCGATGCTCAGCTGGCGGATGCTTTTCCAATGAATGAAGAAAGCGATATACACACGGCCTTACTAGAAAGGCAGGAACCGGTGGCAGGTTAGCTAAACCAGCTCGGAGAGCAGCGCTCTGACCTCAGCGTACACCTTGCTTTCCTCAGGCTCAGTTTCCTCAGCCTTGTAAACCGGTAAATGTTATTACCTTGAAGCATTTTAAGCACAACATGTGGGAGACAGCCAGTGCCTGGCACACGGGAAGTAGGCACATTAACAGGTAGATAATAGGTAGATAAGGGTCAGCCACTCTCTCTCCACTCCCTTTTCTCACCCTATGTGAAGATACAAGCTTTGCCACTGTTAGCACATAAAATTCCACTGATTTTTTTTTTATCAGCATTAGCAAGGAGCTAAATGGTCTTAAAGAAATAACACCCTCAGAACATTGTGGCTCTTGTAAATTTGAAGCAACATATGTGTCATTCTGCTCTTTGCAGAATTAATTGTTTTCCAAGTGGCTTGCTCCCCAGGTAACCTGATGTTGACTGCAATAATGCAATTTTCATATCACAATGTTGTTCTAAAGGGAGTGTGTCTGTTTCACTTAGGCCTGCTGAAACCCAATCTACAGGAAAGGACATTAGAGCAGAATTGGAGGTTAAATTTCATTTGCTGATTTAATAAAAACTAACAGGATGGATTTGGGGATATTTCATTAATCTTTCTTTCCTTTCAGTGCAAAGGAAATTAAGTTCACTCTAGTTCAAACTTTGTTTCACTCTTATACAATAGGCTGCCAATGTCCACTTTCTCTCTGGCAAGTTAAAACCTAATTAGTCACAGAAAATTCTTCCCTGACCCTGTCACCGTTAGCAGAGAAGCACTGAGCAGGAGGCCTGTCTGTGTGTACGCACACACACACCCCACACACACCCCGCGCCCACACTCACACACTCACACACACACCCCACACGCACCCTGCGCCCACACTCACACACTCACACACACACCCCACACACACCCTGCGTCCACACTCACACACACACACACACCCCACACATTACACACACCCCACACACACCCTGCGCCCACACTCACACACACACCCCACACACACCCTGCGCCCACACTCACACACTCACACACACCCCCTACACATTACACACACCCCACACACACACTATGCCAACACTCACACACTCACACACACACCCCACACATTACACACACCCCACACACACCCTACGCCCACACTCACACACACCACACACACTACACACACCCCACACACACCCTGCGCCCACACTCACACACACACACACACACACACACCCCACACACACCCTGCGGCCACACTCACACACTCACACTACACACACCCCACACACACCCTGCGCCCACACTCACACACTCACACACACACCCCACACACCCTGTGCCCACACTCACACACTCACACATACACACACTACACACATACACACACACATACACCCCACACACACACCCTACGCCCACACTCACACACACACACCCCACACACACCCTGCGCCCACACTCACACACACACACACCACACACATTACACACACCCCACACACACCCTACGCCCACACTCACACACACACACACCACACACACTACACACACCCCACACACACCCTGCGCCCACACTCACACACACACACACCCCACACACACACCCTACGCCCACACTCACACACACCACACACATTACATACAGACATACACACACACATACACCCTGCGCCCACCCTCACACATGCACACCACACACACCCTATGCCCACACTCACACACACACCACACACACTACACACAGACATACACACACACACACACCCCACATGCACACCCTACGCCCACACTCACACACACACCACACACACTACACACAGACATACACACATATACCACACCAACACACGCCACACACATGCACATGCTCACAAACACCACATCTATCACACATACCACACACATACACACATACATCACACCTGCACACACTGCACCCACATATCACACACACCACACCCACACATATCACACACAACCCCCCACCACAGACACACTATACACATGTACACATACCACACACATCACATGGGTATACCACACCCCCACACATGCATCACACACAATATGCCACACCCACACACATCACACGCACACACCACACCCACACACACATCCTTTGCTGAGCCTTGTTTTACAATCAGTGGGTTTTAAAACCTGGGCGTGACGACATTCCTAAAAACATATTGACAGATGCAAGCTTTGCAGAAGCATGTTGCCAGGGACTTCGTCACATGATGATCAGAACGTCCCTAGAGGTGTCTTGCTTCACTTGCAGAATAGGCCAGGACACTTTCACAGTGGAAAATGATCTTTTCAGCTGTAGGCACCATAGTCCGCATGTGGCTTTTAAATGTCAACTCTGCATTTTCCCTGTGTTGAGTCATTTTCAGGGAGAAATCTGTACAACAGGGAGGGTATGAGCGAAAAGGCCCTGGGCTCAGGAGCCTCCAGGGAGCCTGCGTTTGAGCCCTGGCTGTTGATTCGAGCTGTGTGACTTTGGGAAAGCAACTTAACCTTTCTGAGCCTGGGTTTTCTCTTCTGTAAAAAGGGAATAAATAATCCCTGGTCTACCTGCCTCTGAGAGATATGTGAGGGTAAAAAATGGTCTTTTAGTGTTCAGTTTAACACAGGAGAATGTGCTTTAAAATCCCACTAGACGAGGCACATGAAGAGCTTCAGTTCCTCAGTAGCTCTTCTGGGGGCCTGTAGAGCTGTGCTGGGCACAGGGTTGGGGGCAGTATGGGAATAAGTGACAAATAATAAGACATGGTAACCAGTGGTGTCATTAACACACATTTATTGCAGGGCACTGGCTGAGTCCTTAAAAGCAGCGGGTCCTGTTACGGGGGAGGCACTAGCGTTACCATCCTCATCTCACGGATCAGGAAGCCGAGGCTCAGAGGTCACATGGGTTTGGAGGCAGCAAAGCCAGGGCTTGAACTCTGGTGCCCGTGACACGGCCAGGTGGTGGCAACTGCTGCAGAGCCACGATGCCGTGGCAGGGGCAAGCAGCAGCCCGAGTCAAGGGGCCGGGGGCTCCATGGTCTCCGTGAGCCTCGGCCTGGAGAGGAGGAGGGCGCTGGCTGCGTAAGGAAGGTGGCGGGGGGGCTATTCCACTGCAGAGCGGTGGGCACACGGTGCTGGGGGAGGAGAGAGTCTGCCGGAGGAAGTGAGGCTGGAGCGGGCGTTCTGAGTGGCAGGCAGAGAAGGTGCGCTCCAGGATGTGAGGGAGGGGCCTGGCCTCTCCGGGAGAAGGGAGGGACAGGGCAGAGGGAATCACAGACCAACGGGGGCTCCTGAGAGCTCAACCAGTTCCACCAGCGTGTGTGAGAGTGGGGACACCCCACCCCTCCCCACCCCTGCCTGAACCCCCACTTCTGCCTGCCCTGCCTCACGGCGCCACCAGCCACCGGGGTCACTACCTCTTAGTGTCGAGGGTGGCCGAATACTGGCCCGGGCTTGCAGCCAGCGGGCGGTGGCTCTGGGTTTGCAGTCCAAGGTGGCTGAGCCCTGGGTCATTCTCCCTCCACAGAGCCGAGCTGCCCTTCGTTCCTGGCCACTCCCCTCCCTGACTGCTCACCGGGGGCTCCGTCCTCAGAACTCCCCCAATCAGGGCAAGGAATAGCCTCCCCCCGGAAAACTCAGAACCCCAATCCCAGACTGTCATGGGTAGAGGGCCCTCAAGAGGTCACGTCATCTGATGGTTTTAGGACACTTCTCGTCTGCCTTACAGGTCCCCAGAGAGGCCTCGGAAGTCGGGTCCCCGGGGCCTAAGCCCCGAACAGAGGAGGCCCACTCTGTCTTGCTGTTGGGCCCTCTTCTTTGAAGAAGTGTCTGCCCCTCTTGTTCAGCTGGACAGCCTGAGCAGCAGGGCGTGGGAGTGAGTGGCCACAGACCCACAGGGGGACGGAGCCCGGCCGGAGGGTCCTCTGAGTCCCAGCCAAACACCTTTGCATAGACTTGCTCTCAGGCCCCTCACAGACGGGAGAAGGAAGCTCCAGGCAGTGGCTCTCCCGTCCCCTCCCCTCTGTCCCCTGGCACTGCCTTTGTGCAGACTTCACCCTGCCACCCGTGGTGGCCCAAGGAAGGAAGGAATGGAAGGGGTCACCAAAGCAGAGGGAAGGCCGGGAGCTGGGAGCCACGGTCACAGCCAGGGCAGGGAGAGTCGGGGACTTTTTACTACAGAAGCTCGGAGCACTGCCAGTCTCTGGGGTTGGGTTGGACCTGGATGACAAAATGAAACAGAGAGACATTTTCCTGTTCCTCCTCTCCGCACTGAGCCCAACATCACCCCAGAACCCTTCCCAACCCAGGGCACCAACAATGAGCACAACACAGCATTTGTGTCACCTAGTATATGCCAGCCACTCCTCTACGCAACTTACAAAGTAAACACGCACAGGTACTGACCCTGTTACCATCCCCATTTCACAGGTGAGGAAACTGAGGCACAAGGATGCTAAGTAACTTGCCCCCTGTGACCTGGAGCATGAGTGGGGCTGGGACAAGGCATAGGTGGACGGAGTCCAGGGTCCTGTGTTCTAACCGTGTCACCAGGTGGCATCTGTCAGAACTAGCAAGGCCCAGGCTACGTACTGGTCATACTTGGGTTCGATTAATAGTATCCAGCCAGCCTGTCGGGCCTCCCTGCCCACCCTCCGTCCCTCCACCAGGCTTTACTGCCTTCAGAGCACTTGAAACCCTGAGCGTCTTTGCTTGTTAGGTTTTGTGTTTCTGTTTCCCGCCTGCCTCCGCCCTCTACTGCGTGAGCCGCTGGGGCCGACGTGTTCTCTGCAGGCTGTGTGTGGACACCCAGCAATCTGTCCCCTTCAGTGCTGGAGCCCTGGACCCGGGCCACGGCTGGGGCCACGCCTAGGGAGGGCTCCAGGCCCCTGGCAGGTGTGAGGCCCAGGCCAGCGCAGCCTTTGCCGCGGCCCCTCCTCGCAGAGCAGAGTCGTGAGCAGCACGGGCAGACGCACACCTTGTCCAGCTGGGTCAGCGACCTCCCCCTCGTGCCGCTGCTGCCCGGCCGGGCCTCTCCTCCAGGCCTCCTCCTCCTCCTCCCCATGCCCCATTTCTGGCAAGGAGGGAGCCACTCTCCCTGTCAGGAGGGCTGGAACTGCGGCTGTGAGGTCCCCAATTCTTCCTTCTACCCAGGCCCGAGAGTGTGACCTCCGATTCTCAGGTATCTGGTGCCAATCCGAATCCTCCTGCTGGGATTCCTAAAGGTCGTTGAGTTGAGTCTCTTGCCACAAAAACCCAATCCTCACCACCCTGCCCCTCCCCCATTCTTCTGATGTGTAGCTTCTTCCAGGAAGTCCTCCAGGATCCCCCCAACTCCCAGGCTGGTGTGGGTGTCCCGACTGTGCTCTTACAATGTGTTTGCAACTGTACACACTGTCATGTATGTGCGTCTGCCAGTTGGAGAGTTGCTGGCTCTGGACTGTGAGCACTTGGAAGGCGGGGCCTTGCCTTATTCTTGGCCATACCGTGTTAGGTGTGCAATTGCCGTTTGTTTAGGGAAGAGATAAATGAGCAAATTCTGTTGGGGTGCAAGCATCTCACTTTGAGCCCACCTGGTGCTCGTCCATTGACCTCCCCCACCCTTCCTATCATCCCGCTAGACCCAAAGTCTCACCGTGAGTCAGGAGGGTCTCTCCCAGGGAAGAAAATGGTGTCACTTGACCGATTGGCACTTGGGGAGCCCCTGGATGAAATGAGCAAGGCCGCTGTAGATCAGAGCCACCACCGGACCTGACAAAGGGGGAAGGCGCTGGCCTGCGTCCCCCAGAAGGACACACTTCAGGGGAAGGTATTAGCATTCCAGCTGCTCCCCAGATTTGATTATGGCTGATAACAATCAGGAGGAACCGCTCTGCCAGGATAGCAGCGCCAGAAGCAGCCTAATTCAATAGTCTGAGGCTCCGCGTTGTTTATCCATCTCGGGCCCCGTCGAGGCCCTTGCGGGAGGACGGGGCGCTCGGCCCTACAAGACGACGCTGTTGCTGCGCCAGAGCCAGTGCGCCAAGGCCTGGGCACTGCCGGGAACAGGGCTCCTGCGTCAGCACATTCCTGGCGGCTGCTGGGGAGGAGAGCTTCCCGCCCAGGGATAGCAGTTTCCTCGTTTCTTGCTTTCGCTTTTGGGAGGGTGGCTGTCCTGCTGTTCCCAACTGCCACCCCTCATGGTGGCCCGCAAGCCAAGCCAGCCCACTCACAGCCCCAGGGAGCTGATAGGAAACTCACTCTGCTTCCCTGCCTCTCTCCGCCAACGTCACACAGCAAGGTCTGCAGACAGCTGGGCCTGGCCCCAATCTCAGGGGTTAAGGGGTCCAGGACGAAGGGGGCTGCTGAGAATGCATGATGCACATGGCCCGTCCTGCGTCCAGTGGGCTCTCACTCACCTGTAGGGGTCATTTGAAGATGTGACTCCTCTGCAAAACCTTTCCAGACCCCCGAGGCTGAGCGAGCCCCTTCCTCCCAGCCCTGCCATCCCAGCACCAGGTCATGAGTGCCTCAGTGGCTGTCGACTTCTCTTGGGTGGGATTCTACTTGAGTCCCCCTCTCCTTGGGCCACATTCCAGTGTGTGTGGCCCACTGGCCACAGTCTGGAGGCCAGGACTGGCCCAGGCTGGCCCGGGCTGGCCCTCTGATTTGGATCAGAGTCAGGGGAGCCCTTGGGTGTTGCTGTGGCCGCAGGCTGGAACTGCCCACGCCGCCGCCTCTGCGGAGGGCTCGGTTCTGCTGACCTTGGCATGCGCATCCCCGGCCAGGGTGTCCACTCTCTCCCAGAATGCTGGAGGGAAGATCGAGGGGGTGGGTGAAGCCAGGCACCCCCTCCACGGCTGGGCCATCGCTTGGAGACAGCGGATTTCCCTCTTTGCTCAGTACTGCCTGAGTGGGCCCCAGCCCAGCAGCACAGACACAGGCCTGAAGAAAAGCAGCAGCCTTTATCAAGCTCCTGCTGTTTACTCTTCCCTCTGTGCCAGGAGGGGGGGGTGGGGGGACACACTCGCACAAGAGGGACAAGCGGACACCGATGTGAGAAAAGTGAGTGCTGGAAGTTGGCTTGTAGGTTTGGAACATTTCTGCCCAATTTAAGGGCCTGATATACTTGCCCAAAAATGCTTTAAAGGAGGATGTTGGAAATATCAAGTCAAAATGTGACACATGTTATAGTCATTTAACCTCTTTGGGTGGCATCTCCACAGGTTTGCAGAAAAGAAAATCAGGAGGAAAATGCCTTTTTGGTGTGTTCATATACCAATGGTAAACATGGGCTGGATAAAAAGCTAGTTTGTACCTAGGATGACAACACAGTTGCATGTGTGTTGGTAAATACATGTGACTTCTCATAGATAAACTTGAACATAAAACTAATTATAAAACGTGTCCACATACATGTTTGTGCATATAATCTATGCATGAAATATGCAAAGAAGTTCTTCCAAAAGCCGTGTTCCTGGATGCAAGGATTTCTAGTATTGCTGAAGCACATGAAGCTGATGTCACAGCGTAAGTTATGACAACGACACAAGTTCATGAGAAAGAAGATCCTAAAAATCCAATTGGCTTAAGGAGCCTCCAGCTCTGTCACACACACGCCTCACTGAACAACCGTGGGGTTGGGGCCTGTTGCTCTCGCCCAGCCACACTCCAACAATCTGGGGTCTCTGTCCCACTCGGTGGGTGTCAAGAGCCTGCTGAGAACCGGGGGAGGCTGGAGCCGGCGAGGGTGGTGGGCCGGGGTCCCCGGGCAGGCCGCACAGAGGGAGGGGCTGCAGTAACAGTGTACCACGGACTAGGGGGGCTTAAACAGCAGAAATTCACTTCCTCGCAGCTCTGGAGGCTGGAAGTCCAAGTCAAGGTGTCGCAGGGTTAACGTCTTCTGTGGCCTCCCTCATTGGTTTGCAGACGGCCGCCTTCCCCTGTGTCCTCACATGTCTTCCCTCTGTGTCTGTGTCCTAATCTCTTCTTCTTATAAGGACAGCAGCCAGGTTGGATTGGGGCCACCCGAATGACCTCATTTTAACTAGTTACCTCCTGAGAAGTCCTATCTCTACATACAATCACATTCTGAAGTCCTGGGGTTGGGTCCTCAGCGCATGGATTTGAAGGGCGGTGGGGTGAGGGTGGGAGACACAATTCAGCCTATGTAGCCTGGGAGGATGCAAGAAGGGTGCCTGGACTCAGAGTCAGAAGGCCGGGTGGCCAGCCCAGCCCTGCTCCTGAGTTGCCCCATTTGAGTAAAGCCACTTCGCATCTCTGAGTCTCCATTTTCCCATCTGTGAAATGGCTGTAATGATCCTGTCCTGATTCTCGCATGGGGCTGTGGGAGCATCCAAAGAGGTGAAGGAGGCAGAAGTGTTTTGGAAGCTGTAAGTCGCTTTGCACGTGATCCGAAACCATCCCTGTGCTGGGTGGAGGCAGGGACCGCCGGGCTGGCTGGAGAAAGCATACAGGTGAGTCAGGGAAGGTCAGGTTGACAGGTGAGTCGGTGCACAGCAGTTCTGCAGACAGTGGTGCCGGGAGAGGACTTCAGGGACGACAGCGGTGCAGAGCACAGGGAACCATCCGTTGAGAGAGGCTTTGGTGGGGAGTGAGGGGGGAGCGCAGCTGCTAAGGCAGTTACCGTGGGAGGGGGTGGCTGGGTGCTTTCTAACAGGGCTGCCCAGAAGGGGCCAACATAAGGTTGAAATCCAGCCCCCTCTGCACTTGCCATGCCTTGTCGAGTGCAGGCTTCATCGACCTGGAGAAAGGGGCCTTTTTCTCTAATGCACTTGAAGGTTCTGGAAAGTTCTGGAAGGTTCTGAAGGGCTAGCAGAGGCCTTGATGGGGCTGTGGGTGAATGATGGTGATCCCATCCAGAAGAAGCAGAGCATAGCCTCCAAATCCCACCGAATCCTTCGTGTTCACCCAATCTCAGCCTTTCCCTCAAGTCGGCATGGTTCCACTTCTCTGGCTGCATCAGGAATTACCTCTCCTTTGGGCCAAAGACAAAAAAGAATGCAGACTTGTTTCCAGGATTATTAAATTACATACAGCGTATTCTTCCCGAGCGCGTCCCGTCTTAGTGGGGTTTAGGGCTGCGTTCAGGCCAGCTGGGCTCCGGTTACCTCTAATGAGGATAATGATCGGGAGGCTTAACGATAATTCTGCACTGATTCTCTTGTGCCTGCAGAACCTGTGTTGGCCAACTTGGACGACGGGAGATCAACAGAGGGCCGCCTCCGCCCACGCCACGCCGCTCACCCCGCGCTCACTCACCTGGGTCTGCTGGGGCCGTGGCCGCCGGCCTGTCCTACTTCAGAGTGGCCGATGCTCTTGGGATGGGATTAAACACCAGCTTACACCCCGTGGGGGAAAATGAGAGTTGGAGCAAGAAATAAAAACCCGAACAACAAAAAAAAATGCGGCTAATTCCATCCTGTCAGCGGTGGATATTAAAGACTATTCGCTGGCAAGCCCGGCAATGCATAAGCCACAATGGCACTACTGTTGAGTTTTAATTTAATTTTCAGAAAGGTAAGCGAAGCCTCAAGTGCCGGCTGGAGAGGAGGTGCTGGAAGCTTTTCTTTGCCGCGGGCAGTCTGGAGTTTTCCTGAGGCCTGGCCAGGTGGGTTCCCTGCCTCAGTGAGGGAAATGTCCGAACAGTAACTCCAGAAACTGCTGTTTATTGAGTACCTACTCCGTGCCCTGTCTTTGCACAGAGTCTGCCACCCTCACAGTAGCTCAGAGGTAATAGAATGAATTATCTCTATTTCATGGAAGACGAAACTGACGCTCAGAGAGGCTATGTGATTTTGACGAGGTTGCCCAACAAATAAAAGGCAGAACTGGGAATAGAACCCAGGTCTTTCTGGCTCCACTGACCTTTCCAATCCCATGGCGCCTGTTCTCTTTCACCATCCAAGCCTTGGGGACCTGTGGACTGGAAAGTCACCTCTTTGGCCCTGTGTCCTGCAGCAGCTGTTGCTTAGGAGTTTGAATGAAGCTGTACCCTCTTCGCACAGCTCTCCCACCTACAGAGAGCTGTGGCCACACACCCACCCCTTGGTACTTTTCATTTCTCAGCACCTATTAAGCACATGCTCTTTCCCGACACTGGGCTAGGTGTTTCTCAGGGGTTACCCAAAGACTATCAGTTTATGCCCATTTTATAGCTAGGAAGTGGTGGGGCCAGAAATTGAACCCAGACCCTGACCTGACATCCAAGCCTCTGCTGAGCTGCCTCCCTTGTTCTGATACCAACAGACTCATTCTGGGGGAAGCTCTCTTGCATGTAGGACTAGAGAAGACAGGAAATGGTGCGGGAAGAGGGAAGGGGCAAACAAAGGCATCTTACCACTTGTCAAGCCATGAATAATCCACATCATTTCTTTTTTAAGTTGACAAAGGTTGCCAGCTGCTAATGGATTATAGATTGTCGTCCCGTGGGGCCACGGGAAGTGTTCGCTTGGAGTGGGCAGGTAGAATGGTCAGAGGAGATCAGTGGTCTGAGAAAGATGTTTCTAGCCTGGGTATTTCAGGAGTCCAGAGACATCAGGCACCAGGACAGACGGGATTTAAATCCCAGCTCAGCTACAAACTTATCAGTGCCCTGGACATTTTACTTATCTTTTTGGGACCCAGTCTCTTCATTTGCTACACACAGATACACACACACTTACCACCTTCTCACGCTGGCACAGGGTGTTGGCAGCTATGTTGATAACTTTCATATTTTACTCTTTTGACAAGGACATGAGCTTTTGAATACACAGCTCACATGCTTTTAGCCTTATAGTTTACAAACAATTTTCCCATTCATTATGGGGAAAAAAGGGTCCCCATTTTTCAGATGAGAAAAAAACCAAGGTCCAGAGAGAAGCAACTTCCCTGTGTTCCCCCCGACATGCCAGGGTGAGCATTCTAAAGCACAAATCTGATGACATCTGTTTCATGTGTGTGTTTATGTGTGTTCATGTATGCACGTGTGCACAATTATGTGTACAGGTGTGTGCATGTGTGTGCGTATGGCTGTGCGTGTGTGTTTGTGTGTGCAGGTATGCACGTGCATGTGTGTAAAATCTGGCCCCCACTCACTACTCTGGTCTGAATTCTCATCACTCCCTCCTATGTCCCCACACCCACACCTGCTGTACCAGCCCGACTGCCCCGCTGGTAAGTAAGTCCCTAACTACTCTGTGCTCTCTGCTGTCTTCATGGACAGTGTTATGATTTGGAGCCCTGACTCTGGAGCCAGTCTGCCTAGGTTCAAATCTTGTCACTTACCTTTCTGAGGCCTCAATTTGTTCACCTATAAAATGGGTTTAAGAGCACATATTTTAGGAGGTTGAAATGTATTAACATTTGTCAAATATTTAGAACAGTACATGAACACATTTCAAGTGCTACATGAGAGCTTGCAAAATACGTAAATAGGGTTCTCTCTGCAGGAAGGTTTCCATATTTCAGGATTGGTTTGGGTTGGTGCCTCTCCTGTGCTTCCCACCATGGTGGAGCAAATCTCCCTGTTCTGGACTTGTCCACCACCATAGGCTGGGAGATCCACCGTCTTTGAATCCCCAGCTGCCAGCACTGTGGGCCTGGGCTATTGAAACGTTCGGGAAGTTCTCCTGTGGCCCAGCCAGGCCAAGCACAGTGTGGCTGTTCCTTTAAGGCAGCATACGCTGGATAATCTCTCTGGTGGGCAATAAAAATAATAGCCGTGCTAGCTAAGCCCATGAAAAGAGAAACTTTAGGCTGTGGCTCTCCAATTAAATGATTCCTCCTCAATGCAAAATTGTTTTTGATTTTTATTGTAAACTTCTCAGGGCTTCTCATCCAAACACATAATTGTGCTTACCCAAACAGCTGCATGCTGGACGGATACAAGGTTTGGAGAAGCTGCCCTTGCTGCTGACCCATCTGTGCAGCTGCCTGTGTGGGACCCAGGTCTTGTGCCTGTACCCAGACCAGACAGTCCTGACGGGCACCCGATGGCTCACAGCTCTGGCAGAAAGTGGCAGGGGAAAGGGACATGAGACCCAGTTACAAGATGGGTCTTCTGAGTTCAGAACTACCCAAAGCAGCTCCAACTTTACCTGGAAGACATTAGGTACCTTAAAGGTGAGGCCTGGGGACCTCAACATAAACGATGGTGGATTCATACCGTCCTACATTTTTCAAAACCCACAGAATGTAAAGCACGGAGAGTGAACTCAGTGGTAAGCTGTGGACTTTGGGTGATTAAGCTGCACCAACATTAATACTTGATTGTAACAAATGTACCACTCTCATGCAGTAGTGGGGGAGGCTATACATGTGTAGGGACAGGGGGCATATAAGACATCTCTGTACCTTCTGGACAATTTTTCTGTGAGCCTAAAACTGTTCCAAAAAATAAAATTTATTGATTAAAAATAAAACAAAGGTAATAAATAGTCAAACTCATCACTTTCTAATCATTTCACCAGTACCTAAGATCTTGAAGTTATTTACACCTACTCTGTCTGTATGGTGGAAATACCATATGGATGTGCCACTGGGCATCTTTTCCCAAGTCTGGGAACAAGTGATGTCACAGTAATAGCTTGGAATCAGCCATGGTGGAAATGTTTACTCCATAGAAATTGACAGACGCTACAAATCAGGGAGTAATTTACACTGTTGGGTTGATTGTCTAGACTTCAGAAAGTGATACAGAATAAAGTTAAAGTGTGTCATGACTATAGCTATTACTGGTGAAGACCGCCCCCCCCCCTCCATCCAAGAAACAGTCTCCCAGCCTTGGAAAACTGTTATCTGCGTCAGCAAAGAAGCTGCTCATATCATTGATGAACTGGCGAAGTCTTCATTGCTTTGCTTTTGTCTTACTCGTTAACATTCCCGTTGGAAGTGAGCTCATTCTTCAATTGCAATGGTAGTTGGCTATAGATGTGGGAGTTCAACAAAAATCTAAGAAAGCATTCTATGATAGTCAAGTGGCCGTGTTTTGCAATAAAGAGAATTGGTATATTTTATTATCCACAAATTGCATGCTGTACATCTTTTCACGTCAGTAAAATTTACAACAAACCTCTCCCTGCACACTATTGCCTGATTAGAAGCTTGGGATAGGCTGTTTGGCTTCCCTCTTTGTCCCTTAAAATAAAAGGTGAAGGAAACATAGTGTGGGCTTCAAAATCAAACAGATGAATCATAGAAGAGCTCTAGATGCCAGCACTCTGCCAGACACTCCGCCCGCCCCCAACCCTCACAGTGACCTCTGAGGGAGGAATCGTAGTAATAGTCTGGGTTGCCTCGGAAGCAGACCCTGACACAAGGAATCAAGTGCACGTGGTTAACCCGGGAGGTGATCCCAGGGAACACCAGTAGGGAGGTGGGCAAGGCAGGCTGCGAAGGGAAGTCTGCCTAGAAAAGCGTGTCATCAAGCCAGTTCCATCGTGGGTGCTGTAGGGGTCTCGTGGTGACAGCGTAGAGCTCGCACTCAGGACCGCCCCAAACAAGGCGCGGGGGAGCTGGGCTCCTTATTGCCATTGGTTAAAGCTACTCTGGGAAACCGTTAGTTCATTACACTGGATCCCATTTTACTACATGGGGCCTCCAACCTTTTTTGTATGAGAACGAAGATAACCTCAGGTCTCCCCGAGAAGGAAAGAGACAACCCAAACAGACCGAGATGGAGAACGAGAAGGCAGGGGCAGCTGTACTCTCCCGGGACTCGGCTTTTCTCTCCCATCTCCAGGCTCTTTCCCCTGTTCTTGCTGTGTTTTCAGAAGGCTCCCCCTATGGAATGACTGTCCCCAACTGATCTGATGCCCAGGTTTAGGTCCAGCGAGTAGGGAGACAGCGCCTTCTCCGGCACGCAGGCAAAGGCGGGAGGAGAGCTGGCTGGGTCTGATTGGTCTGGCTGAGTCACATGATCGACTCTATGGACCAATTGCATGGCCAGTAGAGGGTGACTGGCCAGAATTCCATCTAGCGCCTCCTTCCGGAGGGGTCCATCTGCAGGAAGCAGGAGAGGACTCCACCCATCTGTAAGACCCACTGTGACAATGGGCGTGGTGACTTATGTCCTGTCCATTCCACAGCCACTGGCTAGGCTCGATAAATTCTATCACACTGGCTTATAAAGTATTATGAAGAACGTAAAAAGGGGGCAAGGTGAAGGCCTTGTAACAACATGCAAAATGCATCTGATGTGTAAGTGAAAAACAGTAGCATATGACCCTGAGCTTACACAAGAGTGTCCTGTCTGTTTACCTTCATTTCTGTCTCCCCCTACGGTTAGTGAGGATATGAGGTGGGGATTCCATTTTGTTCAGTGCTGTAAGTCAGGCAGCTGGAATGTGCTTGGCATGCAATAGAGCTCAACAAATATTTGATGAATGCATTAACTAGTAAAGAGTGTGGACACGTAGGGAAGGGAGGAGCTAATTTGTAAGGGAAGAGAAGAGCTAATTTTAAGGGAATGGACAATGTGCATCCTCTGCACCTGCCCCCCACAATTTTTCTAGTTGTATGTTGTATGTGACATCATTGCAATATATGGATAACAAATAAGAAGCAATGAATGCCAGAACCAAAGTGGGCATTCAGAACATGGATCAATTACCTCTGTGACCAGGAAGAATTTAGAAAAACTCTCCAGGGCAGGCTGGAGGCACTAGCCCAGCACTTCTCAGACTTTAATGTGCACACCGTAAGATAGACGTGCTTCCAACCTTCACGGAACTTATGTGCCAGTGCAGAGCCTTTCAGACCTGCATGTGCACCTGGGATCTTGTTAAAATGCGAATTCTGATTCAGCAGGTCTGGGGCAAGGTCTGAGATTCTCCATTTTTTACAAGCTCCCAGACAGTGCTGCTGGGCCATGTCCTGCACATTCAGTGGCAAGGTGCTGTCCTAACTCCTGAGAAAAGGGACTTCTTGGAGAGCTGAACACAGGTGTCCTGGGCCACAAAGGGGCTGCATGGGTGAGCAGAAGAGAGTCGGGTCCGAGCAGAACCTCTCCTAGACAGAAAGTGACTGTGTCTCTTACAACAGCTTGGTGTTTGGTTGCACACCCAAGTGTGGCTTACTCTCTGGCCCAGCCTGGCCACCTCCTCACCCCTCCCCACTGTGTCCCAGAGCCTGAGCTGAAGATCCTGGTCCCCGTCCTGGTCCAGCAGCTTCCTGTTAATGGCCTTGCCCACTTCTGTGTGACCTTCTCTTGCGTCTCAGAGCTCACCACCCCCTGTGGGAGTCCCTCGCTTCCCTGGACCACTGTAGCTCTTCAGGGTTGCTGCCGATGTCCTGGCACAAGAAGGAGGCCCACCTTTCCCATCCCACTCCTGGCCCTCCCGTGGCCTCCATGCAGGAAGTTCTGACCTGGGTCATACAGTGGGCTGAGTCCTTCTGCCCCAGCCTCACTGCACGGTCTTCATACACCTCAGTTTCCACATTTGTCAAATGGGACATAGGAAAAGAACATGAATCAGTTATTCACGAGTGAAGAAGTCCCAAAGACTAACAGGCATATGAAAAGGTACTCTTAATTGCAAATTAAGTCAACAGTGTGACATCACTTTACATTTATCAGATTAATAAGAGTTAGAAGGCAGGAAAGAGGAAAGCACTGGCATGTGTGTGTGGAGGTAGGATCCCTTCATGGCACTATGGAGAGTCATCCTGGAAGGTCTCAATCAAATTAATTGTATGTGTCTCCTATGACCCAGCAATCCCACTCCTCAATGTTTGGTCCAGAGAAATTTGCACACAAATCCAGAGGGGGATATTTATCAGGATGTTCATCACATCATTAGTTTGGTCTAAGGGCATTGAAGGCAACTTATATGTCCATCACGAGAGAAATGAATGAGTAACACATGCTTGACGTACACACTACAGAATACCACGAGCAGTTAGAGGTAGGCATATAGCAACATGGGGCATGACAGAGCATAAACACATAGGATTGAATGAAAAAAAGAACTGGCATGATACCTATAGCACAATCATGTTTATGTACAGTAAAATTACATGCACACAAAAGTTTTAAAGTAATAAAACATGTTTTATAATAATGGGAGGGTGGGATGGAAATGGGGGAAAGGGGGATCATATTAACCAATAATCAGTCCAGACAGGAACCTAGCATGGACCAGTGGTGACTTGTGGCCATGAACTGCGAAGTATGATTAACTGTGCCCTCTGCACCTCTGGTTCTGAAACAATCAAAAGCCAGGCCTGCAAATCTACAAGGCATGTGTTCTTGGACAAGGTGATTACCCTCTCTGGAATCCGCAGTACTGCACCACTGGGCTGTTGTAAGCCTCAGTGGTAAGATACGTAAAGGGCTTAGTCCACAATTTGGCACATAGTAGGTGCTTCTTCAATGGAATATACTAGATGCTTCTTTGATGAAACATAGTAGGTGCTTCTTTAATGGAAATGAGAGGCAGAGTACCATGGTGGCCCAGCATGTGGATTCTGGAGCCAAACAGCCAGAGTTCAAACTCCATCTTTGCTGCTTGGTGACAGTGTGACCCTGGCACATTACTTAACCTTCCTATGCCTCAGTTTCATCATCAGTCACATGGAAATAACTTTAGCCCGGGGCCTCATGGGGCTGTTGTGAGGATTCACTGAGTTAATATCTGTAATGTGCTTAGAACAGTGCCTGACACAGGCTAAATCCTCAAGAAGAGTTTGCTCTTGTCGTTATTATTATCAACTCATTAAAAAGAAGGACAGAGTCCTCCTGGAGTTTTCCCCCAAATTGAGACTCTATATTTTTCATGAGTCTACGAGATTTCTATAATATGCTCGGCAGAACAGGGTGGCTCGCAGGAGAGAGTGAATTACCAAGTAGAGTCATTTTCTCTTGTCATTCCAGAAACCTGAGTGAGATGGTCACTGCTTTTGCAAGAAGCTCCGGCCGTGTGGCAGGAGGCAGGGCGATGGGGCAACATAGGGCAGGGTGGCAGGTGTGTGCACCTGACTCGGGGACAGTCCCACCCTCAGCCCTGTCCCATCCCCCTCTCCACTGGTGGGGGCAGCACCTCTGGGGTCCCCACCCCAGGACCCAGAGAAAGGCCTCATCCCCCACTTGCCAGGAGCGTCCATGGTCATATGGCAATGATTTGGGACTCCAGGCTGCAGGGTTCTCGAGGCAGGAGCAGGCTAAGATTTCCATAAACACGAGCGCAGAGCCATTTATGGGTTTTACTAGAAATTTTATTGGCGTTTGGTCGTGTTGGCATTGTGTGTGCCTTCAAATGTAAATTAGATTACTGGCAGTAGATTCAATTTAGCGGTAAAAATGTAAAAGGAGTTGAATAGGGCTGAGGATGAAACAATGCAATGACTGTTCTTGGGTCGACAAAGGGTGAAATCACAGAGCCAGTGCGCCGCGTGCAGGGGGTGGGCCGATGTGGAGGGCGGAGAAGGAGCACAGGACATCTCCTCCACCACTTGGAAGTCAGATGAACTTTGTCCCGACGGCCACCTGAGTTTCCTGTTCCCCTGGAACGTGCAAGGCTCCGTGTAAATGCAATAATTTTACCCCCATAAACATGAAACACACACCGCATGGATTTTTGAGGAAATAGAGTAATTGCAAATTTGAAAAGAAAGCCCACACATCCAGGCCCTAAGAAGGTCTGGCTGACAAGCAGCACCATTAATAGCTGACATTTACTGAGCACTTACTGTGTACCATGCACTGTGCCAAGGGATCCTCAATAGCATTCTTTGAAGTAGCTGCTTCTGGTAGTTCCGTTTCATAGATGAGGGAAGTGAGACAGAGAGACTTGGAATGATTTTCCCAAGACTACCTGGTTAGTGAGTGACAGAGCTAGGACTTGAACCCAGAGCCTGAGTGTCTAAACATTACATTTAAATTCTCATGAGAAATTCAGTGCATGAAGTGCCTGTGTTCTTTTTATATGGGCTTGCATTTGTGTGTGTTCACACACATGGCTAAGTGTGCATGTGTGTGCATGCATGAGTGTGTTTGCGTGTGTGCTGAGTCAGTGTATGTGTGTGAATGTGCATGCATAGGGGTATGTGAGGGGGTAGGTGTGTGCTCACATGAGTGTGTGTACACATAGATAAGTGTTCTGCACGTGCGAATGCGGGGGCGGGGGTCAGTGTGTACGCACATGCATGGGTAAGTGTGTGTGCATGCACGTGGGTAGCACTGTGTGCACATGTGAATGCGTGTGCTGGTATGTGGGAAATGTGTGTGTGCACACATGCATGAGCGCAGTGCAGGTTGATGGTGGTGATGACGGTGTCTGATTGGGCAGTCGGGGGAGGGATGCTGTGGGAACATTTGCTGCAGGCAGGCGGCCCACGAGGCCTCATCCACAGGGAAGGCTGGGTGACATCACGGTAGAGTCAGGGTTTCTCACCCTGACGATGTGGCT
The DNA here is from genome assembly GCF_041146395.1 of Eulemur rufifrons. Classification (NCBI taxonomy): domain Eukaryota; kingdom Metazoa; phylum Chordata; class Mammalia; order Primates; family Lemuridae; genus Eulemur; species Eulemur rufifrons. The sequence goes on along the minus strand of NC_090984.1, from coordinate 117,361,136 downwards.
CCACGTCCCTGATCAGCCAGCTGAGCCTCAGCTACAAACTGGGAGAGGAGTCATTTCTAAAGTCCCTTAAGCGCCAAGATCCAGGGATTCCATCATAAAGCCAGAACCAGGGGCAGGTGGGGAGCATTGCCGCACTGGTCCCTCTTCCTTCTGTGCCTCCCCACCCTGGGTGCCCTGCCCCTCCTCCGCAGTAGGGACACCCTGCAGTCTACATCTCACCTATCTTCATAAGAACCCTGAAGAGTGAGTGTTATCCTCACTTCCCTGAAGAAGACACTGAGGCTCAGAGTGGTACAGTGATATACCCAGGTTCACACAGGACTGCAAAGCCTCAGCTAGGGAAGCCTGCGCTGTGAGGATGTCTGAGAAATTGTGTGGCCACAAGAACGTGGGCTTCCCGGAGGCAGGGCCAGGCTCTGTCCTGTGCAGTAGCATTCCTCCAGTGCTGAACATTTGTCCAGCTATGATCATTGGAGTTGTAGGTCACCTTAAACCCCTAGAACCTGTACGTGGCTGCTTATAAATCCATGGAGGTTTTCAAAGATGTGGCTTGAGGGTACAGTGCCTTACATGCAAATTCTCTCTAATGGTGAACTTCAGGCACCATGGCAGGCCCACGGGAGCGGTGTCTGCAGGCAGGAACCCTTGCCAAAGTCTTCAAACCACCTCCCTGATGCGGCCTTTCTTCCTGATGTGAAAGGTGACGTCCTATTGACGAATTGGTCATATCCAAAGGAGATCTGATGTCAGGCTGATGGTCTGCAGCACAGAGTTTGGGTCTTGGCTCTGTTACAAATGGTCACATGACCCTGAACAAGTCATTTTCCCATTGAGGGGCCTGAACTATCTTCCCTCTACTGTGAAGGCTTGGATAAAGTGATTCTTCTGAATGACACTTGAGAGGAAGCTAACAGGGAAATAGAAGTGTCCGAACCCCGAGGACAGGACAAGCTACATAATTTTTAGGGCCCAGGGAGAGTAAAAAGGCAAGGTCCCGGCGGTGGTGGAGCATGAAGCAGAGTCTAGGTCCCAAGTCACATGCCGGTGAAGCTGGCCCTGCCAAGGAGACTTCTCAGAGACCCAGGATGCACCTTCTTTGGGGACAGGGAGCAGTTTTCAGCAGGGCAACATTCCCTTTTGCCTCCTCTCTGTGGGCTAGGCTGAGTCATTCCAAAATCAAAATTCAAAAGATGTGAGGCAGTTTGAACTCTCTGTTGTTTGGAAAACAAAACTCTTTACTGGTTCAAGAACAAGACGCAACTTTTGCAGACATCTTCCTTAAGGTTCACCTGAGGCAAAACTGTCCAAATCCCTCCGAATGTGCAGCTGCCCGGCCAGCATCCTGGGTTCAATACTTCTCTCTCTTAGGCTCAGTTTTCTCGTGTGCAAATTTGATGGGGGTGGGTGGGAGGGGGTGGACCAGACTGTGATCTTCCCCCAAAGTCTCCTTCCTCTTAAATGTATTTATCAATACACCAATGCAGGCGAAATTCTCATTAAGTCCATTAAAGCTTTTTATCACATTTTTGCCCATCTGGTGCCCCAGGTGGGAGTTCATGACATTTTCAAGATTAAAAATGGACCAAAGCAGTCACGAATGTGAGCATGGAAAACTTGGAGAAGCCATCAGTCCACGATTAGCCACGTAAACCCAGGTTTCTACACAACACGAGGCTATGAAGTTGCTACAAATGGTGTAGGAGAATAATTAATTGTACCGAAAGATACTAAAGCTATATGGATGAGTGAATTAAACAGGTTTAAAATGGCACGCACGACGTAGTTCTACTTCAAGAAGAAAACATTTGTATAACATTTATAAATTTCCACCATATGTATGCAACAAGAAAGGAGAGGCCCCAAATACTAAACATGATTATTCCTGTTTAGTGGCAGGCGGTGGCACCATGTGCTTTTTACTTTTTTCCTTATCTATAGTTTATCTTAATTTTCCGCCATAAGCATGTGTTACTCTTGAAATGAACAAAAATGATCAGTGTCCGCCTGCTTTATCTGAGAAGCTGAGCACCCAGGAATTTGTTCATCTCAGTTGTGACATTGGCTCTTCTCACTCCTGGGCACTTTGGGAGTGGATGGGGCTAGGGGCGACTCCCTCCGGAGAGGGGGTGGGCTGCTAAAGTGCTTGATCCCTTTTATGGGGTTCCCACACACACATCGGCTTTCTCCACGGCCCCTGGCACTGGCGGGCACCTGCCGCCACAGACGCACGGGCCGGCCCTGCGAGCCTCTGAGCTCAACACTCTCTGGCCACCAGCCCCAGGCTTCGGGGCTGGGGAGACAGCCCAGCCCCCCACTGGGCCCTCCACCTGAAAGAGATTAGCTGGGACCACCAGAAGCCTGCAACCCTAATCGCCGGGATTTTGTTTCTTGTTTCCTTCGACGAGCTTCTCCAGGTGTTCCTGGTGATTAGCCGTGGCCTGGGCGGCTGGTCACTCACTGTGCCACCATTGTGTCCCCCGGCCCTGTTTCCCCGCCACGTGGCCTTTGGGGACGACCCCAAATAAAAATGGCGAGAGCAGACTGCCAAGTGGCGGGACCATTTACGGGCGGGACGTGCGAGGCCGAGGGGCACACCCGGAGGGATTTACAGCTCTGCCTCGTGCCCCAGCCCACGGGAACTCATTTGCTCCCAGGCGTCTGGCTGGTCTCCTTCACGGAGTGGTGACACCTCTGTGACGCAGGCCTGGCTTGGCTTGGGGATGCATGTTTTCCTTCTGCAGGGGTTGGTTTTGCTTTCCTGCTGGGATGGCCTCTAAATCCCCCTGATTGCCCCCGGGTGGGGAATGAGATGGTCTGTTGCACAGACAGCTGCCCCCAGCCCCAGCAGATAAGCAGGGAGGCCTCCCCAGCCCCTGAGTGTCTCGTGTTGCAAACACGCCCTCCCCACCCCTCTCACCACTGAGGACGGCTTTGTCCGAGCACTGGAGGAGACCAAGAAGTCCCCAAGCAGAAGAAGGGTGGGTGTGCGCGGGGAAGGTCCAGTCTGGGTCCCCTCTGCCCTGGGATCTGCACGTTTTCTAACACCACAGTCACAAGGGGGTTTAAGAAGCAGGAAATAAGGAAAGGGAGGAAGGAGAAAAGACAGGGATGAGAGAGACACTCAGAGCTGCCCACTACTCCCAATCCATCCCCTCCCCTTCTTGGATGGGAGCTTGAGGAGCCCACAAACCCTGCAGTCCTCAGACCCAAGCTCTCAGCCGGGTGGGCTCCCAGGGGCTGAGAAATGCTCAGAACAACACGAGGAATCATCCCAGACAGTATTCACTGCTTCCCCCAGATTCCCAAAGGCTCACGGTGAGCTGTCCCGAATCGCTGACCTAGTTCATCCCCATCTGATATACGGGGAAACTCAGGCTCCGTGAGGCGCCACTGGCCCCAAAGTCACATGGTGAGTAAGTGGCAGAGCCAGCACCACACACCCTGAAGCCAGGTTAGGACGTCACTGGGTGGGCGCCAACTCGGAGGCCGTACCTTACTCAACACCAACAAAAATAAAAGCAGCCGCTGCGCATCAGGCGCTGCTCGGAGCATTTTACATGTAATAATTCTTTAATTCTCAAAACAGTCCTGTGAGATGATTTAATATTGTTGTCTCCATTTTATACATGAGAAAACTGAAGCCCAGAGGTGCTAGTCACTTGCGCAAAGTCACAGAGCGAGGCAGCCGGCCGCAGAGGCTGAGACGACGGGCAGAAGCCGCGTGCACTTTGGAGGTTCAAAATCCAGTTCTGCTATTGACTCGGGAACTTTCTTCTCCCCTCTGAGCCTCAGTTCCCTCATCTGGAAAAAGGGTGCCGTCATTTCGACCTCTCGTTTATTGGAAGGATCAGGTGAAACAGAGAAAACCCTCTCCTGGTGCCTGGCACGGGGGTGGGGGGGTGTCCTTAAAAACGAGCACTCGAGCTGGATTGAGATGACAGCAAAGCGCTGTGACTGTTTCCAGAGCAGGAGTCGTGCCCAGGACGAGTGAGGTCAGGCTCTGAGGAAGATGGAGAGAGGTGACTGGGGAGGTTAGAAGGCTGGCTTGGTCTCATCCTAGGGGCAGGGTCTCCTGCAGGGCTTTGAGCAAAGATTCAGGATTTGGTGGCGTCTCTGCAAAGGCATCTGACTCGGGCTGGTGATCTGCATGGTCTCACTTCCAGACTGATGCTACTTCTTAGATCCTTTTCCGAGCCATCATTCGGGCAGGAGTCTCTGTTTGGCATCTTAGAGGCTGTCTCCTGCACCCTCAGTTTGAGCAGCGCCTGATCTCCAAAGTGAAAGCCCGTTGTTGGGGGTGTCCCTCTCCCCTTGGCCAGCCTCCCTCCTGCCAACCCACAGATACCAGCCTGCTAGTGACCCTGATCCCTCAGAGAGATCTGGAAACAAAGAAATAACAAGGAAGATAATATCCAAACATCAGGCCCACCGCTGTAACGCTATTGTGTAGGCACAGGGAACTGCAGACAGCTCTGTTCAGATCCAAGGTGAGGGCAGGTCACAGGTTTTGACAATCTGGGGCATGGTTTTGCTCCAAGCAGTTAAGGCAGGACCAGCCTGGTTCTTCTGGAGCTCCCCAGTGCCCAGCAAACGTTCAGACCATTTGCCTGGGATTCAAGCCCTTTCATCCCTGACCCCAACTGGCATTCTGCCCTACAAACCCATCAGATGGAATTGTTCTTTTTTTTTTTTTTTTTAAATAGAGAAGACAAGGTCTCACTATGTTGCCCAGGCTGGTCTTCAACTCCTGGCCTCAGGCAATCCTCCCACCTCAGCCTTCCAAAGTGCTGGGATTACAAGCTTGAGCCACCACACCCAGCCTATTTTTATTTTTTAATAGAGATGGGGTCTCGCTGTGTTGCCCAGGATGGACTCAAACTCCTGGGCTCAAGTGATCCTCCTGCCTCAGCCTCCTGAGTAGCTGGGACTACAGGTGAAACTGTTCCATCTCCAGCCTGGTGTCCTTCCTCTGCATACTTGAAGGTCCAAGTCTAAATTGTCCTTCAAGATGCTTGCACATGCAGCCTCAGTGAACCTGGCCTCTTTGTGCAGCTCACATGACATTGACCCTGTGTTAGTGACTTGTCACTTCCCCTAGCCTGAGTGCTCCTCAAGGATCAGGCCATGGATTTACAAACTCTCAGGAGTTCAAAGGCCCTAAATTCACCTGAGCAAGCACCTGAACTGCTTCCACACTACCCAGCCATGTGTCTGTCCTCCCTGTCTGTAAGGACAGAGGTCACTCTGCTCTCAGGGTGACCATTCCACGCTAGACACTCGTGCTGGTCTGCATTAGTTATCTTCTTTCACAGATGAGGACACTGAGGCACAGAGAGGTTCTGTAGCTTTCCTAGAGCCACACAGCTAGTAAGTGGCAGGGATGGAATTTGAGCCCGGAGGCCTGGCTCTTAAACACTCTACTGTCTTAACTAAGGTAAGTACCCTAATGTCCCCATGTCAGAAAGTTCTTCTGAAGACTCAGTGGAAACCTACTTTCTACTCTTCTGGTCTCTTTTATTCAAGATCCCTGAAGAATAAGCTTGATCCTGAGTTAATCTTTGTATCTCCTGCCACAAAACCTAGCCCAAAGCAAAAGCACAATAATTGTATGGAATAAATTATTCATTTTTTTAATAAAAGTTAAGTTCAAGAGCACCTTAAGATCAGTAAAGTGCTTCTACACACATCAACTACTCTGAGCCTCCCAATAGGACAAAAAGAACTAAAAAATTTTTTAAACTCTTTTTAGTAGTCATATTGTTAAATAATAATCTCAGTTTTGTTATTCTGAAATATTGTGTACATATTTAGGGATATAGAAAATATTAATAAGTGGTTCTCTTTTAAATAGGCAGCTGTCAGATCTTGGGAAATGGTGACCTGCTCTAAGAGCTGTGTCTACTTCAAGGCCTCCAGGGGAAAGTCAGGGCCATACTTTAGTGTACCAAGCAGGGTGCACAATCCGACTGGTGTGTGTCTGCAATGGCCTAGGAGAGAGCCCATTGGCAGGGAGGGTTGACTTAAAACTCCCCCATTGCCCTGCCTGCCCTGAGCTCCTTGAAGGAGAAGAGTGTGCCTAGTAGAAGGAAGCTCGGACACAAACTCAGTGGGGTGTGTGACAGACGGCCTGAGCACACAGGGGAGTTTCTTAGGGTTAGGGTGGTATCGGGAGGCATGTGGTCAGGGATGGGTCTGGCTTCAGAGGAGCCACATGTGTAGTGTCTAGCTTAGTATTTGACCCCTGGCTGCAACTGCTGGGCAGCGCAGGGCTTTCTGGCCGCCCTGACCATCCTCTCTGGGCTCCTCTCCCAGCCTTTTAGGTAATGCTCCCTTGTTAATAGGATCATGATATTAGGACTGGGGAGGAACAAAAGATTACTTTGTGCACCAGCCAAGTGAGCCTACATCAGGCTGGATTTAATTTGGGGAGCTGTGTAGCCAGCTAATTCTTCTATAGTAGAGGCTACGTGTACTCAGCAACTCCCTGATAGACAAAATCCGTGTGCCCCAAGCCTGGCCTGGCCTTGAGTCCACCTGGGCCTCAGAAGGGACGTGGGAAGTACAACATCTTGAGGCCCTCTTGCTGGCTATGCATTCTGCAGGGCCCCGGCCCTGTTTCCAGTCTGGGAACTCACAGAAGGCAGGGTAGGATGGTGGTCACACCCCTGGGCTTTGAGCCCAGATTCCCTGGGTTCAAATCCCAACTCTGCCTCTTACAAACCGTGGGTCTTGGGGTTGGCTTAACCTGTCTGAGCTTTATTCCTTCGTCTGCAAAATTGTGATAATGGATAATAATCCATTTCATAGGATAGTTAAGATTAAATGAGTTGCTATTAATATATGCAGAATGCTTAGAGCAGGCACTTAGGAAGCACATTATATGTTTATTTACTGTAATTTTTATTGCTTTTTTAGGCCAACGGAAGTAAGAAGGAAGTGGAAGAGATGGATGCATCTGAGAAAATATTTGAGGGGCCTTGGGGGCCGACTGGACCTCAGGGTCACAAGTGGCTGTGCAGGGAGTGGGGTTGCTCAGAGGGATAGGAGATCTCGGGGGAGAAGCAAGTTTGGCGTAGGGGTGAGGCTGGGCTCTGCTTTGCCTGACACAGTCCACCAGAACGGAGGTGTCGAGGGAACAGGTGGACAGGTGGACAGGTGTGCTTGGAGCTGAGTGGGAGCCTCTGGCTGCATTAGCGTCCCGGGAAGCCAATGGCCTGCAAGTTGCCCCTCTGTTTACAGCTGATTTCGCTTGAGACTTCACATGGATTTTGTTTTTACCTCCTAGCATGGCTGTGATTTAATTCAGAAACAGTGTGCCCCTCCCTGCTCCCACTCCGGCCCAGTAGTGGGTAGAAGCAGGCGCTGTGGGGCGCTGTGCTCTGTGCCCCAGTGGCGCTCAGACCTGCTCCCCAGCGCCGTTTGTGCTCCCCTGGAGGAGCACAAAGCAGTCCTGAAACTCACACATCCTTGAGAGGAACGGGTCCCTGTCCTCATGCGGAGATGGAGGACCTGAGGCTCGGGGATGGCAATGACTCACTGACAGTCACGGCCGGCACGTGGGGGAGCAGGGGCCCCGGCCAGTTCATTCTGCAGCAGAACCCCTGTCCCTGCCACCCTAATGTCAACCTCAGTTCATCCAGACAGGGGTGGGCTTGTTCGGTTCAGTTCGCTCTGCCAGGTATGTGTGCAAAAGAGGTCCCCGCTCTTGGGTGACAGGAGCTGCATGCTCGATTGTTCAGAGCAAGGGCAAATCCCTGACAGCCCCCAGCGCCAAACGCAGGAGCGTGCTGGATTGAACTGGAGGCAGAGGCCCAGAGGGCATCTTCGCTCCCATGTCTGGCTCCTCAGCTGGGTGGCTGGACCAGCTGGGCGCTGGCTGGGCGTCTTTTTCTCTCTCCACACGGCCTGCATGGACTTCACAGAATCACGGTCTCAAAGTTGTTGAACTTACTACACAGCAGCTGCTTCAAGGGGGAGGAAATTGCCAGTCCGCTAAGGGCTGGTACTGGGGCTGGGACACAGTTACTGCCACTGAGTTCTATTGGCCAAAGCAAGTCAAAAGTCCACTTCTGACTCAACTGGGGGGACAGAGCTGTGAGGAGCAGCACGTGCTCACAGGGCAGGGGAGCCGTCTGTGGAGTTTACTTGTACCACCGTGGGCAGGTGGACACCCAGGTTCTGCCACTGGCTGGCGCGTGTGTGTGTGATATATGCTAGAAACATTTCTATTAAAAAGCACATCTCCTAAAAAGGTGCTGCTTAATATCAGCTTTCATGAGCAGTTCCTCTGTGCTGGACCACTTCATATGTTTTCTGCCATTTAACTGCCTCAGTTTCCTTGAATGTCTGCACTACTATTATCCTCAATTTATAGGTGAAGAAACTGAGACACAGTGGGCCACCTGCCCACTAACCCCTCTTCTAGGCGTTTATTCTAAGGAAACAATTAAGACTAGTTATGAGATGTTCATTGCAACATTGTTTATACAGGAGATTGGTTAAGTAAATCTTGATATATCCATATAACGGAATACTGTGCAACAGTAGAAAAAATACTGGCATGCAATGGCCTTCTCAATATAGTAAGTAAAAACTGGGTAATAAAACAATGCATATAATATCCTCCCATTTTGGACAAAAATATATTCAAGGTCCTAAAAGTGCCTTTCTCTAGGGTGGGATCACATGTAGCAGTATTCTGCCTTTTTGTTAATTTGTGGTTGCTTCTCTTTCTACAATGAATGTGTATTGTATTTGAAGTAAAAGAAAAGCAATGCAAGTTGACACCTTGAATTTGTTTAAAAAAAAGAAAAAAAAGAAAGTTTTCTGCTCAAGTGAGAGAGGTAACAGGTAACTGGAAAATCACCCTGGGCAGATGGACCCCTCCCTTGACCTCCTCGACCAAATTCAAGGTCTCATAATCGGGCAAATGCTCACCTGGCTAAACAAAGCCCAGCCCACTGTGGGATGGGGGTTCTCTGCAATGCCCAGCTGCTGTCCTGCCTCTACTGGGGGACCATGGCTGTGCCCACCCAGCCAGTTTCATGCGCTGGGCACTGGACTGCAGCTCCTGGAAGACCGCATGGTTTGCAGGGATCTGCAGATGTGGGAGGGTGGGTAATGTCTCCCCACCTGGCCTTCGGTGACAATTCTGCTTATTAACATACTGTTCCATTTTCTACCGCTGATCACACCAAATGGTGACCTTTTTAGAGCGTGCGTCATCGGGCAACCTCCTGACCTCTTTCTCTCTCTCTTTCTCTTCTTCTCCCTCTCTCTGCTAGGTGGAATTCTAAAAAAGTCCCCCAAATTCCCAGCCCCTGGTGGACACATGCCTTCTCCCATTCAATCAAACATGGACATAGGTGTTGCTGTGAAGGGATTTTGAAGGTGTGATTAAGGTCCCGTGTCAGCTGCCCTTAATTAAGATAGGGAGCTGCCCTGGTGGGCCTGGCCTAATCAGGTGGTTGGAGACAGTGTCAGAAATTCAGAGCATGGGGGCCAGGCTCTGTGAGGAGAGGGACTGTGTGTGTCTTCTCTATCACTGTGCTTCCCACTGTGCCTGGCACACAGTAGGTGGTCTTTAAAAATGTGTTGAAAAAGAAATGAATGAATACAGAGATAAGTGCATGTCTTAAGTCCCTGGTGGCAGACTTTATGCAGAGACTATTCAAGGAGACTACGCTTTTCGGTAACACACTTAACAAGGATTGGGTCTAAAGTAATCTTAGGCAGAAACTGGGAATAAGTATGCTAATATAAGATATAACCAAACTAGAGTAGTCCACTGTGGAATGAGAATGCAGATACTGAAAGATAAAACATCCAGATGATGCCAGACCCACAACCAGCCCTTTGGCCGCTTCTGGCTAAGAGCAGTCATTGGTCTGTTGGTGAAGAGGAAGCTGGAAATTGATGTAGCAGCCCCAGGGGCCCCGCTGCGGTATGGAATCACACCAGGGTGCGCCCTGGCAGTGTGCATGACCCCTCTGTAGCGTGGGTGTTTGCCATTCTCAGTGAATCCTGTTGCCATCTTCATCAAATGGGGATAAAGGCCCTCTGGGGGGCAGCAGGCATGGGGTCTTGGCCGGTGGGCCCCCCTTCCCCATGATCCTAAGACCCACTGTCATACACGATCATACACTGCTGGTGGGAACGTGCAGGGTTGCAACTTTTGTGGAAGGCAATTTGGCAAGATGTGTTAAGGGCCTTAAGTATAGTCATGCCCTTTGACCCTATAACTCCACTTTGAAGAATCTACCCAAAAGCTATGGTCAGAAATGTGCACTAAGACATCGACGTAAGGTTTCTCATATAAGTTTATTTTTAATAGCAGAAGAGTGGAAAAATGAAGTAATCAAATATCCAACAAAAGACTGGATAAGTAATCCATGGTTATCAAATATTTCTCAGCTGGTAAAAATCATGTTTCCAAGGAAAATGTAATAGCATGGGAATGTGCTTACAATGTAACTTTTGGGGGGAGGTATGACTTTTTTGCATTTAAAAAAATAGAAATGTTTAAATACTAGAAACTGTGACATAAGAAACTTTTATCTTTTGTGAGTCCTAAAGACTCATTTGTACAGTCTTGAAATTTCATAAGAAAGATACAGCCATTGGAGGTCTATTTATCTGCCTATTACAATCTCATTCATACTTTGCAGTTTGTTGCATGGATTTAGTTTATGTCCCATGTATATACTCGTGTAACATTTAAAACATACACACCATACACACCTGTACTTCCTTTGGTCAAAAGATAAAAAAGTCTCACAATGTAATTTTAAATTAAAAAAACTCACAAAATATAAAACTGAGTATATAGAATGAGTCCTCCTTTGCAAAAGAAACATTGAGGCACAATTACTCGAAGGACATATCGTCAAATAATTGGTGGAGATTACCTACATCAGGCCGGGCGTGGTGGCTCAAGCCTGTAATCCTAGCTCTCTGGGAGGCTGAAGTGGGCAGATCATTTGAGCTCAGGTGTTCGAGACCAGCCTGAGCAAGAGCGAGACCCCATCTCTACTAAAAAATAGAAAGAAATTAGCCAGACAACTAAAAATATATATATACAAAAAAAATTAGCCGGGCATGGTGGTGCATGCCTGTAGTCCCAGCTACTCGGGAGGCTGAGGCAATAGGATTGCTTGAGCCCAGGAGTTTGAGGTTGCTGTGAGCTAGGCTGATGCCACGGCACTCTAGCCCAACCTCCTTGTTAGGCTGGTGGGCTAGCTCAGGCAGAGTGAGACTCTGTCTCAAAAAAAAAAAAAAAAAAAAAAAGGAAAGAAAAAGAAAAAAAAAGAGATTACCTACATCTGATAAGATTATAAATTACTTTTATTTTTATCGTTACTTTCAAATTTTCTACCATAAGCATGTGCTGCATTTATATTTAGAATAAAATAATAAATAAGTTTTAGTCCCAAGAGAAAAAATCCTGTTGCTCTGGGGTGACATGTGAGGGAAACCACCACCCACTACAGAACTGGTCTTGGCAAAATCTTCTCTCTGGTTGGGCTCTCATGTGACATTGTCCCTGTGGGTGAGTTAGGGCAGGTGTGTCCCTGTGCATGAGTTACAGTGGGTACTTAGCTCTAACAGAGAGACTCCAAAATTCCCAAGCTTAAATAAGAGAGAATTTTGTTTCTCTTTCCTGTATTGATGCAGAGGTGGATGAGCTGTCCCAGGGCTGGTAGTTGGTTTTATTCCACCAAGTGGTCCATAAACCAGCGGGTGCAGCAACTCTACCATCTTCAACACACAGTTCCCAACTCTGTATCCCTGGTGGCTGCTCCAGTTGTTGCCAGCGGGAAGAAGGAACAGAGGAGTGGAGGACAAGCAACTTCCTTTCTAAGGATATGCCTGGAAGTTGCATCCTTCTGCTCACATTCCACTGGGCCACACTGAGTCCCAAGGGCACTTCTAGCTGCAAGGGAGGCTGGAACCCAGGGTCCAGCTGGGAGCAATCACCCTGCTAACGCGATGGGTCACTTGTGAGTGTGAGTGGATAGGTGGGCAGCATTGTAGTAATTATAATGACAAAAGAAAGAAGGAGAGAAAGGATACTGGGGTGTGATGAGCCCTTTGAGCTAAGTAAGGAAAACAGCCAGCCAATGGGCACAGAACACTCAGCAACCTTTTATGAGCCAGTATAAAAAGTAACATATCCACCTACAGGGGACGTTCCCCTGAGATTTCTGGCACAGTCAGCCTTGAGCTAGCAGGTCTGTCTTCTCTTTCCACAGCCACTGTGAGACTCACCACAGACAACCGACAGGGACCCCTCATGGGGGCTGTGGTGGCCGTTTTCAATTCAGACATCGTCAGCATTTTTCTCACAGTCACAGACCTTGAAGCCACAGTGCTTCTTACTAACTCTCCCCTGAGACCGTGTGTACTTGTCTAATGGTTTTCAATTCAGCTGATGTTTATGAAGCACCAGTTCTATGGGGGGCATAGCACCTCACACGTTATTCCCTTGAGTCCTCATGGTAGCCTGGGAGCAATGTATCACTAGCCCCATTCTAACTACGGTAGACAGAGGCCAGGCAGCAAGAGGCAGAGCTGGGACCCTAAGCTGGCAATGTGGGCAAGCTTCCCCCCACAGCACAGCTGCCTTTTTCTTCAAAGCCTAGAAAGGTTGATGGGCCCTGTGCCCTTCCCTGAAAGTCCTGCAGAAATGACCCACCAAGCCTGCTGGACTGAAGTAGCTGTGGTCCTCAGCTTCCTGGATCAAACACCCTCTCCTTTCCGAGTGGGGACCAGCCCGTTAACCCACCCTTTATTTCAGGCAAAGCAATGGCCCCCCCCCACCCATAAATCATTTTCCAGCCCTTTGAGTTGGGCAACTCTACTGCAGACACGCAGTGTCCCACGCAGGGTGACTGTTCAGCCTTCTGGCCCCCATCAGTCAGGCGAAGCAAAACCAGAAATGTCATGTGGAGCTGCAAAGCTACAGCGGATTACAGTCAGGACCCAACACACCACCCAGAGAGGAGAGGGGGCAAAGACACAACCTCAAAGTGCAATTTTAAAGTTTCCAGGCCTTGCAAATGAATGAATTAGTGCCACTACCCACCGTGGCCATCCATGAGGATCCTTGCTGTGGGAGCTGGTTCACAACAATAATTTCTATTTTTACTTTTTGATCAAATTCTGGATGGGGCATAAAATAGGTCCCCGGAAGGTTCATGCTGGAAGTTTACCTGGATCTGTTACCAGACTTCATGTTCTTGAGAGAGGATGCTTAGAACTCAACCCTTAATTACTCTGAGAAATAACTTATATTTTACAAAAGAGGAACCTGAGGATTTTCATAGTAAAAGCCTGAGCTCATCTCATATAGAAGAGGTGAAATGTGAATTTTAGCCCTGGCTCGTAATAAAAAATAATAGCTCCTATGGAGGGCTTGTGTGTGCCAGGCCATGATCTAAGAAGCCTTCCTAGGTTTGAGCTCACTTATTCCCCTCATCAACATTGTGAGAAAGGCTCTATAATTATGTCCATTTTCTAAATGGAAAAACCAAGGCCCAGCAGAGAGAGGTGCAACATCGTGCCCCAGGGCAAACAGGTGAGAACTTGCAAGCCAGGATGTGAGCACAGGCACCCTGCCCTGCGCCATGTACCTCAGCCGCCACACTGCCTCTCTGCAAAACTGTGCAGGGCTGTGTTACGGACGTGCGGTTCTGTGGGAACCAAATGAGAGGGGCCTTCAGTGACCCTTTCCGCAACCTCCTTGTTAGGCTGGTGGGCTAGCTCAGGCAGGGACAGGCACACAACTAGCCCAGGGTCTTTAGGCTGTGCAGCTGCACCACTGGGACTTGCCCCTGGTACCAAACTCTGGGACTCCTTTCCACTGCCTCATGTCATGTCTTCATTCCTGGCTTGGCTGCCATTTAGTCATCGGGAGCCAATAGAAACAGAATGGGAGCCACATGCAAGCTATAGATACAATTTAATTTTTTTACTGGTCAAATTTTTTAAAAGTAAGCAGGAACAGGTGAAATGAATTTAAGTAATATATTTTTCAACCCAACACATCCAAAATAGAATCATTGCAACATATAATCAATGCAACAATTATTAAGAAGCTATTTTACTTATTTTTGGTAGTCAGTCTGAAATCTGGTGTGTACTTCACACTTACAGCACATCTCAGATTGAATGAGCTACATTTCAAGAGCTCAGTGGTCACATGTGGCCAGTGTCTACCTTATTGGGCAGGGCAGCTCTATGGCCCCATTATTCAAGTGTGGTCCATGGACCAGCAACACTGGCATCACCGGGGAACACGTTAGAAATGGGGAGTCTCAGGCCCCACTTAAGACCTCCTGAAACAGAAACTGCATTTTAACAAGATCCCCTGAGAAACGCATGTGCATATTTGTTTGAGAAGTGCTGCACTATAGTTCCTATCCTTTTTTGAAACAAATCCCAAGAGCCCTTTGGAATAGTTGAAAACCATGGGCTCTTCTTCTCAGAAAAAACATTAATATGCAAATGTGTACATATTTCTGCTTATAATTCCAGAAACTCCCTAGCTCTTGGAAGCCCAGCCAAAGATCCCTAGTTCTATAGATTCTACATTAAGAATCCTGGCTCTGGAGCAGGGGTTTTTTAAAAAAAAGAAAAAAATTGTAAGCAGTGCAAACTTCCCTCTTATTTACAAATGAAATCTTGTTCAGAAGCTCCATGCATAAAATAAGCCACCGTGGCTGGCTGGGAAGCAGCCCCATTCCTGTGTGGTCTGCCTTCCCTCCATCCAACCCCCTGCAGACTTTGAGGTTACCTGTATTAGTCAGGGTTCTCTAGAGAAATAGAACCAATAGGAGAGAGATGTACAAAGATAGATAGATAGATAGATAGATAGACATGCACACCTGAAAACGTTATTGAGCTTTTCAACTGTGGTACATCCAGCCAGGGGAATACTATTCAGCACTAAAAAGAAATGAGCTATCAAGCCATGAAAAGATACAGAGGAATCTTGAATGTCTGTTACTAAGAGAAAGAAGTCAACCTGAAAAGGCTACATACTATATGATTTCAACTATATGACATTCTGGAAAAGGTAAAACTATGAAGATAGCAAAAAGCTCAGTGGTTGCCAGGGATTGCAGGGAGGAGGCAGTGAAACTCTTCTGTGCGTATGTGTCATTATACATTTGTCCAAACCCATAGAATTTGTCTAACACCAAGAGTGAACTCTAATTGACCCTATGGACTTTGGGTGATGATTACCTGTCAACGCAAGTTTATTAATTGTAGCAGATGTGCCACTCCAGAGTGGGATGTTGATAATGGGGGAGGCTGTGCATGCGTGGGGCAGGGGTACACAGGAACTCTCCATACTTCTTGTTCAGTTTTGCTATGAATCTGTTAAATAAAACTGCTCTAAAAAATGAAGGCTATTTTTTAAAATTATTAAGGTGCATACTTTGTGCACTATACAATAAAAAAGGAAAACATGTTCTTCTTCATAATAATATGAACTAGCATTTACTTAGTGCTACAAAAAGTGAGACCCTGTTCTAGTCCTTTGCTTTCGGTATCTCTAGAATGCACATGGTGCGAGGGCAGGGACTTGGCTTGACCTCCTCCCTGCCCTCGGTGTCTAGTAAATAAAGGTTTGTCAAATGAAGAAATATGCTCCTTTAAATGTCACAAAAGCCCCCATGCCATAGGAACTGTCACTCTTCCCATCTTACAGAAGAGGAAACCAGACTCATAGAGGCGATGGGCAGCTGGTGAGCGGCAGAGCCAGCCTGTGCCTGGGTGGTCTGGACAGAAAAGCCTGCATTCCGAACCCTCTGCCCTCTCTCCTCCAGTCTGCACTGACGTTGAACTCCAGAGAGCTCAAAGTGTTCCGAGGACACGCTGGTAAAATCACGCATAGGAGTTTTCACTGTGGTTGAGTTTTCCCTAAATTAATTGCTATTGTCCCTGGGACCTGGTTATAAAGTGCCCTGATTGTAGCTGTGATAAAGGATATCTCAAGCCCAAGTTCAACCCACTAGCCTGTCAACAGCATTGACACCTTGATTCCCTGTCACCTGGTAACTACTAAAAGGTGTAATATTCTGAAGCCTTTAATTTTACCTTTCGCAGGAGAAGAAAATTGATGGGGAAAGGTAGGGTGCAATTTGAGACATGTGCAAATTTCCTTTTGACTCTCATGAATACATATTCTGTAGCGGATGCCCGTCTGGGTGAGAGTCTCTGTCCCCTGGATGAGCTAGGCTGACGGCCATCAGCACGTAATTGCTAGGCTCAGGCCCATCTCTTCCGCTGGGGAATGAAACCTTGTTCAAGGTCAGCGTTGCGGTGTCAGTCTGAAAGTTTCCAACACCAAGTGAGCCGCAACGGGAACAAAACCGTCTTCAGACACAGCAGCTTACCCCAGATGGAAAACGAGGTGTGTGTGCTCTGCGCATGAACAGCGTGTGTTACGTGGTGACGCCTGGAGGGCAGCTAAGAGGAGAGGTACAACAGTCACCTAGTGGGACAGCGTCAGGGAACAACCGTGCTTGAAACCAGACTGGAGGAACCCGGGGAGTGAGTGGGTGATAGCAGCGGGGAGAGCCTGCATGGACAAGGCTCTTCAGAGAAGCTTGCCTGTGGCAGGGAGGAGAGAGACAGGGCAATAGCGTAAGAAATCCATCAACAAATTTTTTTGAAAATGTTTTTATTGTAGTAAGGTACACATAAAAATGATCACTTTAATGTGTACAATTCAATGACATTAAATATATTCACAATGTGGTGCAATCACCACCGATATCTAGGTCCAAACCAGTTTCATCAGCCCCCAAAAGGAGATGCCCATACCTGCTGTGCAGTCACTCCCCACCCTCCCGTCCCCCAGCCCCCGGCAACCGCCACTCTGTGTTCTGTCTCTACCTATTTTGCATATTTCATATAATAAGAGTCATACAATATGTGGTGCTTTGTGTTTGGCTTCTTTCCCTTAGTGTAAAGTCTGCAAGGTCCGTCCATGGTGCAGCAACAATCCTTTACTCCTTGGTCTTGCTCGGTGGCTGAAGAACATTCCAGAGTGGGTTCACCGTACTTTGTCTCCGCATTCGTTGCTGTGGGGCGTTTGGGCTGTTTCTCCCTTCCAGCGCCTGTGAGCAGAGCTGCTGTGCACGTCCGCGTAGGAAGTTGCTTTCTGGACGTCCCCGGGAGTGGGACCGCTCCGTCACACATGCGCGTTCGGCCTGCGGAGGGAGCGCCGCCTGTTTCCCACGGCCGCGGCGTCCGAGGGCTCCACCTTCCCCACGCCCTTGCCCACACTTGCTTTTTCCATTTTTTATCCGAAATATTTTAAGTGAAGAGTATTTCTTCTCCTTCTGAGTGCCCACGCTGTGCCCCCCGGGGACGTATAAAATGGGAGCAGAAACAGGCCTGGCCCTGCCCCCTGGGAACGCACAGCCCCGCGGGCTGGTGGAAAAGTCAGACTGAAGGAAACCTCTGGACTCTCTCCAGGACTCTGCGAGCCTCGGTCCGCGGCCTCCATCGCCGGCTGCGGACGGCGGAGCTGAGAGGTCGGCGTGGCCTCCGGGTGCCCTTCAGAGGGAGGCGTGGACTTCGGCACGAGAACCCTCTAGGTTCGCACCCTGGCTCTGTCACTTGCTGGCTGTGACCCCGTGTGAGCTATTTGAGCTCCCCAGCCTTTTTTGTAAGTAAAATGAGGACAATATTGTGCTACTACAACAGCATACCTGAGACTAGGGAATTTATAAAGAACAGAGATTTATTTCTCACAGTTGCGGAGGCTGAGAAGTGCAAGGTTGAGGGGCTGCGTCTGGAGAGGGTCTTCTTGCTGCATCATCCCACGGCAGCAGGTGGAAGGGCGAGAGAGCGAGAGCGAGAGCGAGAGCGAGAGCGAGAGCGAGAGAGAGCGCGCGCCAAACTCATCCTTTTATCAGGCACCCACGTCTGTGATAATGGCATTCATCTTCGTAATCACCTCTTAAAGGTCCCGCCTCTCAACCCTGTTGCATCAGAGATTAAGTTTCCAACACATGAACCTTGGGGGACACATTCAAACCACAGCAGGGAGTTACTGTGAGGTGCAGACAAGTGACAAAAGTGGAGGCCTAGCACAGGGCCTAATGCTCAGTAGATGCTCAATAAACAGGCTTTCCTGTTTATCGAAGAAAAAGGGAAGGCAAATAACAAGAGCAGGTGTTTCTTTTTGATCCTGCAGATTAAAATGTCTGCAGACTGGGGAGGTGGCCTCAGCCGTGGGCCAGGGACATGCTACCAACATACTCCCTTCTGTGGCTCTGTGACCTCACTCACCCAACAGCCTCCTGGGGATCACGTCAGCCCCCCAGTAATTCTGGTGCTCAGCAGGCTTTGGGAGCCACTGACTATAGCAGTCTCCTAGGGCTGCCATAACAAAATACGAAACCGAGTAACTTCAAACACCAGAAATTTATTTTGTAACAGTTCTGGGGACAGAAGTTTGAAATCAAGGTGTCAGCAGGGATATGCTCTCTCTGAAGGTCTAGGGAGCCTCTTCCTTGCCTCCTCTGGCTTCAGGTGGTCGCTGGCAATCCTTGGCATTTCTTGACCGGCAGATGCATCACTCCAGTCTCTGCCTTGGTCGTCACGTGGCCCTCTCCTTGTGTGTCCCTCCAAATTTCTCTCATTTTATAAGGACACCAGTCACTGGAGTAGGGCCCACCCTAATCCCAGTATTATCTCATCTTATCCTGATTATATCTGCAAAGGCCCTATTTCCAAATAAGATCACCTTCTCAGAGAACAGGGGTTAGAACATTAACATTTCTTTTGCGGGGATGCAATTCAACCCATAACACTGGTTTGCAATTAAGCTAAGGCATGGAGTTAGGTTTTGTAAAATATGGAGATTAGACAGTTTGGAAAGTCGTCTTTAAGGAAAAGAATACAAAATTATGAATGCCAATTTAGGTACAGGAACTTGGAAGGGGCCAAACAAGTGGGACATCCTATAATTTGTTTCATTAACTTCATAGAAAATCAACCTGTGGATAAACCTCATTTATCCCTATTCAGTTTCCAAATTGATGAACATGGAGTTGAAGGACTGAATAAAACAGTGGAAAATGACGGACCACAAAAACATAAATTTTATATGTGGACATAATATCTGCATGTACATTACAACATTTCTAAAGAACATAATGCAAATTGTGGAGTTGTTTGTGTCTGTTATTTATTTTCCTTTTTGCTTATCTGAATCTTCTAGTCTGCCTACAACGAACATATATTGCCTTTATAAAAGCCATAACCATCTTCTCATTGCTGGCTTGATGTGTCGATTAGAGCTGGGATGTGTCTGCGGCACTCGCAGAGAGCAGCGCGGCTGGCGGTTGTCATAGATATCCTTCCCGGGAAATGCTGTTTCCTCCGGGGCTTCCCGGGTCCTCCCCGCCCCCACCCCCAGAAGGCTGCCTGACTCAGATTGGTAGGGTACCCAGAGAGCCACTGGCCGGCGTGTGCACAGGAGAGGCCCCGTGATGGAGAATGAGGTGCCGTGGCCGCTGATCCGTTTCCCTGATTTACATCAATTTACATTCAGCTCTCGGGTAATCTACATGAAAATCAGGCAGCATCCATCTATTCCACCGACATCAGATGAGGCCTGTGGGATGATAGACCGAGATGCTCCTCACTTCCCAAACCCTGGGCAGATTAATTTGTCAAAACAAAACAGGGGCTGGCATTGTAATCATGGCCACCTAGCACTCTGTTACCGTCTCCAAATTGGATAGATATATGGAGATTTGTGGTTTATTAACCTGAATGTTTCATTTGGCTTCATTTTCCATTTCTTTCCCTTCCATAAGAGGTTGGTGTATTTTTTCATGTAAGGCTACTGATGCCATTCTTTCATTCACTCCTCTAACAATAATTCACTGAGGTCCTCTATGCACCACACAACTGTTTTCGGTGCTCTGCAAGAAGGTGACTGCCTTTGTCCCTTATTCACACTTGGGTTTGATGTCCCTGTTCTTGACTGGTTTTTTGAAATACGTTTCAATGTGGGTATAACCTACACACAGTAGAGTGCATAAACCCAAGCGCACAACCTGACAAATGCTAACATATTTAACATCTCCATCATGGTCAAGGGATAGGATGTTTCTAGTGCCCATGGAGGCCCCTGCAATGCCCCCACCCAGTCAATATCCTCTACTCCATCCAACACAATCATTGTTCTGATTTCTTTCACCATCAGCTACTTCTGCCCAGGTTTGAACTTTCTCTAAACAGCATTATACAGCATGCACACACGAAAGAGTATACATTCCATTCATAGGAGGGTCAGACACTGGCAAAGTGATTAGTATTTTGGCCATTATTACCTTTGTGAGATTCATCCACGTTGTTGCATGTCTCAATTGTTTGTCCTTTTTTATTACTGTGTAGTATTTAATTCTGTGTATATACCACAATTTATTTACCCGTTCTCTGGTTGGGTTGTTTCCACTTTGGGATGATTCGAATCAAGCTTCCACGAACAGCCTTCTCTGTGCCTTCCGGGACACGTATGCATTTTCTCTCGGGTCCATACGCAGGGGTGGATTGTGGGTCAAAGAGTCAGCCTGAGTTATCTTTGCTGGATGCTACCGTCCTCGCCTTTAAAGTCAGTCTGTCCCCAAGCACCATCTCCAGGACCCATCTCCACGCAAGAGGCAGGACGAGCTAACTGCCCGCTCTCGCAGCCTCCCTTGCTCGGGATTCTCCCCGCAAGCGGCACCCGGCATCGACACTAGTCTGGGGAATTGGCTGAATCCTGTCTGCAGTGTTCCCAGCACTCACAGACACGGCCTCTTGTGCCCCCACCCCGAGGACCCCAGGGGCTAGTGCCCCTCCTCAGGGGCCCGGAGTCAGATCCCCTGGGCCCTCCTTTTAGCTTCTCAGTTGTAATGATTCCAAACTCTTTCCTTTTTCCCCTGGCCCCAGAGGTGGTAGCCGCTTCCTGCAGTTGCTACCTGTATAATGCCTTCCTTGCAGTTACCCAGTTAACAACTTTGTGCCTAGCTAACCACCCTGTTTGTCAAATCCCTCTGTTAACTACCTGCTGTGGTTCCTGTCTCCTGACTGAACCCAACCGCTACCCGACACCAGGCCTTCCGATTCTCCATTCCAGACTTGGGGTGTTGCTGACCATCACTGAGCCTTGGCTTTTGGATTCGTGAAGTAGAAAGAATTATAACAAAACATCCATCAGTGTGGAAGCACTTTTTATGTTCGGCCCAGAAGTCCCCTCTTCTAGAAGCTTCCTGCACCCTCCAGGCTGGTTAGAGTCCCCTGAATTGTGATCACATGACTGCCTATACTTTGCCCTTTCATTCATTCCACATGTATTTGTTGAGCACTGCTATGGACTGACTTGTGTCCCCCCAGACTCATATGCTGAAGCCCTAACCCACATGTGACTGCGTCTAGGTAGAGTTTTCGGGGAGTAATTAAGGTGAAATGAAGTCATAACAGTGGAGCCTTGACCCAGTAGGACCAGTGGCCTTATAAGAAGAGACACTCGAGAGTTCTTGCTCCCTCTCTCTCTCTGTCCACACACTCCCACTAAACGAAGGCCAGATGAGGACACAGTGAGAAGCTGGCCATCAGCAAGCCAGGAAGGGAGCCCTGCTCAGAAACGGAAACCTGCTGGAACCCTGACTTTCGGCCGCCAGAACTGTGAGAAAATTAATTTCTGTTGCTTAAGCCATGCAGTCTGTGGTATTTTGTTATGACAGCCTGAGCTACATGAGACAAGCACCTCCCACATGCCAGACAGATCTAGGTGCTGGGGCAGAGCAGCCATCCAAATGAACAAAAGGCTCTGCCCTTGGGTCATTTCAATTCTCAAATGGGGAAAAAGAAAAGAAAGGAAAAATGTCACTAAATATGTGCTACCTCTGAGCAGGGAGTGGTGGGGGACAGTTCTTAGGTGGTCAGGAACAGTGCCAGCTTGGTGGAGACTGTAGGGAGAAGGGACGGAGCCGGCAGCAGTGCAGACATGCAGCGGGAGGGATGCCGGGGGTGGGGAACAGCATGTGCAAAGGCCCTGCGTGAGAAAATGCGTGGTGCAGCTGCAGCCTACTGAGCGAGGGAGCAGGCGCTGAGATGTAGGGAGACATCCCCCACTTGGCTTCAGGGCAGAGGGGAAGGAAAGCAGAGGGCCTGGTGGGCTACTCAAAGGACCTGGGGATTATTCGGAATAAGATAGGGGGTTTGTATCAGTCGGGGTTCTCCAGAGAAACAGAGCCAGTAGGGGTGTGTGTGTGTGTGTGTGCGCGCGTGTGCGTGTGCGTGTGAAGAGATTTATTTCAAGGGATTTATTTCACATGATTGTAGAGTCCAGCAAGTCCCAAACTCACAGGACAGGGCTGACGGCTGGAACTCAGGCAGGAGCTAACGCTGGAGGCTCCAGGCAGAATTTCCTCTTCTTCCGAGAAACCTCAGTTTTTGCTCCTAAACCTCCCGCAGATTGGGTGAGGCCACCCCCATTATTAAAGGGAACATCCTTTACTCAATGTCAACTGATTGTAGGTGTTACCCACATCTACAAAATACCTCCTCCGCAACACCGAGAGTCATGTTTGACTCGATGACCGGGTACTAGAGCCCAGCCAAGCTGACACATAAATTCGCCATCACCGGGCTCCTGGAAGGTTTCGTGCAGGTGACATTTTCCCTGTTTACTTACCTGGTGTAATTTCTGACTTACTTTTAAGTGACACAATCTGGTTTACTTTGGAAAGGATCCCTCTGGCTTCCTCATAGAGAACAGACCGGAGGGGCACGGCTGGCTGTCACCAGGGGACCGCTCAGGAGGCCACTGCAGGCACCAGGTGAGGCTGCGGGGACTGCGGGCCTGGAGATGGGGGATGATGGCATGGAGGCTGCAGACTCATCAGCATGCTACTCCGCTGTGGAGGGAGGACTGGCAGGTGCTGTTCGTCTCCGTCCTCTCCGAAACTAGCACGTTGTGCACCGTGCCTGGCACACAGCAGGTGCACGATCAACCTTTGCCGACAAGGACTGCATGCAAAAATGAGTAGCTGAGAGAATTTTGCAAACTGCCAAACCCTGTCCATACATTCTCATGCACAGGCCCCCTCTGCCCCACCCATCTCTTTGACCCCAAGCACCATTTGAGGATACTCTAGCTGCGGCCCAGAGCCATTTCCGTGCTGGGACATAGGGTACATGGCCCACGCTCAACAATTCTCTCGGGCTTCCCTTGACCCTCCCTCAAGGGCAGCAGAGCAAAAGTCACCCTCCTAGGGGACCATCCTTCTGCCTAGGGCCCCTGGATTTGGCAGTAGAGCTTCTACTATGTCCCAAATTCCTCCTCCCCTCTAACCCAGAGAACTCATGGGAATGTCACGTTGGCTTCTGCAGTGGTTCCAGAATCTGAGAGCTGGGTGGAATCCATCCATCGTCTGTCCTTGGGGGTTAACTAAAGCATGAGGAAGAGCAGTGAGGTCTGGCAGAGTCCCTTGTCCTCAAATCCCACCACCTACCCGCCTAGGGGCTACTAACCCCTGACATTCGTGGTTAAGCGGGTTCTTCTCCAAAGAGCTCTAAAATTTAAAAAATAAAAAAGTGTCTAAGGAAGAAAAAGAGAAGAACCCACTGTGTTTACAGGGAAAGTGGTTTCGCGTTCCCGCCCCGTGGAACGCAGAGCGTCCTGGAGCCAGCAGCTACCTGGCGCCATTCCCTGCCGTATTATAGAGCCAGGAGCCAAGCTTCGTCCGATGTCTATAAATAAAGTGCTTCGTCCACAAGCAATTAGCGTTTTTCCAACCAGTGTGCATACGAGTTTCATTTCTCCACAAGAGGCACAACAGATCAGAGATGTTGGTTTAAGTCCACTGCTATGTGTAATAATAATAATTTTTTCACAGCACCTACCTCCTTTCTTTCCAATCCTCCTCCCCCCTGCATCAGTCTGGTTTTATGTAGAAATTCTTTCCAGGAACAGGCAGGCTCACCATTCCAAAATTCTTTCAATTTATGAATTTTAGAAGGGGATGGGATTTAATTTCTTCTGTTGCGTGAAGAACACTCCATTTCTGGTCCCCTGACATGGCTGCTGGAGTCTCCCTTTACTGATAACTAAGAGCCACACAACTGATCACATTCCCCTTTCACCTGGTCTGCCGGGTAGCTCAGCACCAGCCACTGTAGATGCCTTATGGTTCGTGCCTATGAGACCCGCATTTTCCTAATTTCTGATTTCACCTTTGATTATCCTTAATGAAACTAACTTCCACATAAGTTTAGCCATGTTGTCTTCATAAAGAGACAGAATGCAAAAAAATAAGAGCTTTACAATAATTTTTATTTTTAGGCTGGGAGAGGTGACTCATGCCTGAAATCCCAGCACTCTGGGGAGGTGGAGGCGGGAGGAGGCCAGGAGTTTGAGGCTGCAGTGAGCTCTTTTTTGAGACCTTTTGTGACCCTGTCTCAAAAAGGAAGAATAGTTTTTATTTTTAGTGGCTGCTGCTCTCAGTCTAGATGAGGCACAAGATATGGAATGACAAAAAAGCAAAACCAGGTTGGACAGACGGACAGGAGGGCTATGATCCTCAATGGGCACGACTATATGTCCTGCATTATGGAAACTTGTTAAACAAAATTTAACCTGTACAGCAGGTTCTCTAAGGTAGAGCAGCTGAGTCAATCTGGGACCTGAGTCTCTTGGAGTACTGAGCCAGTGTGTGCCCCATACGGTCCTGCTGTTCCTCAAACAGCTGATGGGGAAAAGGCCAGCCAGTGGCAGAAAGTGCCTGGGAAAAGCCCAGCACCATATGCTAAAGGGCAGAGGGCAGGTTTGGCTGTGGCAACAGGGAGGTCCAAACAGCGTGGAGCTCAGGTGAAGAGGTTAAATACAGTAAGCCCAAGTCATCCATCCACGCACCCACTCTTCTGTCCTGTCTGTCCATCCATTCATTCAACCATTGATGCACTCATCCATCCATCCATCTACCCATCCAACACTTTCTTACTTTACGACACAACGAAGGTCTCATCTCATACCTTCTCACAGGGAGCTCTGGACTTGGGATGACCCTTCCACATTGTCCCAAGTTGAGGCAAGGCCTTTAGAACCCCATATGAACCAGTCCTTGGATGCAGATACCCCTGGGAAGTGAGGGTGACCTTGTATGAGGTTCCTTCCCTCAGCCAAGGGCAACTGGCAGAGAGACTCTGCTGACAGCCATTGGTGTCCAACGCTCCCAGTAGATGGGGAATTAGGATCGCCATTCTGAAGACAGGCATCTGGTGGCCCAGTATGGGCCCCACCACATCCCACTTTCCTGTTCTTTGTTTGATCATTTGTTCATTGTCTGTCCCCTGCTTGGGGATGCAGGCTCTGTGAGCACAAACACTTTTTTTTGTTCATTGTTGTGTCTGCAGAGCCCAGAGCAGTGCCTGACCCAGAGTAAGTGCACAATAATAATTCATGAATGAAATCCTGGGTGCAGTGGCTCACACCTGTAATGCCAGCACTTTGGGAGGCTGAGGTGAGAAGACCACTTAAGGCCAGGAGTTCAAGACCAGCCTGGGCAACACAGCAAGATCCTGTCTCTACAAAAAATTTAAAAATTAGCCAGGCACTGTGGTGCAACCTGTAGCCCCAGCTACTCAGGAGGCTGAGGCAGGAGGATCACCTGAGCCCAGGATTTTGAGGCTGCAGTGATTGGGCTGCTGCACTCCAGCCTGGGTGACAGAGCAAGACCTCATCTCTTAAAAAAAAAAAAAGAAAAAAACGATGGATTAAATAAAGGAACAGATGATTTGTTAGTCTGCTCAGGCGCCATAACAAAATAACGGCTCAGTGGCACACTGACAGATGGCAGTAGAGTCAGATTCCAAGAACTCTGAAGACTAGCCACTTGGCCCCAGAGCCTCCCTCTTGTTCACTAAATGACATTCTCCGGGGCAGGTCCAGAAAGCCCACACTGGGGCTGCTGGGAGTTTGGGAGAGACTGGGAGCCGGAGAGGAAACTTCAGGCCCAGCCGCTGAAGCTTGGGAGGTTCTACAGAGCAAACACACAGGGCTCAGCTCCTGGCTAGGACAGGTCTACATCCCATCATGTGGCTTTCTGTGTCACCAAGTGCACACCTCCGGCCCAGGCCTTTTCCCAAAGCTCTGGACCCTCAAACCCTCCCTGAATGTCTCACATGGAGGTCTGAACAGCCCACGGCCCTAAGACAGCTCATCAAACTGCCCCTCCAGCAGTCTCCCTGTCCAAGTGGCACTGCCATCCAGACAGCTGCTGAGGCCACAAACCTAGGGGACATCCTTGAGCCTCTTGTTCCATCATCTCCTACATGCTTTGATAAGATCTAACAGCTCTGCCTCCATAACGATCCCAAATCAGCCCACTGCACTGCATTTCCGCAGTCTGCATCCTAGGCTAATCCACCATTAACCTTAACCCCAACAGCTCCGAGAGCCTGCTGACTGGCTTCCCCCCTTCCTTTCTATTCATGCCCCGCACACCCTCCACCCCACACGCCTTCCCGAAGTCACCCTGTCAAGAACAGTGAAGGGGCTGAGAGTTTACCCTACTCACAAGCTGACAAAGCGGCCTGCCGGTTTCATGGATGCCGACAGAAGACACAAGACTGCGGGTCAGAGACAAAAGACTGTTACTCACAGTGAAAGCAGTGGCAGGGTGTCGGGATGTTCTGCTCAGGTTCCTTAGCACATGCAGTGGGTTTGCATTACGGGGGAGGAACTCTGAGCTTGGGAATCCCCTACTGTATAGCAAGCAGAAAATAAGCCTGCTGTTTGTCATGGAGGGAAGCGGAACCTCATTCCTCAAGCCTGCTGGAATAAAACCCTGAGAAATGGCCTGAGTAGCGAATGAGTGCTCAGAGCCACGCACCTGTGGAACCTCAGTAGACGAATGCCCCTCGACCTCGAACAATGTTCAGACTACTTCACGTGGCTCCCAAGGCCCAAGGTAGCTGGGCTCCTGCCGGCCCCTCGGAGCTCAGCTCCTAACCCCACCCCCGCACTCTGCCCCAGCCACACGGAGCCCATCAGGGCCTTTGCATTTTGCTACTTGCCCATCTCTCCACGTGGGTTGCCGCTTTTCACCCTTTGAATGTCCCCTCCCTGAGGAGGCCTTCCCCAGCCTTCTAGCTCTCATTGCCTCCACCTATACAGTTACACTGTATATGTGCTATTCTTTTCACATGTTGTCACACTCAGAAACGATCTTTCCATGTAATCATGTTCTCTCCTACTTGTGTGCCAGCCTCACGAGGACAAGGACCTCATCTGCCTTGTTCCCTGCTGCACCCCCACAGCCTAGAGCAGGGTCTAGGTGCTAAGTAAATACTGGGGGAATATGTAAAGGCAAGGCAGGGAGCATCCCCAGCTCAGAGGCTGGAGACGCTGACAGTGCCACTGGGGTGGGAAATGCCAACCAAGGAGTTTCTCAGTGCTTTGGAAACATAAAACTGGCATGACTCAGCTTAATGCCAGGGTACAAGTGCTGTGTGACTCAATGGTGGGCTTTAAACACGATGCTTCTCTTTTGTAGTGGCCTCTGAGAACATCAACAGGGACACCAATGATTGTAGGGGAAGTCTGTGGCTGAGTGATGGAAATTCTTAAAAAAAAAAAAAGTGTATAATATATATATATATTTAAAAAAATAAAATGACCAATATGTTTCTAATCATTGATCTGTCCCTCTCATGGAGTAGTTAAGAGCTTGAGCTCTGGGCCAGGTACGGTGGCTCATGCCTGTAATTCTCACATTCTGGGAGGCCAAGGTGGGACGATAACTTGAGGTCAAGGAGTTCAAAACCAGTCCGAGCAAGAGCAAGATCCCTTCTCTACCAAAAATAACAACAACAAAAAAGAGCTTGAACTTTGGACTAAGACCAACCAGGGTCCAAGTCCTGGCTCCCCTGCCCCCTGCCTACGATGCCCCTACTCCTGTCAGTCTGAGTCATGGGAGGAACGTTTGAACTAATGGTCTGGAAGGTGAGGAAGGGGATGGGTTCTAGTGGGAAGCTACTCAGGGAGCCTTCAGATACTGAGTTTGCAAGGACAATGGATCCCTCCAAAGTCTTTGTGTCTAGGGCCCGGCCAGCGATAAGCTACTCAGGCTTCAGGCAGTGGTGGCTCGATTCAAGACAAGGAGGTGCCCAGGGGAGATGCTTAGACCCCTCGGAGCTAAGATAACCCAGAGACAAGACAATATAAAGATTGAGAAGAAACAGTATGAGAAGGCTGAAGACCGTGAGAAGATGCTGTCTTCTCAGAAGAAGATGACAGAAGAACCAAGGGGCAAAAGAGCTGGCCTTTGGGGATGGGGTTAGCAGTGTCTAATGCTGGCAGAGATGCCGGCAAAGATGAGGCTGTCGTTGGCTGAGTGACCGTGGACAAGTTCCCAGCCTTTCTGAGTCTTCACAGGTGAAAACTATTATCCACAGGAACAGTGACAGCAGGAGGAATACTAAGCTTGAGGACGGTGGGTCCCTTCCCCTAGGCCTGGTTCTGGGGAAGGTTCTTCTAACTCGGCTACACCCTTTCCCACCACTAGAGGATGGCCGAGAACCAGCTGCAAGATGGCGCCACGCTCTGCATTAGGCAACACCCAGGGAAGTATTTGATACAAGTGGACCTCGTGTTTTTCTATTTGTCAAACACGGCCTGACGCCCTGCGGGGTTCCAGGCTTGTGCTGGGCTCTTGGGGTAAAAGGGGGACCCAGTGACAGCGTCCGGGGCAAAGAGCAGCCAACCCTGCACTTGTGTACCCGGCCCAGGGCGAGCGTTTGTCTCCGCTGTCCTCACGCGGCTGGTTCAGGAAGGTGGAGCATGGCAGGCCTCTTTTTTTTTTTTTAAGGACAGCGTGTCAGCAATGGGAGACCTCTTGGGAACACGGTCTTCTTCGGGGGCAGGCTTCTCTGCATCCCTTCCTCCTGGGGGTCATCTCTGCATCTCCCCCAACCAAAGTGAGGGGCATAGAGAAGCCCAGCGAGCAGCCCAGGGATTCTGGGGTACCCCCACCATCACCTTGCCCACCTCCTCTGGCCACGGAGGCAAGTTGGTGGGGTGTGGATGCACCATGAACCCATATAAACCCATCCGCCACCCCCGAACTCCCTTGAGTTCCCAATATCAACTGTACCCATTCAGGTCAGGAGAGCACACAATGCATAGCTGAGCCTAGAGGGCAGTCGTGCACTTCTGGGCAGGTGAGTTGATCCCTCTGGGCTTTTGTCACCTTCAGGGCTGAGGAAGGGCAGGAGCCGGGGACTGAACAGCCGCCCACAGCCTCCTCCTTCTTCCCCTCGACTGCCTGGTACCTAGCTAGGAGTTAGCCAGGCTGGCTGTGTTAGCACAGTCCGTTCAGGCTGGAAGATTCCAGACCCCTCTGTTTACTGATGGGGAAACTGAGGCCACAAAGTGGAAGTGACCGGCCCGAGGTCATGCAGTGAAACTGGTATAAAACCAGAGCTCAGATTGCCCAGTGACCCGGGAAAATCTGCTGCCCAGAGCATGCCGAAACCATGCTCCCTCTGCTCGTAAAATTTACCCAGAGCATTGCCTTTTAAAAAGCTTATGCGATGGCCAGGCGCGGTGGCTCATGCCTGTAATCCTAGTACTCTGGGAGGTCAAGGAGGGAGGATCGTTTGAGCTCAGGAGTTTGAGACCAGCCTGAGCAAGAGTGAGACCCTGCCTCTACTAAAAAAAATAGAAAGAAATTAGCTGGACAACTTAAAATATATAGAAAAAATTAGCCGGGCATGGTGGTACATGCCTGTAGTCCCAGCTACTTGGGAGGCTGAGGCAGAAGGATTGCCTGACCCCAGGAGTTTGAGGTTGCTGTGAGCTAAGCTGATGCCACGGCACTCTAGTCCAGGCAACAGAGTGAGACTCTGTCTCAAAAAAATAAAAATAAATAAATAAAATAAAAAGCTTATTCTATTGTACAAGAAATTTATAAGAAAAAACTTTTTAAACTTAAAAATGAAATAAAATAAAATAAACAGCAGATTCTGGAGACACCCTACAAACCTACTAAATTAGATCATGTGGGGGGTGCAAGGCATCTGAATTTTACAACTCGAAACCACCCAGGCGGCGTATGATGAGGCGAGCTCGGGCATCTCTGCTGCATCTCTGCTTCATGTGACTCCCTGCTGGATTTTCTCCCCTGGCCCCAGTCACTCTCCCACTAACCCCAAGGTGTCAGCAGGGCCTTGCTCTCTCTGAAGGTCCTGGGGGAGGATCCTTCCTTGTCTCCCCTTAGCGCCTGGTGTCGCCAGCAAGTGTTGGTGATCCTTGGCTTGTAGGTGCAGCGCTGCAGTCTCTGCCGCTGTCAGCTCAGCTGCTGCCCCGCATGTCTGTGTCTCGTCTTCCTGTAAGGACCCCTCTCACACTGGATTCCGGACTCGACCTACTCCAGGATGACCTCATTTTAATTCATTACATCCGCCACGGCTCTATGTCCATCCTGGGGTTCTAGGAAGGACAGGAATTTTAGGGGCCAGGGGACCCTGCTTAACTCAGTGCAAGGCCCTACAGAGATCACAGTGTCCACCCCGGTCTTCGCAGGAGGGAGAGCCTAGAAAGTCAGGCTACTGCTGAGTCCCAGCATCAGCCACAGGCACAGCCAAGGTCAGTGCCGGAATTCCCGACACCCTATCGGCTGCCAAGGGCATAAGGAAGAGTTGAGACCAAAATCCTGTCCCTGGGAGCCCACTGCACACCCACTGCCTGGGGGGCCTCACCCCACCTGCACATCCCAGCCAGAGGGGCCTCCTAGGAGAGTCTCTCCTTCCCAGGAGCCCCTCACTTCTTCCTACTGCCAGTCGGACCCAGTCACCCAAGGAGACAAGCCTCGTTGGTTAATTTTTTTCTCCTTCAAAAAAATAAATTCATAAATGGTCCTTGGCAAGCTGTTTACTACCTGGCTTTAATGGCCTGTTTATTACCTCGAGCCTGCGTCTGTTAACACGCCCCCTCGTCATTTTCCCTCATTAACTGTCAATTTGGAAGCCAGTTTTGGCATTAACCATGCCTAGACCTAAATGGCTGCGGACAGTTGATTTTACGACTGTGCCTTGTCTCAGAAGCGTGGGGGCCTGTCATCGAAGAGGAGGGCTGCACACACAGGGGCTCCGCAGCGGCAGCCGGGACGCAGGGGCTGCTGGCAGGAAGGCTGGCAGGTGGGGATTTCACGGGGGTGCCAGAGACACGGGTGTGTGGGCTCCGAAGATGGGCGTCCCTTCTTTTGGCTGCTAAGGGGCCTGAGCATGTTTAGAATGAAGTTTGATTTTGTAACTTCGATGGTAAAGAATCCATCATCGGGGGGGGGGGAAGTGCACTCACAGGAACGAAGGCAGGAAAATACTTCTTTGGAAAACAACAACACAGACTGATGCGTTGGCTCTGAGTTTGATCTCAGGCTTCCCATTCCCTTGTCCTGTCCACTGTGCCCACGCCTTGCTGGGTGCAGGGGACACAGCCGTGAATGAGAGGGCACTGGCCCCAAGCTGTTCCTGTACAACGAGGAGAAAGGGGCTACACAGGTGACGACAAGCCAGCGGTGCTGGCAGGAGCCTGGAAGGACGGGACGTTCATCACAGGCAAAGAGACCTGTGGAGACACAAAAGTGCGTTGGGGCAGTATGCTGCCTGCTCCAAAACATACCTGCAGCATCACTGCCGTGCTAGAAACGCTCCCCGGGCCGAGAATAAAGGCCAAACAGTGAGAGAGGTCTGGAGGTGTCAGCTCGTCACCTGCTTTCCTGAAGTCTCCTGCCATCTCTGCTTGTCACCTCCTTGAGGTCCAGCCATCATACCATCTACACTGGGATGACTAGTGTTCCCCCATATTCACATCTACTTGGAACCTCAGAATGTGACCTTATTTGGAAATAGGGGCTTTGCGGATGTGATTAAAGAAGAGGTCCTACCGGATCAGGTGGGCCCTGCATCCAACGACTGGTGTCTTTATAAAAAGAGGAGACACAGGGACACACCGGGGAAAGGTCACATGATGACGGAGGTGGAAACCGGAGTGACGCAGACACGAGCCAAAGGCTGCCATCCACCACCAGAATCCGGGAGGAGGCAAGAAAGTGTCTCAGAGAGAGCAGGGCCCTCCCAGCACCTTGGTTCAGATTTCCAGCCTCTAGAACTCTGGGAATAAACCTCTGTCGTCTAAAGCCACCCAGCGTGTGGTCCTGTTACGGCAGCCCTGGGAAGGAAATCCACCATCACTCGTCCCTCTCACACCTGTGGCCCTTTAGAAATGCTGTGTCCTCAGTGTCCTCCTGAAAATTCTTTGTTGTTCAAAGACCTGGTCAAGGAGTGCCGGGTTAAGAGGGCAGTCAGAACTCACCCTTCTAATTTTACTCCCTTGAAAAATCTCAGTTATACCAAAGGGACTTTTTTTTTTTTTTTAGACAGGGTCTTGTTCTGTCTCTCGGGCTAGAATGCAGTGGTGTCATCACAGCTCACAGCAACCTCAAACTCCTGGTCTCATGTCATCCTCCTGCCTCAGGCTCTGGAGTAGCTGGGACTACAGGCACGCACCACCATGCCTGGCTATTTGTTTTTATTAATTAATTTTTTTTTAAATTTCAGAACATTATGGGGTACAAACATTTTGCTATTTTTTATAGAGACAGCGTCTCGCTCTTGCTCAGGTTGGTTTCAAACTTCTTGCCTCAAGCAATCCTCCTGCCTCGGCCTCCCAGAGTGCTGGGAGTACAGGCGTGAGCCACTTTGCCCAGGCTGTTTGTTTTTTTGAGATAAGGTTCTCACTCTGTTGCCTGAGCTAGAGTGCAGTGGTGCGATCATAGCTCATTGCAACCTCCAACGCCTGGGCTCAAATGATCCTCCTGCCTCAGCCTCAATAGCTGTGGAACTACAGGCATACACCACCATAGCTGGCTGATTTTTTTTTTCTTTTATTTTTTGTAGAGATGGGGTTTCACTATGTTGTTCAGGCTGGTGTCGAACTCCTGGACTCAAGTGATGCTCCCATCTTAGCCTCCCAAAGTGCTAGGATTACAGGTGTGAGCCACCACACCTAGCCTGTGAAGGGATTTTTAAAGAAGACTGTTTTACAAGGATAGGAAGAGCAGGAGAGGAGGAAACAGCCGGAGTTTGAGTCTCACTGCTCCAATCTGAACGGGCTGCCCCACTGGCCTGAGGCATGACCTTCATCCTGGGGTGTCTGGAGCAGGTTGTCCAGGTTGCTATCACTGAGACCCCACTGCCCAAGTGCTACGGTGGCGAGCCTGGCCTGGCCCAGCCTTGTTCCTGACCATGAGGGGATAAAGTTCCTGCTCTCCCTGGCCGGTCTGGGTCCAGGGTCTGCTCCAGTTGTCCGGCCCCAAGAAATTCTCTTCTGTGACTGACTCCCGAGCTTGCATGCAGAAAAGACAGGGCAGCCCCTTGCCGACCATATGTCTGCACTCACGTGGCAGGGCCCCCCAGTTCCTCTTGGGGGGAAGGGGTGGGCTGTGCCTGCCCTTTCCCTACTCAACTTGCCCCAGAAACTGCAGTCAGCACTCAGCTTGTGGCAAACACATCACCCTTCTTTATATAGACAGGTTGGTGCTGTTTTTCAAAACTAAACAATATTTTGGGGAGATACCCACACAGGTGGAAAAGCTAGCTGCAAGCTGGGTAGAGAATACTCTGGTATAGACAGGGATGTGGGCACAGGAGCAGCTCTTCATTTCTAACATGCACCCGCGTTACCTGGTCCCCTGTGTCTGGGGAGAGGCTGGGGATGCTGCATTTCCAACAAGCCCCCAGGTTCAGGGACCACGCCGAGTATCAAGGCTCTGAACTACTGGTAATGTTCCATTTTTCAACAGAGGTAGTAGGTAAATGCATGTGCATTTTCTTATTGTTCTTTAAACTATGAATATACATTTTATGATCATCAGTGCATATGTCTCATATTAAAAAAAAAAAAATGGCCAGGTGCAGTGGCTCACGTCTGTAATCCTAACACTCTGGGAGGCCAAGGCAGGAGGATCGCTCAAGGTCAGGAGTTCAAGATCAGCCTGACCAAGAGCAAGACCCCGTCTCTACGAAAAGTAGAAAAAAATTATCCAGGCATGGTGGTGCATGCCTGTAGTCCCAGCTACTAGGGAGGCTGAAGCAGAAGAATCGCTTGAGCCCAGGAGTTTGAGGTTGCCGTGAGCTAGGCTGA
Source organism: Eulemur rufifrons (assembly GCF_041146395.1). Lineage (NCBI taxonomy): Eukaryota > Metazoa > Chordata > Mammalia > Primates > Lemuridae > Eulemur > Eulemur rufifrons. The sequence continues at coordinate 117,326,914 of NC_090984.1, read as the reverse complement.
CACTACGACACTCTAGCCCAGATAATAGAGCATGACTCTGTCTCAAAAAAATAAAATAATTAATTAAACAAAGATAAATAAATAAATAAAAAGACCTGCTGAAATGTCCCCTTCTCTTAGAAGTCCTCCTTACCCTTCTCAGACATGCCAGTCACACCCCCTTCTGTGTCCCAGGGTACTTCTAACAGGAGTGACAAACTGCAATGCCCACAGGGACCAGGCAGGGGACATCATCTCACTTAGGCTGGCAGGGAAGACCCACACATGCTGCCTACAAAGGGATGACTGATTGTCACCTACAGGAAAGCTGCCAGATCTAGCTTTTCAAGAGAAGCTGGATATTCAGATTTCTATGTAAAATCTATTTTTTTTTTTTTTTTTTTTTTACCAAAGACATCCAGGCTGGAAGGAGTGTGTGTGTTGCTGAAGCTCTGACTCCAGACTCAGATGGTGACTGATCTGCTCCCACGACGGACCCCAAACACACTGAGGTCCTTGCATGGATGAGGAGGGGCTCATCTGTAATCTGACGTTCCCAGGAACATCATTGTCAACAGCAATAATAACAGCAAGCAGTTACTCTGCACCAGGCCCAACTCTAAGTGCTTTACGTAAATTAACTTACTTAATCCCCACAAATTGTGTGCCAGACACTGTGTTAAGCTCTTTAGGTATTTTTATCCGATAATACAAGCCTTGCAAAAATCCTCCAAAGCTGTTGCTAGCCCCATTTCCCATAGGAAGACAGCTGAGTCTCAGAGCAGTCAGAGGACTAGGGTTTGAAAGCTGGTCAGTGGTATAATAGCTTGAGCCAGGAACGTCAGCCCAGGGACTGCGTACCTGCGCTAAGCTAACTGACGGATCTACAGCAAAGGCACATTCCTACTCCTACAAGCCCTGTGACCTCAGCAAGACACACAACCTCTCTCAAGCATCAGTTTCACATTTGCAAAATGGACATAACAACATTGCCCGGGTCCGGGGGACAGAATGAGGATAAAATGGGATAGAGTACGCAGTGTATGCAGCACAGCCCGCGGCACAGATTAAGTGATGGCTAGATTGCAGCAAGTTGCATTAGCATGATTGTTTATTTTATCGGTGTTAATCTTCCTCATGATCACAGCCTACAATTCCAAAGGGGCCCGTCTCACGTACAATAGCTGCGACACCTGTGTGCTGTGTGATGGGTTCACCTGCATCCCCAGTCGGGGTTTGAAAATTAACATATACCTGGAAAGTGCTGGGCTGGCTACATGCTTGCAGAAGGTGGAAGAGAGAAGTCTAGGGAGCTGGGGACAAGCAAAGGCGATCAAGAGGGAAGAAGGAACTGAAACCTCAGCAGATGTGTCCCAAGAAAGGGGGAGGCAACAGAACTTGACAGAGTTCCTTCCATGTGCCAGGCTGTGGGCTACCCAGGTGACACTGGTGATCTCATCACATGCTGGAGGCAGGTGTCGTCACCCCATTTTTATGGGAAAGGAACTCAAAGCTCGGGGTTCCCAACTTGCCCCTGTGTCTGCGTCTCAGCTGGCAGGCCAGGGCAGCTGGGAGTTTGGATTAAGAAAAGCTCCCACCGTGGGCTCATTTGCCTCTCAGTTCATCGGCCACGTCTTTTGGAAGCTTCTAGCTCACAGTGGGAGGGAGCCCTGGAAGCAGGTTGATTCCTGCTGCTGATAAGGGACCCCACCCTACCATCGATAAGCCCTTTGTAAAATCCTTTGCCCCTATGTTAATCCCATTACCTTCACGATTACCGTATTCTAGTAGGCAATAATAAAATCAGAATTTTTATTTTCCTATTTACGAAACAGTTTTGCCTATCTCAGGTCACCCACTCGGCCATACTTCCCGGTGACTCACCTGACACACCTGTGGCCTCAGTCGCCACCTCCATCCCCACCCCTTCAAAGCATTCCTCAAAGCACTTAGCGACCCATTTCTGCGAGTGAGGGGACTCTTGGGTAAAATATATATTTTTTGAATCTTTCTCTTAGCGCCACACTCAGAGACCACCAAAAATCAAAAGAAGTATGACTCTCCTTATATCCTGGTGTGTGGGAGGATCTCTCTCCAAAATTGTTTCTCTGAGGTTGTTCGCTTTTCTCTAATTTGATTGTAGGGATTGCTTATGTATCCTAGACTGTGATCCTTGGTTACGGTGTGGCCAGGGCCTTCTCCCAGTTTGTGGCTTGTTGAAAGTGAATCTGATGCACAATACATCTTAATTTTTCTGTGGTTGTATGTACCAATCTTATCTTCTATGATCGTCCTTGTTTAGAAAATATTTTCTTACTTGGAGGTCATAAGAATATCCTCCTATTCTTCTAAAACTTTCAAAGCTGCGCCCCTGTCATTTGCATATTTAATTGGTCTGTGTCTAGTTTTGAGGTGTCACGGGAGAGAGGACCCACTTTCATTTTTTTCCCTCCAGCATCCTGGACAGACCAGTCCCCACTCTCTCCAGTGGCCTGCAAAGCCACTGCAGTCACATGTCAGGTTACTTACCAAGTGTGTTTGGGTTTTGTTTCTGAGCTTTTCATTCTGCGTCACTGGTCAGTTTTTCTGTGCCAACAGCATAGCACCATAATCCAAATAGCTCCGTAATAGACTCCAACATTGGATGCGCAAATCGCTCTATTTCAGGTTTCTTCAAGGACGTAGTGACTATTTTGGGGCCTCTGTTCTTCCATAGAAATTTAGCTCGTTCAGTTCCTTGAAAAATCCAGTTGGGATTTTGGTTGAAACTGCAGTAAGCCTATGGCTCAGTTGGGGGATATTTGAGATCTTCAACACATCAAGTCTTCCTAGCCATGAACTGAAAATATTTCTCCATTTATTTGTGACTTTAATAGTTTTTCACTAATATTATGTAACTTTCTCTACAAGGTGTCTTGATAGCGCAGCAGATAGCATGCCAGTCTCATGATTTTCTCCACAGAGGTCTCCCATGTTTAAGAAATAATTATCCCCAGGTGTATTTTATTGTGGGGTTTTTTTTTTTGCTATTATAAATGATATCATTTTTGAAATTACATTTTTAATGCTTGTTGCTAGTGTATAGAAATGCAATTTTAAAATATTAACTTTATATTATATCTAGCTATTTTGCTGAACTCTCATTAATCTTAAAAATTTGTAGATTTTTTTGGAGTTCCTATGTAAACAAGCATATCATCTGTGAGTGATGATAGTTTTATTTCTTCTTTTTCAATCATTGTATCTTTTACATCTTTTTCTTGCCTTACTGAACCGGCTAGCACCTCTAGGGCAATAGTAATGATAGAACACACTCATCTTATCTCTAATTTCTAAGAAAACGTTCTAACTTATCACCATTAAAATCAATGATTTTGGTAGATACCTTTACCTTGCCAAAAAAACTCTTTTCAATTTCTATTTTGGTAAATTTTGTTTGTTTAATTGATTATAAATGGGTATTAAATTTTTCAAATTCTTGTTTTGACACATATTGGGATGGTTTATTTACTTCATTCTGTTAAAGTAGTGAATTTTTATATATTTTTCCCAATATTTAATCACCTTTGCATTCTGGAATTAAAACCAACTTGGTTCTCCTGTGTTATCTTTTTTATACGTTGCCTGATTAACGATGGTAATATTTTATGTAGGACTATTGTGTTTACATTAATGAACGAGATTAACTTATAATATTACTTTCTCATTCATTCTGTCCCTGACTGGTTTTGATACCAAAGTTAAATTAGCCCCATAAAATGAATTAGGCATTTTGTTTTTTTACTAATCTCTGGAAGAGTTTCTGTAAGATTAGAATGAACCCTAAGTTTGGGAGCACTCGCTGTTTTAAAAATATATATTTATACGTACATGACTGCAATTATTTTCTCCTATAGAAAGACAGTTGACTTCTGGCCAGGTGAGATGGCTCACGCCTGTAATCCTAGCACTCTGGGAGGCCGAGGCTGGAGGATAGCTTGAGCTTAGGAGTTCCAGACCAGCCTGACCAAGAGTGAGACTCCGTCTCTACTAAAAATAGAAAAATTAGCCAGGCGTTGTGGCACATGCCTGCAGTCCCAGCTACTCAAAGAGGCTGAGGCAGGAGGATCACTTGAGCCCAGGAATTTGAGGCTGCAGTGAGCTATGATGATGCCACTGCACTCTACCCCATGGGTGACAGAGCGTGACTCTGTCTCAAAAAAACAAAAAAGAAAAGAAAAGAAAAGAAAAGAAACTCTTATTCTTTTTTTCCCCCTGTTACAGGGTCTCGCTATGTTACCCAGGCTGGAGTGCTGTGGCTATTCACAGGGTGATCATAGTGCATCACAGCCTCGAACTCTGGGGCTCAAACAATCCTCCCACATCAGTCACTGCACCCAGCCTCTTGTTCATTTTTTAAATGGTTATAGGAAGATTTGTGCTTTTTAATTCTTTTTGAATTAATTTTGGAGTACACCTTCCTAGGATCTTCACTATTTCATCTAAGAATTCAATTTTTTGTCATCAAGATTTTTATAGTATTCTGGCTGGGCATGGTGGCTCATGCCTGTAATCCTAGCACTCTGGGAGGCCAAGGCGGGCAGATCATTTGAGCTCAGGAGTTCGAGACCAGCCTGAGCAAGAGCAAGACCCCGTCTTGCTAGGATTATAGGCGTGAGCCACCATGCCAGGCCCATAACTGAATTTTTGACATGCAGTATTTTCAGTATCATTCAATTCTAATTATTTTAAAATTTACACCACTATGTGTTCTTTCATTCATGAGTTATTCTGAGGTGTGCCTTTAAATGTTCAGACATAGAAAATTATTAAATTTGCCTTTGCATTATCTATACCTACTTTTTAAATTCTATTGTGATCAGAGACTACCCGATTTCTAAAGAATGACACTGATTGGTTTAAATATAGTGAAAAACATTCTGTGGCCTAATAAAGTATATACATTTCAACCATGTTTTCTGACCACAATGCAGTTAACTTAGAAATCAATTAAAAAATGGTAAGAAATCTTAAAATACAGGTTACTGTTTCCACACGTGCTTGAGAAGAATGAGCGTAATCTAACCATTGGAAGAATTCTATTAATATATATGTCCCCTAAGTCATGCCTGTCAATTGTAATTCAGATCTTCTATGTCTTTATTAATTTTTGTCTCTTTGACAAAAACGTCCTAAGGTGACCTGAATGCAAAAGCCAGACTACTAAATGGGACCAAACGCTACTTGTCTCCTGACAATTTCTGCCCTGTAAAAGTGCAGACCTGGTGTCACCAGATCTTTGAGCTAAGTGAAAATGGACAGATATCCCAATTTGTTATTTGAAATATTTAGATATTTCTAAATGTTGGCAATCAATTAAAAAAAAATGTTTTAGAACATGGTGGAGTCCAAACCCACCATCTGTGTAGACCAGATATGGCTCCTGGGTGGACCATGCACCATGTCTGGTTTAGAATCTGTCTCCTTGTCTCTCACCCCCACATGCAAATCCACGGTCAGTCACTGAGATCAAGTCAGGCTCTGGTAGGTACATTTCTCAACTAGGAGAACCACACCAGTTTCCTCCTTGAATTCAGGTTTCGGACCACTTCTCCATGAGCCCTACCCTCAATCGCATTGAAACAGTCACCAAATGTGTCTCTTCGTTCTTTCATTCTTTATTCCTTTGTATCATTCAGACCCAAATGTCCTTTGAATGTCTACAGATGTCAAATCCTGTTCTAAATGGTGCCGAGAGAGCAGCGAAGGAGACAGAGCTCCTGCCGTTAAGGAGCTTACATTCTAGGAAAGGAAATAGGCAATTCCAGGCAAACATGTCATTTCAGATAGTGGGGATACGATATAAAAACAGGATAAGAAAAGATAAGAAGTTGCAGTGGTGAGGCAGGAGGAGGGTGAGAGGATGACCAGGCCAGAAGGTGCAGTGAGGAAATGGCCTCTCGTAGGTGGCGTGTGACCCAGGCCTGCTTGCAGAGAGAAGGGCGGCCGTGCACACTCTAGGGGTGAGCTTAGCTTCGGGACTGAGAGAACAGCAAAGGCCTTGAGACAAGAATGGAACGATCTAGGTTTGTCAGAGGAAACTCGTTACTCCTCCTACTAAGCGCCCACCCAGTGCACCCCTCCTGCTGAAACTGCGCCGGCAAGCGGTTGGTCCGGTGTTATCTCTTTGATTTAGGCTGACAGCCAAGCCCAGTTCTACACTGGTTCAAATTTCCAGGAATCTGGTTCCGGCTCCTCCACTCCCCAGCTGAGACCTAGGGCAAGTTGAGGGGAGTCTAGACCCTTCCCCTTTGACTATCCCTCGGCTATCTGCCCCCAGGGTGGCCCACCTCTGCCCAAAGGCCTGCTTCCCGCCCCTACAGAGCAGAACATTTAGCCCCTTTCTAATGCTGTTAGATAAAAGTCCAAACTTCCTTAATACCTTAACTGTGCTCTTGGCAGTCCACCCACTCCCTTTCTCCAACCACTCCACACCTTCCCCCAACCCCTGCTTTCAGCTTTGCCCAGCCCCCAAACTCCCGGACTCCTGATATTTCACCTTTGCACGAGCAGTTTCTCTCTCACAATGCCACATGCCTCTCCTTTACTCTTACTGTTCAAGGTGCCACCCAACGGCATGCACCTGAGAAGGGAGCTGCTTCTCCCACCTCCCTGGTCCCTTGGTCCGAACGAGGGTCCGACATTGCGTGTCATCTTCCCTCCACCTCACTATGGGCTTTGTCCTGCTTCCCCACCTCTCCCCGCTGTTGTGTCCATCTCCCATGGCCCGTTTCCTGGCTCCCATGTCTCCAAGCTCCGTGCCTGACTCAGCTCCGAGCTCTCCTGCCCTAGTCCCTCTCGCAGCTCCTGGCACAACTACTTGTGAGCAGCAAATGCTGGTAGAGTGAACGACCTGAATGGTTAAGTCCCTAGGCTGGTCCAGGCACTCGGAGAATGGTCCCCCCTTGGAGCTAGGAGTCATCACAACTTTCAGGCAATGTCACAGAGAACGCGGATATTTTTCCACAATCTCTAATACGCATTTATCAAGAGCACAGCATCGTCGGCATTCGTCTTAATCTACCCCTGATCGGCACCTTGCCCAGTATAAGCAGAGTGCTTGAGCGCAGTGCTTGCTACCTGCCGGTGCTCCACCTAGGATGTGGCAAGCCCTCCTAACCAACGGATGAATGAATGAGCAAATGCTCCACAAAGCACTTTACACAGATTATTACCTTTAATCTTCTAAACAACCTTAAGAGATAGATAGGTTCCCTTGTCAAAATCTATTTTATAGCTTAGGGAACATTAAGGCTTAAAGAGATTAACTGATTGACCCAAAGTTCACAAACTAATGTGATGGGGCTGGGATTTGAACCTACCAGTGTCTTGTTGCATGGTCTAACGCCACATTGTCCTATGTGGGGGCCACGGGCCACGGGTGGCTCCTGAGGACTTGAAAGGCAGCTGGTCCAAATCAAGATGTGCTGCAAAGGTAAAACATACCGCAGATTTCAAAGAGTTAGTATGAAAAAAATCATGGAAAATATCTCATTAATAATTTTTTTGTTTGTGATTTTATTTTATTTATTTATTTATTTTTTTTTTGAGAGAGTATTGCTCTATCACCCCAGGTAGAGTGCAGTGGCGTTATCATAGCTCACTGCAACCTCAAACTCCTGGGCTCAAGCAATCCTCCTGCCTCAGCCTCCCGAGTAGTTGGGACTACAGGTGTACACCACGACACCTGGCTAATTTTTAGTGGAGATGAGGTCTCACTCTTGCTCAGGCTGGTCTCCAGCTCCTGAGCTCAAGTGATCCTCCCACCTCAGCCTCCCAGAGTACTAGGATTACAGGCGTGAGCCACTGCACCCGGCCCTTTTTTTTTTTTTTTGAGACAGAGTCTCACTCTGTTACTAGGGCTAGAGTGGCATCAGCCTAGCTCACAGCAACCTCAAACTCTTGGGCTCAAGCCATCCTCCTGCCTCAGCCTCCTGAACAGCTGGGACTACAGGCATTCGCCACCACGCTTGGCTAATTTTTTCTATTTTTAGTAGAGGCAGGTCTCGTTCTTGCTCTGGCTGGTCTCAAACTTCTGACCTCAAGCAATCCTCCCACCTCAGCCTCCCAAAGTGCTAAGAATATAGGCGTGAGCCACCACGCCCATCCCGGCCAGTGATTTTTGTATTGTCATATGTTGACATGACAATATTTTGGCTGCATTGGGTTAAACCAAATATAATATCAAAATTAATCTCACCTGGCTGGGTGTGGTGGCTCCTGCCTGTAATCCCAGCTACTCTGGAGGCTGAGGTGGGAGGATCGCTTCAGGCCAGGAGTTTGAGACCTGCCCAACATAGGGAGAGGCAAAAATAAAAAAGTTAATCTCATCTGTTTCTTTTACTGTTTAAATGTGATTTTGAGAAAAATCAAAATTTCATTGTGCCTTGCACTATACTTCTGTTGGACAGCGCTGGTGTAAGCTCCACTGATTCTCATGCAAACCATTTCATCAACAGCATGAATAGCATACACACAGTTCTGTAGGCCAATCAGACAACTATGCAAGGAGAGCCCCTCGGACGGCGGTACTCTGACAGGCCCGCCATTGCCCCGGCATATGCCCATCCTGTCCCACCACGGAGGCTCATGAATATGCCCTTAACACTAGTAGTGCCTGGGGCACACAGAACATGACAGAAAGAGCAAGTGACCAGGGTCAGAAAACCCAAGCCTGGGGCTGCGATTCCCCCAGCCAGTAGCTGGGGCCTCAGGCGATCCTTCTGTCTTCCAAGGCTTGGTTTTTCCATTTGTCTGTTGGGGGATTGGACTGGATGGCTTCCGAAAGGCCTTCTGGGGTTACGAGTCTGACCAGGCTTGAGGGGCTGGAAGGTGTGCTGGGCTCCGGGGCCAGCATTTCTTTGCATCATCACCTCGGGGCTTTCCTGGGGCCAAATCTGTGTGTATGAGATAGTTGTGTGCATGTTTGGGTACAGTTCAAAGGCCACCTGTCCCAGTGCCTTGTTTTTCCTATCTATGAGAAGAGAGGTGAAGCATTCATGCATCCATTCATTCAACAAGTTTTTAGGCTGGGCGTGGTGGCTCACGCCTGTAATCCTAGCACTTGGGAGGCCAAGGTGGGTGGATCATTTGAGCTCAGGAGTTCGAGACCTGCCTGAGCAAAAGCGAGACCCCCCACCCCCTACTAAAAAAATAGAAAGAAATTAATTATCTGGACAATTAAAAATATAGGTAGAAAAAATTACCATGCATGGTGGCACATGTCTATAGTCCCAGCTACTCAGGAGGCTGAGGCAGTAGGATTGCTTGAGCCCAGGAGTTTGAGGTTGCTGTGAGCTAGGCTGATGCCACAGGACTCTAGCCCGGGCAACAGAGCGAGACTCTGTCTCAAAAAAAAACAAAACAAAACAAGTTTTTGTTTGATTTTTCTTTAGAGACAGGGTCTCGCTCTATTGCCCAGTCTGGAGTGCAGTGGCATGATCACAGCTTACTGCAGCCTGAAATTCCTGGGCTTAAGTGATCCTCCTGTCTTAGCCTCTGGAGTAGCTGGTGATACGGTCCAGTCATGCAACCCCATGCCCAGCTAATTTTTTAATTTTTTGTGTAAGATGGGGTCTCGCTATGTTGCTGAGGCTGGTCTCTAACTCCTGCCCTCAAGTAATCCTCCCACCTTGGCCCCCCAAAGTGCTGGGATTATAGGCATGAGCCACCATGCCCAGCCTTTTAACAAGTATTAATATTTACTGAGCACCTACTATGTGTCAGGCACTGTTCTAGGCACTTGGGTGAATAAAACAGGCAAAAATCCCTGTCCTTGTGGAGCTTTCAGGGGTGGGAGACAGCCAACAATAAGGAATAAACATAAGTAGATGATATAATATGCCGTAGGCAAGTACGTACAATGAAAGAGACAGAGAGAGAGATAAAGGAAAGAAGGAAAGAAGGAAGGAAGGAAGGGAGGGAGGGAAGCAGGGAGAGAAGGAGGGAGGGAGGAAGGGGGAAGGAATAAAATAGTGCAGGGTAGTGGGGGTTGGGAAGGGAACACTGGGGGCAGGCTGCAATACTGGGGGCGCTGGGGCCCTACCACTGTAGGAGGCCTGAAGATCTAAAGCAACTGCTGGGACCTTGAGGACTGTTGGCCTAAGGCTCATTTCGCCTTCCCAAGTTCCTCTGTCTCTTCCACCCAAGGTGCTGATTCCTCCTCAACATGCCCCCAATCCCAGGGCCATTATATTTCTTTTTGCATGTATATGTTATTAACAAATATATACCCTGGAGATGCCTCTTACATCTGATCAGAAGTAGGTCCTAAAGTCAGAACAAGCCAGGCGTGGTGGTGCATGCCTGTAGTCCCAGCTACTCAGGAGACTGAGGCAGGAGAATCACTTGAGCCCAGGAGTTCGAGACCAGCCTGGGCAACACACAGAGACTCCATGTCTATTAAAAAAAGAAATGAAGTCAGAACATATCCACGAAAAGCCTTTAAATCCACCATGAGATAGAGTGCACCTGGTTCTGCATACGGCAATATGTGATATTACTGATACACCCAGTAGTATATAACAGATAACAGTACATAGCAAAACATAAATTTACACTACCTGTGGTTCTTATTTTGATTAGTCATTTGAGAGTGAGTTGCAGACATTATGACCCTTTACTCTCAAATATTTCAATCTGTATTTCTAAGAACAAGATCATTCTCTTGCACAATAGTTATAATCACGGAATTCTGGAAGGTTAACCTTTTCACAATACTATTATTTAACATGCATTCTGTGTTCAAATTTCACAAGATCCTTTTCCCCTGATCTAGGATGCAAACGGGGGTCTCGAGTTGCATTTCATCGTCCCACATCCTTAGTCTCCTGTAATCTGGAACAATTTCTCAGCCTTCCTTCACCTTCCATGATATTGCATTTTTGAAGGTTAGGGAGCACCTGTTTTTTTTTTTTAATTTTTTTTTTTTTGAGACAGAGTCTCACTCTGTTGCCCAGGCTAGAGTGAGTGCCGTGGCGTCAGCCTAGCTCACAGCAACCTCAAACTCCTGAGCTCAAGCGATCCTCCTGTCTCAGCCTCCCAAGTAGCTGGGACTACAGGCATGCACCACCATGCCCGGCTAATTTTTTCTATATATATTTTTAGCTGTCCATATAATTTCTTTCTATTTTTAGTAGAGATGGGGTCTCGCTCTTGCTCAGGCTGGTCTCGAACTCCTGAGCTCAAACGATCCACCCACCTCGGCCTCCCAGAGTGCTAGGATTACAGGCGTGAGCCACCGCGCCCGGCCAAGGGAGCACCTGTTTTATAGAGTACTTCACCCTCTGGATGTGGCTGGTTGCTTCTTTATTATTAGATCCAGGTTTAAAAGGCTTTGCAAATATGCAACATAATGCTGCCTCGAGCTCCCACCGCATCCCATGGGGGGCTCACCGTGTCAGTGGTCCCATCCTGGTGAGAGTAACTGTGTCCACTGATTGAGGTAGTGTTTGCCAGATTTTCTCGCTTTGAATTATTAAGAAACCTATGGTTTTCTTTTGCAATTGATAAGTACTCCATAATACCAGGCTTTGCGTCTGTATAAATATCCTGTTCCCAAAAATTTTCACTCAGAGGTCTTAGCATCAGAGATTCTTGCCCTAAATCAATTTTTATTAGGAGGGTTGCGAATTATTTATAAAGGCATAAAAGGAAGAGGGAGGGACACAAGTAAAGGGTTGAGTTTGCTGCAGATAAAGGCCTAGAAAATGTTAGCCCATGGTATTAAGAACTTTTAATATGTGAAGCATGGTTTGGGAGCAGGGTACAAAGAAATAAGCAAATGTGATTCCTGCTACGGAGCAGCTTGTGATTAAATAGAGGAGGGCGAAGTAGGCACAGCGCGGAGGAGATGCACACACACACTTATACCACATGCATACAACACACAGGCATCATACCACGCCTCCCCCCACACCACACACACAACACGCACATATATAATGCACACCACACACACACACACACACACACACACACACCCGTGGGAAAGGAGTGGCAGGAAAATGCCCAGAGAGGGCTCGGGAGGGCACCCAGCAGCCTGAAGCATCCTGCTGGACCCAGAGGTTTGCCCGCCCACAGGCACTGCGTGCGGGAAGATCCCACAATCCCCACTGTTAGACGCTGAATTGTGTTCCCACTTCCCAAATTCATCTGTTGAAGACATTGACTATCTAGGACCTTAGAATGTGACCTTGTTTTAACAAGAGCGTCTTTATAACGGAAATCAAGTTAAAATGAGGTCAATAGGGTGGGTCCCAATCCAGTCCGACTGGTGTTTTTATAAAAAGAGGAAATTTGGACACAGACGCATGCACAGGGAAGAGGAGTGAAGACCAGGGAGGCCACCTATAGGCCAAGGAACCCCTGAGGTTCCAGACTCTCCCTCCCAGCCTCAGAAGAAACCAACCCTGCCGGGACCTTGATCTAGGGCCTCTGGCCTCTGTAACCTCAAGACAATAAATTTCTGCTGTCTAAGCCACCCAGTCTATGGTACTTGTTACGGAGGCCCTAGGAAACTCATACACCCACTTTTGGTATAATGGCCCTGCTATTCCCAAGCTGCAAACCCAAAGGAAAGGCCCCAGGCTGGGAGTCAGAGCCTTGGGATCATGACCCAATTCTGCCATTTAGAAGCTTTATAGACTTAGGAAAGTCTCTCTCTCCCCAGTCTCAGTCTCCCCATTTGTCGGCAGAGGGGAGTGATACCGAGCATGTCCTTGAAACTCCTGCAGAAGGGGGCTTTGCATTCCATGATGGTGGCCCAGGCAAGAGGCCAGCGGCCCCTTGTCCAGACCTTTGCTGGTAAAAGGACTCCTTCAAGGGCATCCCCCCACCTGGGTTTCACTCGGCTGGGTGCAGCAGGAATTTTTATTCCATTTCTCACTGAAGGGTAACTGGTTTGAGGCAGGACGAGACAACACAAATCAGTTACCCAAAATGTCCTGGCACTGCCTTAGTGGAGGACGGGGCCTGCAGCCTTTCTGAGATTGAGTGTGACCTGCTGTGTGCCGGGGTGATGGGCCTCACCTGTAATGGCTGTGGCCTGGACTGTGTCCCCCGGGCCTGCAACATCGCAGACGCCTTTCTGGCCTGCCCACCCCTGCGTGGAGCGCTCTCTCCTTCCGCTGCATTTCTTAACTCTCTAGCTGCTCCTGTCCGGAGGCCCTAGTTTCCCTCCGTTGACCACTGTCCTGAGCAGGGGAGGCTCGCCCGGGAGCCAAACTGCCTGAGTCTGGATCCGGGCTTTGCCCTTACCTAGCTGTGTGACTTTACGCAAGTCTCTCAGCCTCTCTGTATCTCGGTTCCTCATGCATGAAATGGAGATAGCAATAACAACATGGTCCTTGGCTTGTGGATAGGATAACATAAGACCTGGCATGTAATAACCATTCAACAGATGTTGTCTGTTTTTGTTAGCACTTTACTTACCAGCTTTGCATATCATACTTTAGTAACCAGCTCTCTCCCACCTGCCATTGAGACCCGGGACTTTTGGTGCAGGAAGAACGAGATAGAAATCCAAGTCTGAAAAAGCTAAATATACTCTGATTTAGAATTAAAAGCATAGATGCAAACTCATGATATATTTTATCTTCAAATAATATTTGTATTTCTTAATTCTGATAACTTTAGATCAAGTGAAAGGCCTAGAAACAGTACCCAGCCGCTATAAATGAGCTTTCGCAGCCTCCAGATTATGGTCTCTAAATACTATTTCTCACTTAAAGAAATCAGGAATGGTCAATTCCAGGTCTTGGCAGGAAATGGATGAGATGAGTCAGGAACATTTTGTCATACGAGAAAGCAAGACAACGATGAAAAACCACCGGGGTCACCTCAACTCAGGACTCAGGAGCCAATCTGAAAAGGCTCCCGCTCACCAAAGATGGGGCAACGTGAGCATCAGTGCGAGTACTAATCGCTAAAGCCACGAATTCATAATGCCCAGAAGAAAAAAGAAGAAAAGAACTTGTTGGGTCATTCTTGCAGCATAGTAAGGAACCAACTTATTAGTAAAAGAATTTACACAAAAGGTTGCCTATTGTAGGATTTCATTTCCGTGGCGTATTAGAAAAGGAAAAAGGGCTGAGAGCTACTGTGCAAACTAAATGAGAAGAAAAATGTCTTTGGCAGATGCCTTGTTCACTGTAAGTGCCCAATAACAACTGCATCTTTTACGAACATCACGGTTCATATCAGCTCCCCTGGTGCTGTGCAGCGGGGGTGGGGCCAGGGCCGGGTGGGGGGAGAGGTAGGAGGAAGACCAGCTCCTTCCCTAGGGGATGTCACGGGAACAGGATAGAAAAATATTGGTTTACTGAGCAGAAAATGCCATGTGACACATGCTAGAGTCATGATGGAAACCTCCAGAGCCCAGAGAAAGGGGCACAGTCATTTGCCAAGCAAACTGATGGTGCACACTGTGTGCCCAGTAGGGCAGGTGGCGGGGCAGGTGGCTCAGGAGTAGCAATCATATAACGTATTTCTTCAACGAAAGATGCCATCCATCATAAGGTGCACCATTATTTTATGTACACAATGATAGATAAACATGCTACCAATTTAATTACAGCCCACTATCAAGGGTAAGTCAAACCCCAACATTGGAGATGTTAAAATGCAAACCATAAAAAAATGAATCTCAGAATTGATAAAATACAGTTAATGTACTCAATCTGAGTTGACTCTTCACCCCACAACAATCCTAGGAGACGCACAGTCCTTGTGGTCAATCCAAACTAATTCTAATAGTCATCAAGCTCCCTAGTACCCCTAACTCCAACCTTTAACTCTGATCTCAGGCTAGACCTAAGCCTAACCTCTGAGTCTTACCTGTAACCCTAACCCTAAAGCAGCCCTACGAGTAACACACCAGCACCACTAGCAGCTGTAACTCTGCCTTGGCAGCTACGTCGTTACTCCCACGTTAAAGATGAGCACAGCGAGCCTAAGTTGGACTCGATGGGACTTACCCACAATCCGGCGGCTAAAAGAGGCAGAGCTGGGATCTGAACTGTGAGTGTATTTTCCCAAACTCCGGAGAACACAAGCTATGAAAGGGGAAGAAATGCAACCGTGTACCCGGGCTATGGGTCAGCACCAGATGGAGGTCAGACCCTGCTAGACCCTGGGGAGGGAGTAGCCTTCACACCCGAAGGTGCTGCTGCTTTTAGCCAACAGAACACCGCACAAGGTGCTCCAGGATGCTTGTTCCTTACGCAAAGTATGTCGCAAAGCATGTCCCAGGGCCAGAGGGCCAAGTTACTCAACAGGGGTGAGGGGCAACCGCAGCAGGACCCTTCCCAGTGGGCGTGGGAGGGGCATCAGATAACTTTCCCTGGGTGGCAGCCCCATCCCCACCCCATTTCCTGTCCCTCATTGTGCGCCTCTGCCCCCATCATTACCCAGCCCCAAAGGTCACCAGCTTCTCAGGGAGCCATCCTGCTGCTCTGCAGAGGGCTTCCCAGTTCCTGAGGTATAAGGGGGGTTGCTCAAATTTCCAGCATACTCTTTTTTTTTTTATTATTATTCTTATTTCAGCATATTCTGGGGGTACAAAAGTTTAGGTTACGTATATTGCCCTTGCTCCCAAACCTCCCGAGTCAGAGCTTCAAACGTATCCATCCCCTAGATAGTGTGCATCGCACTCATTATGTATGTATACACCCATCCCCTCCCCCACCCACACCCACCCACATATACCCGATACCCGCTCAATGTCATTCCGAAATGTGCTCTTAGGTGATGATCAGTGAAACCCATTTGATGGTGAGTACACAGCATATTTTTCCAATACCAGAAATGGCCTTGCTGGCGCCTGATTCCCAGCTCCGTGCAGTGGCCCGGTTAACTGCCTGCCCATCGGCCCTCCAGGCCCAGCTGGGCACCCCAGCGCTGCCACACCCCTCTTCTGGAGGGGAGAGCTAATGGGATTTGGCCACATCCCAGGCCTACTTCCCCTAAATACTCCACACTGTCCCAAGGGCTGCAAAGGGGAAGGGTGGCTACAATGACTCCCAAATGTTGTATCCCCTGGGGCAGTTTACAAAGTGCTATCTTATCTCCTATCTCAACTAATCTTGCAGCACTGTTGGAAATCACAATAGTCTAGAAGGCAGTGGGCTGTCCAGGCACCAAGCATTCACCTGCTTGCCCTGTCACTCTTGCAACCTGTGCTTTAGCACTTGCCAAACACCATGCTAAGCTCTCACATCAATGTGCGCAGACATTGCCACTTAGCACCTTCATTCTTATGTAAGGAGCTCTTTAAGCTATGTAGCCATAGCATAATTTTTATCATAGATCATTTTTGAGCACACATAAAGAAAAATACAAGCAACGTAAATTGTTCTCTAACGCTGACTTGTGAATCAGGCTCATGTTTTTTCCATGTAGCATCATTTTCCAAGCCATTGTGCTTGCTAAAGACTTACAATTAGCTCCTTCAGTCTTCACAACAATATATGTGGACTACTGTTAATCCCACTGTACAGATGCAAAAACTAAGGCTCGGGGAGGTTAAGAAACTTGCCCAAGCTAGCACAAAGACAAGAGTCTCGCTGATTTGAAAGCCCTTGCTGGAAATTTCCACTCTACTGAATCTCTTTGCCTAGCTATGTGTTGTGTGAAGAGAATTCAGGCTTTGGGGGCAGGCAGATTTGGGTTTGTATGTTACTTCTGCTACTTCCTGACACTCTGAGTGATCACTCAGTCTCCCAGCCTCATTTCTCATATGCAAATGGGATAATAACGCAAGTCAAAAGGGCTTTAAAATATATTAAAGACAACCAAATACTATCAAGGTCCCCTTTATTTTTCCCCCTTTTTCCTTGAAGAAAATTTGGGTTAATTTTCCAAATCAAATTGAGTATCCATACAAGGATTGAGGTCTTAGAAGTGCAGAAAATGCTGGCTCTGAACACTCAGCATGCCTCTCCCACCACCATTTAGTGGCCAGCCTGTGGACAGGTGTCTGGCCTGCCCTTCCCCTCCAGTCTAGAAGGGCTTCCGTTGGTCGAACCCCTTCTGTGTGCTGGAGTCATGTACCTAGGAAAGGTAACATAGGTGCACACCCCAAGAACAGTCCCAACAGACAACCTTACAATCGTGAACTCTGAGGCTCAGACACCCTGGTACCCTGCCCTGGTCACCCAAATGGCACAGCATCGGTGAAACTGGAATTTGAGCTTCAGGTCTGTCTGAGAGTGATTGTTGGTCCAAAATTTCACGATATCAAAGCTGTATTCCCCAAGAATGTCAGATAAAGACCGAGCATACTTATAGAAAAAGCCCAGCAGAATATATGTATGTGTGTGTATAAGTATATAAATCAGGCCAGGTGCAGTGGCTCACGCCTGTAATCCTACCACTCTGGGAGGCTGAGGTGGGCGTATCGTTTGAGCTCAGGAGTTTGAGACCAGCCTGAGCAAGAGCGAGACCCCACCTCTACTAAAAATAGAAAGAAATTATATGGACAGCTAAAAATATATATAGAAAAAATTAGCCGGGCATGGTGGCGCATGCCTGTAGTCCCAGCTACTCGGGAGGCTGAGGCAGGAGGATCGCTTGAGCCCAGGAGTTTGAGGTTGCTGTGAGCTAGGCTGACGCCACGGCACTCACTCTAGCCTGGGCAACAGAGTGAGACTCTGTCTCAAAAAAAAAAAAAAAAATAGAAAAAAATTATCTGGACAACTAAAAATATATGTTGAAAAAATTAGCCGGGCATGGTGGCACATGCTTGTAGTCCCAGCTACTTGGGAGGCTGAGGCAGGAGGATTGCTTGAGCCCAGGAGTTTGAGGTTGCTGTGAGCTAGGCTGACACTACGGCACTCACTCTAGCCTGGGCAACAGAGTGAGACTCTGTCTCAAAACAAAAAAAAAAGTATATAAATCAAACTTGATGTCCACATTTGAGTTATGAGTCTACGTGACTCCCAATGACTCAGACATTTGAGCTCTGTCCATGGCAACACTTCGAACTGCAGTTCGACAGTAACTGACAGTAACTTCCTGTCCCTGTCCCTCTCCACAGCATCAAGCAGCTAAGATCACCTGTTTTATTTCCTGCTTAGCAATAGTTTTGTATTGCTGGAAATCTCTTGTGTGTAAACCACACAAGGGCAGGGACTTTTTCACACTGACCATTTCTTTCCAGCGCTGTGCCTGACACACAAAAAATGGTAAATATCTGCTGAGTGAATGCTTTGTGCATACGAATTGGAAAGATCAAAATGGTCATTTCATGCTTTCCTCCTTATAAATTATTTTCAGTTCAGTGTCGTAAACATTCACGGAGCACCTACAACGTGTCAGACATAGTTAGGTGCCAAGAGACAAAGATGATTCTAATTGTAATTATGCTCACACACCCCCTGCTGATTTCTCAAGCGCTGAGCAGTGCGCAGGGTAAAGATAGGCTCCCGGTTGCAGAGATAAGAAGCCATTTACCCATCCAAGGTGCGAGGCTGGAATGCAATCCAGCCCTAAGACTTTAAACTTATAATTTGTTCACTCGGGACACTCCCTTCCTCCCCAAACCCCCAGCTGCTGCCGGGCACCCAGGGGAGCGAGTCATTAGCAAGTGGGACTCATTTCCAAGGAGCTGTTTGCCTGTAAGGAGGTGTCAGTTGAGGAAATGAGGGCTGGGGCGGGAGGGTCCCTTATCCCAAGTTACTTGTCTGACCTCGTGCTATTTCCCTCTAGCAAGGCCTGGGAAGGGGACAGGGGGTTCTTATTTTGGAGGCACATTTTAGGCTTTAATTTCACAAGTGAAACATGAATGTGGTGTTTTTGTGCAAAGGAAAAACATTAGAGATGAGACTCAGGCCTCCTACGATTATCAGTCCCGATCCCAGCCCACCCCTGCCCCAGAGGTGACCACTCCTGGACCTTTTCCTCTGGCTTTTATATTTATTTCTCAATACAACACGACACTTTACTATGTGCCAGACGTCATTCTAAATGCCTTCCATGAATTCCTATGTATGAATGCCTATGTCATGTCCACGTGGAGACACACACACAAACACGCATGCACGGACACACACGAGACGCACGTTCAAACTGTGCTCCACGTCCCCAACTCGCCCTTGTCTCAGCCATAGGTCTTGGAGATCGCGCCACATCAGCTCCTGTGAGATCGCCTTACTCTCTTCAAAGTCGGTGTGGTTCCCCACTACGGGAGGGAGTGTGCTCCAGTTTATTTAATTAGTACCCTACCAATGAACATTTAGGTTGTTTCAATGTTTTAAAAAACTTCAAAGCATGTTGTATGTATATCTTTCCACAGATCTTATGGATGGTAGCAGTAGGGGGGTTTCCAGGATAGATTTACTTAGGAGGTCTTAACCCGAGGGTTAAGTGCCATACCCAAACAGGCTTGGGACAGGGGCAGCAGTGGGCGGTGGAAAGAGGAAGAGGAGGACATGGAGTTACAGCTGAAATCCTGCCTGCTAAGTGGCCCCTTCTCCCCTGGGGGAAGCACAGATTTTCCAAGGACCCCCCTTCCCAGCACACGGTTCCTCCGCTTCTAGATCTGCACAGGGGAGCCATGTTGGTCCTTACCAAAGCAGAGGTGGAGTGGCTTACTTTTAGAAGGAGCAAAGGCCAGTGCTGAGATGAGCAAGGCTTCATAAGGAGGGGCCCTGGGGCCACATACCCCAGGGCTACCAGGAGGCCTGGCAGGGAGTGGCAGTGCCATGATTTCCAGCTCTGAGACCTTGGGTGGGTCATTGGGCTTCTCTGGCCCTTGCTTTCCCCATCGGTAAGGCTGACTTCCTAGTCCCGGCCAGGCGGCCCCCACGGCTCTAATCTGAGAATCAAATGAAGTAGTAGAGAATTGCAATCCCAAAAAGCAGCACCATTTTCCTTGAAAACACCCCAGGGTGGGACTTGAGCCTTTTGTTATTTAGCTAGCAGAGCCCAGGCCCTTATCTCTGAACTGCTCCAGACAACCAGTCTTCTGAGACCTTGATGAATAACTTCCTTCAACCCTTTGTATGGGAGGCCTTAGTGGTAAAAATCGCTTAAATTGCTAAGGACTTTACTGCGGTAGAAATTACTGCCTTACTGCCATCGATTGGTAGTGCTCACCACGCACCTTTTTGTGCCCAGCTCAGGCCACCCTCCCTGCCCTGAGACGGGGTCATGCTCCCATTTTACAGAGGAGAAGCCGGAGGCTCACAGGGCTTCCAGGGCTCGCTCCAGCTTACGCAGTGTGCAAGTGTCAGGGCAGGAAGTTGGTCTAGCAACAAAGCCTGGACTTGCAGCCAGTGCACCACCCCCAGGGGAATAGCTCAGGTTCCTCTCCCAGGCTGCTGCCCTGGGAATGAGAAGCCCTAGAAGTGGCTGACCTGTGCCAGTGCTTGGCGTGACGCTCTCACTAGATGAACTTCCAGTTGCACCACTGGGGTCATTCTGGCTGGGCCAAGCGATGAGCCTCCCTTGACTTGCTCTGTGCATGTGGAGGGGCAGGGGACAGTAACCGCCATCTCAGAGCAGGCCCTGTAAAGAATGGAGAGGGGCCCACTGATGACACGTCACTGCCTCGGTCTCTAGGAGCCAGTCTTTATCAACCACCCAAGGCCAGAACACCAGCGCCGTGGAGGTCAGTTGTGTCCAAGCAGCTCTGCTCTCCCCACCATGGGGCCTTGAGTCAGGGACTGACCCTTTCTGTCCCTGAGGCTGCTTCCCCGGGAAATGGGGAGGTGTCTTTCCTGAACACAGCCAGCACTCGAATTAATGCTGCAGAGGGGCAGGTGTCTGAGCCAAGAGAGAATTTGCAGCTTGTTTCCTGGTTGCTCCCCCATTTCACAGATGGGAAAAGGATGACTCTAACAGTGACACAGCCCAGGCAGGTCTGGGAAGTCTTCAACTTTCTTCATTCACGACCTACCCAGAGGACTAGGGGACACTCCATCCGGATGTGTCAGTGTTCAGATTCAAAGGTGACAGTGGGCCTGCCTGTGTACACAGGTGTGGCAGAAGAGACACAGGTGTTACCTGCAGGCTGACCCATTCCTGTGCTCACTCTAGCTGCACAGTGACTCTGGCCAGCTTCTGGGCTGACAGCTGCACAGACCTTCTCCCCCCTCTTTTATCTATCCCAGGAGAGCACCCACTGTGCTTAATTAACACTGTCCTGCTAATGGTCTTTGGCCTGGGACTTGGGGAGATCTAGAAGCAAGGAGGTGGGGGTAGGGGGTGGAAGGGCAAGGTGAAAATATATCCTTTCCCTAAACAAAGAGTTACTTAGCACATTCATTGTGCCAAGGCCTGTGGTCAGTTGGTGGGAGACACTGAGCTGAATGGGATGCTGATTCCGGCATACTTGTGTGGTCCCAGGTCAGACACTGCTGAATCCAGACAGACTGGTTCTGGCACCCAGAAGGGTCCCAACAATTACCTCTAGGTCTTCAGAGTGGCGGGATGGGGAAGCCAGGTCTTGCTGTGCAGAGCCAGCAGGGAAAGGCCAGGCCGGGAGAGGACAGAGCCAGCAGGGCCCAGAGTGAGCAGTGCAAGTGGGAGCTCTCCATGTGGCTCAGGTCCTGGGGGACGATGGTGGGAAGGAAGGCAGAAAAGGCAATCTGGAGCCAGGGAACAAAAGGTCTTGCTTGCTAGGTTAGGGTGTTTCACTTGTTTTGCGAGAACTGGTATGGTATGACGGTAAGAGGGTAGCTGTTGAAGCTAAACAGACCTGAGTTCAAATCCAGACCTTAGCAGAGAGACCCTGGATGGTAACAACACCTACCCATTTTTGACGTTCCCACCTGTGACAGAAGACAGCAACAGGGCCCACCTCCCCGGAGCGCAGTGACCATCCACTGAGCGCACGACTGGATCCTTGGGTGCAGCCTTTTGACTGAATCCAAATTTTACAGAACAAATCCTTTTAATAAAGGGATTTGCTCTGTGAAGTTTGGATTCAGTCCAAACTTGGGATGTGGAGGGCCATGGGTGGCCTTGAGGCCACAGGTTCCCCAATCCTGGTAAAACTTCAGGATTCTGTGCCAAGCCCATCTGCCCCAGAACAACTGGGCCAGTAGTGTGCACCAGTGCTCGTTTCTTTCTACTGATTTATGCTTTAGTATGCAGACGTTTTATCTCGTTCAGAACACGACCCAATAAAAACGCAATTTGTTACTAGGCTGGGAGACTAGGTCAGCCCCGACAGAGATCCGAGGAGCAAGATTTCACAGTGACTCCAGCGAAAAATGTTCAGCAAAGGATTTCCCTGAAATATGGAGTGGTATGCATTTGCCACACATATTCCATATCCATTTTTCATCGGAAGTGCCGGAAGACCTCTGCCAAGCAGAGAGCTTTGAAAAGCAGCTCACTCTGCTCCTGTTCCACTTTATTGAAGAACTTGAATGGTGAACAAGTTATTTTTAAAAATTATTTCAAGTCAAACACTCACTTGATTGCCCTAGTCTAGTTTAACTTGGAAAGCTACTTTCTGAGGGTTTTGGAAAAAAAAAAAAAAAGAATGGCCATGGCTTAAATCACAATGTGAATAGTATTATCAAAAACTTATGTTTCCGTCTAAAAGTCAACTAGAGATACTTTAAGATACAAATAATTCTAGAATTCTAGACTTTCAGAGAAAGTATTATCATTATTTGGGCATGAACGTGTCTTGACGTCACCATTTCACTTGCAAATAGTGTATTGACCTACCAGGCAAAGCCGAAGATAACTGTATCTACAAACCTCATGAGAGGGGAATAAAATGTTCTTTAGGGATCTGTTAAAGAAAACCCTGCAAGGTATCATGTAGACAAGAGGGAATGAGAGGGATTCTTTCTAGTTCAACTGTCCTCTGTTTGGCTCCTATTCGGAATTCCCCAAGCTATCATTACTATGAACAGACTGCTTTTCCCCATAATACATAAATTACCAACAACCCAATGACATGGGAGATGGACTCTTGTGATTTTAAACCCAAGAACTTCTGGTTTGCAGAAAGAATTTTACTGCTAAGTGAAACCAAATCCACAGCATGGATCAGGAGTCGTTCAGTTTTCATCCCCGGCTGCGGGTAGATGCCCCAAATAGGAAAACAAACACAAACTCCAGAAGGGAGATGACCAGGGAGCCAGTGTTGGGACTGACTGGCCCAGGAACGATCAGCTGTGCACAACAAAGGGGCAAAAGGTGGAGAGGAGGGGAGCGTGTGTGCGTGTGTTTGTGTGTATGAGCGTGTGCAGAGGAGGGTATATTCCAAAATTCTTGATCCCTTAGCTAAGAAATGACAAAGAAAGGTCCATCACAAATCAAACAAATTGAATGTTGTGGTTGTTTCTGAGAATTTTCCTCCTCTTTCCCATCAGGGAGAAGCAGGGAAGAACTGGCCCAAATTATCCAAGCAGGCTGGCGGGCTATAGTTGAATCATAGCATTAGAACCTGCAGATGGTGGGACTGAGCAGGTGACATGACCTGTGACTTCTGACGGTGGCTTTTTTCCCCCTCCATTTTCCATTATTTTCCCTGACTTCTTCTGCTTCTGAAACCTTGGTTTCTGCACAAGAGCAGTGGGCAAGGGAGTGTGGCTGTTTCCTTAGAAGGTGGACAGGAATTAATGGGCCCAAAGAAATGCCCTTCTAGGACATCAGAAAACATCAAAACCATGACCTACAGTGATGTTGGAGCAAGTTAGAGACTCCGTTAGTGACTACTTTGAAGGACAAGACACATCTGGGAATGCACTGGTGAGTTTCCCCACTTTGATGTTTAAGGAGTTATCAGCACCGCTACCTGATATAAATTTCACATCCAGGTCGTAAGATGATGTACCAGCAAATGACCATTTCATCAAGTCTTGTTTAAAAAGACAAATAGACTAACAAAGCCATATATTACACATGTCCCTCTGATACTAACCTTCCTAGTCACCCAGTCACCAGGCATGGTTAGCATTGCCTATAGTTTTCAGTTTTATTTTATGATATTCTCTTCTTCAAAAACAAAACAAAACTCAATCTCTCAAACTATCTTTTACATGTTAAGTATTTTACCCCCAAATACGTATCTAGCCCAGTTAATAATTTTGGTCACAGGCATATTTTGGGGATAAATTTCTCAAAGTTAAGCAGCTGAAAGCTACGGGAACTATTTTATTAGCAAATCAATTGTTTTTCCAAGAACTTCAAAACTACAGCTGGAGGGGGGAGGGGAATTTTACCCTTATGCATTTCAAAATGTACTGAAAGGCTAGGCTGGAGTGCAGAAGCTTAGAAAAAACAAAAAGCCCTCTGCCTTCTTTATGTCCTGAAAAGTGAAATGTGTCCTTTCTTTTCTGGTTTGCTGACCACAATACGATGAATTGGAATGCATGAGAAACGTAAACAAAACACCTCCTTCGGAGTCTCTTTTTCTCAATTACATTTCACCCCAGCATGGGCTTTTTATAAAGAGGATCTCCAGCGGTTCAACTGTATACAAAAAAAAAATGGGTCTCCCTTCCCTTGTGAACATTCTTTTCCCCCCAATTCCTCTAAAACTTCCCAAAAGGGGTGCTGTCTCCCAGAAAGTCTGTACATGACAAAATTGACTTCTAGGATCAATACGGGCAAGAGCAGAGGGGAAGGTGAGGTGCCAGGAGGGCCACAGTGCGCAGGAAGTCAACATGTGGTCCAGTCTTGCACTCCAACCGTTCTGGGCTGTCCTGTCTCCCCCTTGGTGACTGGCCATCCAATCCACATCCTAGCACTTATGGGAGAGGGATACATTAGCAAGAAATGGGTTTATGCAGATTTAGATGTGTTTCAGAAGCCCTGGCGGCCAAGAGAGGGCTCCGGACTGTGCCCTGCCCTGCCTGACTTTGCAGCTCCCAGCAACAGCCTCCCGCCGCCTAGAAAGACCCGGTGTATGGCTCAGATAAGCCATTTGTGTCCAGCTATTCCATGCCCTGGATGCTTCTCTTCTTCCTCGGAGACTCATTTTTTGCATCTTAATGGGTTCTGTGACACAGAGCCATTTCGCTGGTAACATCCTGAAATGATACCTAGATTTTTAACACCTATTTGTGTGTTGGACTGATTGGCTCGGCCCTAAGACAAGCATTTAATGATATGCCAGTCAGTCCCCAGCCCTGCTTAAGTGTCCCCTCAGACGGGCAGGCTTAAAGAAAACTGACAGAAATGTTCTTTAATAACTATGGTTTATCCATTTCTTTCAGATAGTAAGTGGCACGTTCTCACCTCATTTGCAGCTTTTAATCTCAAATGGACATTGCTTTTGAAATATCCTCTTTCTTTCTTTCTTTTCTTTTTTTTTTTCCCTGAAGCTGCCACTTGAAAGTTGAAATCTAGCAAGAATGTAATGGCAGGTACCAGCTTTCTGAATTACAGGGTGACTGGCTGAGCTGATCCTAAAAAGCAAGTGTCTTTTTTATACCGCATAAAAGGCTGAAATGTTTACATATCAAAAGGCTATAGGCCAATTTCTGTCAAAATTACACATGAAGTTAAGCAGTACAAGCAATTTATTTAAACACTAGTCATTGTAGAAAAATTCAAAACCATATGCTCTTTTAGCAGTTTTTCACAAATGCATTTGACCCATGACTTGGCTAGACATACAAGCTTCATAATTTACTCTAAATTTCAAATTCCCTTGACGTTTAAATAAAAGATCTTCATTAATGAGGTTTACATGAATGAAAACTTTAGAAGCTGATATCGGTTAGCGAGGGGCTTCGGGAACCGTCTGTGCATTCGTTCTAATTTTCAAATGACTGACTTTGCTAATCATTTCAAGAGAAAGTTCTTCTGAGAACAAATTATCGTCATTTGCATTCTGTGATTTGCAAAAGCAACGGTGCAGTCACTTTGAAACAAACTTTGGTAAACAGCCCTGGCCGAAAGTGGATTTCTGCAACCCGGGAAAACCCAAGCTATTTTTTCCTGAGGCCTTGGGAACAAGCCATTTTTTTGACAGCCCCTTCTTCTCCCCCAGGGTAATATGCGGAGCTTTCCTAACACCTTGATTATTTTGTCCTTAGGGGCTCAGGTGCTTTTATTTGAAACGTTGCAAAACTTCTAGCAAAACTCAGCTAGAAAGCGTCCCTACCCTACGTTGAGTGCTGGTGACCCAGCCCTCGTGCGTGCGCGCTGCGCTGCTCCTTAGCCAGGCGGCATTTGCTCATCTGGCTCAATTCCATGCACCCAGCGTCACATGTAAAAATCCCCTGGGGCTACCGGAGGTGTCCTCCACAAAGCAGCAGGGCCGAAGAGCCAGTTTTGGACGTTGGTTTTGAGAGACACTGGATTTTTTTAAAAAGCCAGATACAAACAACAAAACCAATTTGCGCGCTGAAGACTGCGCTGGGGTCTCCCACAGCGCACTGACCGCAGGGGGTCCTCGCATTGTCCCTAATTCCTGCGACCCCGCTAATGCGCCAGCGAAGAAGGCTCTGCACCTTTGAAAAGGACACGCCAGCTTTTTGCACATGACACGAAAAATCCTACCTAAACGCATCCGATTATGAACTCTGCTCTGTGACCGGGCAAGAGACTGAGAAAATTAAGAAAGTTCCTGAAACGAACCGTAAGAAGTTGGGCCGCATATGAATTATTTTTTACAGATATGGGGGTGGGGTGTAAGGATAGTGGGGGACAGTTTTCTCCCTGATGTGAACACTTGGGGCGGGAAGAGATATCCAGACGCACACTCCAAACTTGGGCACTCTTGTTTTAAATCAGAGAAGCAATTTAATCTACGCTCTGTGAATCAATTTAGCGATGACCGCAGCGCAAAAGCGCCTCGATAGATGCTGAACGGCAAACATACCTTATGCATGTGGAATCCGCTGATCTATTCTTTAATATCTTAAAAATGAGGGCTATTACTGGGGCGAGTGACTCCTCAACAAACACATTTTCATAGACTTGTGCGTAGTGATTGCTTTGTGTGAAATCGTGTTTGGGTGATAATAGGGAAAATCAGCAGCGTGTTTACTGCATTTCCGACCTAAGCGCTCGCGGCTGTCTCCGGACACTCCCGGTCCTCCCATGCTGCGCCGAGCGTGCGGGCCGACAAACAATCGCTTAGCAACTCGAGGGGGACAATTTGCGTGGCGTCGCGTTTGTTATTCCAATTGCGCCCGCAGCAAGGCGGGGCCCCTGATTGCTTGCTTAGCGCACTGGGGACACTTGTGGGTTTCTGCCCACGGAGGCGCATTGCGAGTACCAACCCCTGACTGCCTTCCCCGGCGCCTGCCTCCCCACTGACAAAGTGGAGGGACTGCATATTAAGGGGGCAACTTGGTGGGGGATGCCGAGCCCGGGTGAGCTCCCGGCGAGCTGGCAGAGTGATGGGAGTGGTGTGGCCTGGAGGTTCCTGTGACCTCTTCCCGGAAAGTCCTCTCTGCGGGAGGGTAGAGCTTTCAGACGCGCTTTCCCTTATCTTGGACCCAACTGATGTAGAGACTCTGTCCTTGGCTGGGGGAGGGGCTGGGGACAGCATATTCCTTTGTCTCAATGAAAAATGAACAAAATGTCCTCAAGTCCAACCCCATCCTTCTTTGCAAACGGGGTGACAGTTACCAAGTCTCAATAATCTGTTAGGGTTGTAGGGAGTCAATGAATGTTCGAGTTGGTTGGATCAACTAAAATCTTGAGGCCTCCAGAGGAGGAAAGTTCGGTCTAGAATTCTGACGCTCAGACTTGCTGTGCCCGGTCGGGTGGTACAGCCAAGAGCTGCAGGAAAGCGACTGGGGCAGTCCAGGAGTTTGCTAAACCTGGTTATTAAAAAGAACAATGTACCCAATGGAAGGAGACATAGAGGGGTGTGCGGAGGAGGTTGTCATACTTTTGAAAACTTAGAGACACTCTTTTAGGTCTGTGGCTGAAATTTTGGCACCGATCTGGTCTGGGCACCTTAGCAGAAAAGGACGAGGAATCTGCCCCAAGCGTTCTGCGGCACTTCTGCCTCCACCCGGCTCAGGCAAATGTCTTAAAAGATCCACTGACACGCGCACCGCGGCGCACGCCCAGCCTCCAACAGAAACGCAGGCAAAGCCACTGATTGCTTAAGTTCCAGCCTCTAGTTGTCTTCCGTCAAACTGCCCTGCAAAATTAAACCTGGGAAAGATCGGCGGCCAGTATGTGTCCGGGAACCCGGTGACTGCGAAGTCTCTGCGAACGGAAAGAAACCTCCATCCCTAGTCAGCCGGAGAGGGAAGGCGCCCCGCTTCTTACCCTAGACCTGACCTCCCTAAGGGGAGGGTCACACTGCCTCCTCGGATTGGTTTTTATTGTTAATTAAAAAAATGTATCGACTCCCCAAATTGAGACCCATCTCCGTGCTCTCCTAATCTCCCCCTACAACCAACTCCAGTTTGCGCAGCACTCGAAGAAGCAAGTCTCAAGCCGCGAGCAGTGGGCGTGAGGACTCAGACGTCCACGCAGGGAGGCCTAGGAGAAACGCCGCCGCCTGGCTTCACTCGGCCGCTCCCGCGCGCCGCGGGAGTTCTGCGCTCAGGCAGGACCAAACCTTGATGCAATGACTCTTTGATGCGGGAACAGCAATTGACAAGTGTCCTTTCCCCCTTTGCCCCAGCGCCGAGGATGGGCCGCCCACTTAGCCTTACTGCGGCGACTTCAGACAAGTCTGCAGGGACCCCTGTTTAATTAGAGAGAAATAGCGAAAAATGGGTGTAAATTGAAGGTGACCTTCCTTCGGGAAACCCCGAGGTGCCTGCCCCTTTACCCCCGGCCCTCGGCGGTCTTGCCTGGGTCAGGTACTGCCCCTTCCCCTGGAGTGGCCCGAGCTGCAAGCCAGAGGCTTGCACCCGATCCGCAGGATCTCGGGGACTGTTTTGGTTTCGCGCGTACTGTCGCCTACCTTCTCGAAGGGCGCTCCCCGCCGGCTTGCAGTGGTGGGCTGGATGCGCCTCCCGTGGCTGCGGCGGCCGGGCCGACCGTGCCTCGCTGAAAATCCCGCAAATCACCGCGGCCGCCTGCCGCGAACAGAGCCGGCCTTAGTCCCGGCCACCCGGCCGGGGGAGCCCAGCGTGGGCCTGCCAGGCGGAAGGGCAGGCCGTGGCTAGGGGCCTCTCTCCCGGAGCCAGCAGGTCGGAAGGAGAAAACGCTACTCAACTGTTGGGGAAGGGGATAGGGAGGCCCAAAAGGGCCCATCTGTATTGAAAACCAAAAATATTTGGGGGGCAAGCCACCTCATTTCCAAAATTAATTTTTAAAAAGCGCAAAGCCTACCGACAGCCACGCAGAGAGCAGCTGGAAGCACCGCTTCAGAGTGCTACTCTTGGTGGCGAATTTTAAATAGTGGATGAATTTGGTCTTCGCTGTGTAAGAACCTACGGAAGGCCATGGTAGTTTTCAGACCCAAAGTGGCTGCAAAAAAAGTTTGTTTCTTTTTTTCCTTTTAGGAAACACAATGCATCTCTTCTTTCGTCGTTTTTGCCTTTACAAATTTTGGCTTTTGCAAAAACAAAAGGTTTTGGGTGGGGATTAATCAGGTCCATTTGGGAGAGAATCTCAAGACAAAAAAAAAAGAGGTGAAATGAGGCAGTGAGTACGTGCGGGAGTGAAGGAGACGCGGAGTTTTCAATCCTGCTTGCGAGAGGACGCAGCCCCTCACAATTTCTAAAACAAAACAAATTCTGAAAGGGGAAAAAAGTAGCCCCAAAGTGAAATTGGCCACAATGAATTTGAGCTACAGGCAGAGGAAATCGCACCCAATAATAGGACCCAATCTGAGAAAAAGGGTGGGGGTGGAGAGGTCGGGCGCACGGAGTTGTTAACGGCTGCGGCACAATGGAATTAATGGGATTAACCAGGGCAATTAGGCCGCCCGCCCAGCTCGCCCGGCCCTCGGCGGGGCGGCCGAATGGAAAAGATTAGGTTAATTTCATTAATTCGCAATCCACAATCTCTTTTCAGGTCCCGTAACCCCCTCCCCTTGGTACCTCTCCCCCTCCGCCCCACCCCTCCCCCACCCTCAGGAAAAGAAAGGGCCAAATCTGGTTCTGTTTGTCATCTGCATATTACCAGGAACTAAATCCAGGATGACGTCGACTCAGTATAAAACCAACAAGAGGTTCAGCTGGCCCGAGCTGCGTCCTACCCGCGGGT
Source organism: Eulemur rufifrons (assembly GCF_041146395.1). Taxonomy (NCBI): domain Eukaryota; kingdom Metazoa; phylum Chordata; class Mammalia; order Primates; family Lemuridae; genus Eulemur; species Eulemur rufifrons. The sequence continues at coordinate 117,296,797 of NC_090984.1, read as the reverse complement.
AGAGTGCCGCAAACGCAGCGGCGCGGGGCGGGCGGGAGGAGGGCGCGCGGACGCAGGGGGCGGGGAGGGGCGCGGGGCCGCTCTCGCCGGCGCTCTCTTTCGGTTTGGTCGGCCGCGGGAGGAGAGTGGACCCCCCCGACTTTGAGGCTCTTTTCCTCGTTTCGTCCCCGCCGCCCCCAGGTCCCGGCGCGGGGCTCGGGGATGCCCGCCAACATGTTCAGCATCGACAACATCCTGGCCGCCCGGCCGCGCTGCAAGGACTCTGTGCTGCCGGTGGCGCCCAGCGCGGCGGCACCCGTAGTCTTCCCGGCACTGCATGGGGACTCGCTCTACGGCGCCGGCGGCGGCGCCTCCTCGGACTATGCCGCCTTCTACCCGCGCCCCGTGGCCCCGGGCGGCGCGGGCCTCCCGGCCGCGGTCGGCGGCTCCCGCCTCGGGTACAACAACTACTTCTACGGGCAGCTGCACGTGCAGGCGGCGCCCGTGGGCCCGGCCTGCTGCGGGGCCGTGCCGCCGCTGGGCGCCCAGCAGTGCTCCTGCGTCGCGACACCCCCAGGTAGGGTCGCGCTCTCTCCGGCCTTGGCCGCCCGCCGTGGTTCTTAGTGCCTGGGACGTTGGCGGGCGGTGGCGCTTGCTTTATTCACCTTGCACAAACTTTTCAACTTTGGCAAGTGCCTCCCCCTTTTGCCGATCGGACGCAGGAGTTTGCACACTTCTTGCTGTAAACTTGTCGCATTAGTGAAAACTGTAGTTCAGTGCCTGCACGGGCAGACGAGGTCTTTTAGACTTCTCTAACTGGCTTTGGGGGTGCGGGTGGACGCTCTAACGCTCCCTCCTTTTCCCTACACCCCTGATTCCCGCGCACCCCTCTTGCAGACGATTTTTAAGCGGGAGAGGGTCGCGGGCTGGCGGGCGGGCGTGTGTGCGGTGGCGAGGAAAGGCAGCTGACTGTGAGCCTCCCCCTGTCGCAGGCTACGAGGGCCCCGGCTCGGTGCTGGTGTCCCCGGTGCCGCACCAGATGCTGCCGTACATGAACGTGGGCACGCTGTCCCGCACCGAGCTGCAGCTCCTCAACCAGCTGCACTGCCGGCGGAAGCGGCGGCACCGCACCATCTTCACGGATGAGCAGCTCGAAGCCCTTGAGAACCTTTTCCAGGAGACCAAGTACCCGGACGTGGGCACGCGCGAGCAGCTGGCCCGGAAAGTGCACCTCCGCGAGGAGAAAGTGGAGGTAGGCGCGGGGCCCTGCCGGGGTATCCAGTGGTCCTTCCCGGAGAAATAGGGCCCCAGCCGGGTTTGCCAGCCCTGCTTGGGTCTCCCTGCACTTCACAAACATCCCGATGGCAGCCCCATAGGCTGCTGGAGGGCGCTTTAGGCCCAGGAAGTTGAATGGAAATGCGGAAGCGGGAGCGAGTGGCTCCCCTCCTTTTGTTGGCGCGCGCGCGGGGTCTCGGTTCCGGGGTCCGGTTCCAATTCCACGAGGCGGTCCCACCGCCACCACGCAGAGCTCCTCCTGTGCCCGGCACTGGGGGAGGCGCGCCTCTGATCCTAACTGTTGTTCGGTCCTCCCTTGCGCAACAGGTCTGGTTTAAGAACCGCCGCGCCAAATGGAGGCGGCAGAAGCGGTCCTCTTCGGAGGAGTCGGAGAACGCCGAGAAGTGGAACAAGACGTCGTCCAAGGCCTCGCCGGAGAAGAGGGAAGAGGAAGGTAAAAGCGATTTGGACTCGGACAGCTGACGGCTGCGGGCCGGCTGTGGCGTTTGCCTAACTCGAAGGACTTCACAGACAGACGATGCTACTTTGTTGCACACGCGCTGCCTTGCGGGAGGGGTCGAGAAAGAGACGGAGGAACTGTAAATAGTGTACAGGGCCCGGAGGGTAGGCGCCTGGGGTCGGGGCGGGGGCTCCAGTCCTGCAGCCCGAGGCCGCCTGCGCGTCGCCTGCTCCGTAGTATTTATAGCTAAGTTAACAGTTAACGGTGACAATACAATAAAGTGATGGCGATGTAGACGGGCCACATTCTGTATTTCCTACCCCATCACAGCTACCATCCGTCTGAGGCTCAGAAAAGAGATCTATTTAGTTTGTAAGGTCGGAGGAAAAATTTGTCCCATACAAAAAAACCGAAACTCGGTGTGAATCAGTCACAGGACAGGTACCCTGGTTTAAAAGTAAATTTCGCCTCTAGAAAAGGGGCGGGGAAGTTCGTTGCCCATGACAGGGGCAGCGCTGGGTTCTGATTCCCCTCTCCTCTTGGGAGAAAGAACACTCCTTCTTTAGCCTGTGACTTCTCCCAACCCCGCTCCAGGCCATTCACCGGACACTGCGCTTCAGAAACCCTCAGACGGAAGGCGGGGAGTCCACGGTGGAATTAGGGAGCGGGACGTGCCGGCTCCGCTAACACTTCTGAATCTTCAGTGGCTGTCCCCACTGCCTACCTCCACCCGGGAGCTGCTTCCTCCCGGGGCAAACGTTGCCGCCCCACAGCCCTAGGGCACCTCACCTGCCTGGTGGCTCGCAGATGTGTGCCCCAGAGCTGGCCAAGGACGCAGGCCCTGGGCCTGTTGCCCTTCTTCACTGGCATCTGGGGTGGCCAGGGCGGCTCCTGATGCACTTCCTAGGCCAGCCTTGTCTAAGAGCGCTAGGCCGGCAGGGTCACTTCAAGGTGGCAGTGGTGACCCTTCCAGCTTCTTCCTCAGACTCCCTCCCTTTAGCACCAGCTGGGGTGGAGGAGGCAGCTCCCAAGAGCATGCCCTGTTCGAAGGTCGAGTCAGCAGCTTAGAAGAGTTGGAGACGCCTGCTGGTGCCACATAAGCGCGTGGGCTGGGACGAAGACATCTGTGTGGTTCCCCAGGCTGTTGTGGGCTCAGGGGGAGATGGAGTGGAGGCCAAGGGCCAGCAAGAATGGCTTTTACTATATTAAAAACTTTGTTCAATTTTGCTTTAAGTCCATTTTAAGGTTGGGGAAGCTAAGGCTCAGAACTTTCTGGCTTAGCGGACGTGCCCACTGCTGGGGAGCTTGTTCTTCCTCAGGTATTCCATGCCCGGTCCCTGCAGGGGAAGGCTGTGCATCCTTGCTACGAACACAGTACAGGAAAAGTAACCGCTTTTTATGAGAAGCCGTGTCTTTTCACAATTTTAATGTTTGCAAGGTAAAAGTGGCTGCTGGATTGGGTAGAATGATACTTATGAAATATGGAGTGCCCAGTACTGCCTTTTTTTTTTTTTCTCCAAGGCAGAGTTTCGCTCTTTTGCCTGGGCTAGAGTGCCATGGCATCAGCCTCGCTGACAGCAACCTCAAACTCTTGGGCTCAAGCAATCCTCCTGCCTCAGCCTCTTGAGTAGCTAGGACTACAGGCATGTACCGCCATACCTGGCTAATTTTTTCTATTTTTAGTAGACACAGGTCTTGCTCTTGCTCAGGCTGGTCTCGAACTCGTGACCTCAAGTGATCCTCCTGCCTCAGGCCTTCCAGAGTGCTAGGATTACAGGCGTGAGCTACCATGCCCAGACAGCGCTGCCTTTTTAAATAAGGGGTATCCCTAGACAAAAGATAGGCAGCTCAAGGGGCAAGATTGCTGTCGGTTCATATCCAGACTCCATTACTTTGTGACCTCAGGCAAGTTACTTAACCTGACCCTTTCCTTCTCTAACTAAAATGGGCATGGGTGTTGTAATAGTATGTTTCCCTAAGGCCCTTAAAGGTACTTAAGGTAGAATGGTGCCTGGCATAAGAGAATACTTCGACATGGCTACTTATTTTTTTAAATGTTATGATTTATATTGTGTCGGACTCAATACTTCAAGATTTATATACATTATCTCATTTTACCTTTCCAGAACTCTGAGAGGGGGAGTGTTTTCACCACTTCACAAATGGGAAATTAAGGTTCTGAAAGGTTAAATACTTTAACAACATGCAGCTTATAAGAAATAAAGAAGGGACATCGTCTTTGCCCAAGTGAGTCTTGTACTCTAATTGGGAGTGTTTCTACTAGTAACATTTCTTGTGAGAAATATTCAAAAAAGTTATTACTTTAATTGACATGAATGTTGCAAGGCAAATATTCTACCTTCTTAGACATAAAACTTATACCTGTCCTGCACCCCCGTTGCTTAATAGCTGATGTTCTTGGATGGTGTCCTCTGTGCCATTGGAGAGGGATGAGTCTGCAGGGACATCTGGAACATTCTAACATAGGACGGAGTGGGCAGTATCATTCCACCATGAAAAGTTTGACCTCTGTGGGGCTGTTTATAAATTCCTATGTGTCTCTTTGCATGTGACTTGCTCTCAGACCCCTGTGAGAAGGAATCTTTCATTTTTAAAATAATCTGCACTTGTCTGGAAAGAAGTCTATGGCGAGCGATAGGGACAGGGGGATTGAGGGAGGGGTAGATCTTCATCCCCCACGAGCACCTGGTGAAAAGCCATGGTGAGTGCAGGGAAGGGTGGATAAGAGCTGGAGAGCTGCTCCTGGCATGGCCCAGGGTAGGGCAAGGTGGCGGGAGAAGGCTCCTTCACTGTCCACATCTCCACGCTGGAGTACCATGGCAAAGTGCTTCAGGATTGGCCCCCCTCGCAGGAAATAAACATAATAAACATCTGGAGTGAAGACAGAACTGCCAGGATGGTCTGTCTAATTATAGTTCCCCCACCTTCCTCTGCATTCCTCAGGCAGCTGTGGGGCTCAGACCTCTGTCTTAGCCTGGCTGTGGTGTCAGGGAAGGCCAGGTGGTCACTGTGCAAAGGCATGTGGGCTTCGAGAGCTCTCTCTGGCTGGGCTGCAGGCCTTGTCATTTCTTCCAGTAGGAATTTGGATCATGGTGTTAGAAAGTAATGTGTGCACATGTTCAAGTAGGGAAGGTGTAAGCCAGGTGAGTTCACCTGAGTGTTTCTCCTTTCGTTTCTTTGCGAGTGGGGGACAGATGGGCCAGGAGGTGGGGTGTCAGGGAACTCTTTTTCTGAACTGAATGAAGTTTAAAGGGACTCAAGTAAAATAGTTCAGGCACCAAGACTCCCATGCAAAGATCCCTTCCTGTGCTGGCCTTCTGTGACCTCAAGGTCTATACATCAGGTCCCTAAAATTCACTGCACACCTTTTAAATGCAGAGTGCAAAGGAGTGCAGATGCAAACCTGTGGTCTGGGGAGGACAGGGCAACGTGGTGGGAAGTAAACGAGAAGTGAAGTAGACGGCTGGGTGGCTGGCCTTTTACTCCACTGGGCCAAGCTTCTATCTGGGTGGGGCCACGTACTCACCCAGTGAGCTGGGACAGGTTCCTTCCTTACCTGCAAACTGAGCTTGGGTAGGGGATTAGAGAGAACACAAGGAAAGAACCCAGCAGAGTGTCTGACACATTTATTGTCAGACAATAAATATCGAAATACACCTTCAAACTGCCTGGATAATGCCCTGCATGCTAGATTGGAACTAGGAATTAAGGAATGCACTTTGTTTTTAACCGTTGTTGGTTTAGGAGCTTATGCGAGCTTATGCGTGACCACAGGACACAAACTCTAATGCAATTAAATGTGACACAAGCTCTAATGCAATTAAATGTGATTGCCGTGGATTTAAGAGAAGAAAGCATCTGATAAGGCAAAATAGCTTGCATTCTCCTTGAGAGGTTCAGGACAAGGAGATGAAGAAGGAGAAAATTTGGAGTGGATTTGTATTCGATTGCCAAGTTTTGTGAAATGACCTTGAAGTTTTTCAAAAGTAAAATGAAAACAAAACCCAAGCAGCTGGTGCAGAGTGCCTTGAAAGTTCTGGAAGAAATGGATCTGTCTGGGTCTTTTAGCTATTAGGACCTCTTAACTTGTTGAGAGGACACAGGACATCCCTGAGGCCTGTCCCTAGACCTGCATGACAACACGGAAGACCTCTGCTTGTCATGGCTTTGTTTTAAATCTGGGGAAAATAAAAAGCATTGTCTTTGTAGTCCAAACGACCCACAGAACAAACAGGATTAATGATGGCATGTGTCTGTAATTTTTGGATTCTAGCAGCCTTCGTTTGTTCTCAAGTGTCCAGCCCTGGGAAGCGTCAGTGAGGAAGGATGTTAAGAATTCCTCTCCCAACCCCTCCCTCTGCCTTACGAGTTCGTTCCATTTATACCTTCTGTTTTCCTAATTTTGAGACCTCCCGAGCCTGTTGACCAAATCAAGCGGCCGGTTCAGTTGAGTGAGCTGCATCTTGCCGGGTGTGTGGACACCCGCTCTTCACCGAAGCTGCCTTATAGTCGCTGTAATGAGTGAGATGGTTTTTGCTGTGAGGGGCAGAGTTTAGAAGTGTCCGTACTGTCTCCTCATGGATTTCCTGATCGGATCACACCGAGCCCAGGAAACGCTTCCATCCCGTTGCGTGATCAGCTGGGCCGACCCCAGACAAGGCCACCGCAGCTTTAGGAGACACATTCTCCTCTCAAGCAAGGGTGAACTCCTTCTCCAACAGGAACATTCTTTTGCCCGGCTACTTTCTCACTCCTAACTCTCAGAACACATGGTAACTTGTTTAAAAAAAAAATTTTTTTTTTTTTTTTTTTGCAGGGAAATGGGTCAGAAATATCTTAAAAATATGAAATTTTCACAGAAAAGACCTGTGTTGTCCAGCACCCTGCAGTGAGAGGCATGGCTGTGGCCTTAGGTGTAGTGTCCCAAACAGGCCACACACAGCACGATGGCAGTGGTCCCATGCGGCCGCATAGCCTCCTGGGGAAGTGATATACTGACAGGCCATTCTTCTCCAGAGGGGAGCTGGCCGGCTTGGGGGGTGGGGGGCGTGTGGTTTCAGAGGCCCACGCTGCCTGGTGGAGGGCTCAGAGCAGACGGCCTAGGGCCCAGCGCGGGTCTGAATCACACCGGGCAGTGTTTGACAAGGCTAATGGTGACAGTGCCCACTTTCATCGTGTCCCAAACAAATTATTGACATCTCCCAGCAAGGTCAAGAGTTGCTTCTTTCCAGACAGGGTATAGCCAGTCCTCCTTTGAAAATCCTCACAGTGCTAACTCTGAGTCCAGCAAAGGAAACTGCCCTCCTCTAAGAAACAGGGAGGCCCAATGGCGCTTGGCACGTCCCCCTCTGCCACGAAGTCTCAGTGCTCTGTGCAGTTGGATTCCTAGCTGTTGTTTCATCTGAAGATGTTCCGACCACTGAGAGGGCCAGATGGCTGGGGTGTTCGGGGCTGCGCGTGTTCAGCGTGGTTTTGCATTTGAGGAATAAATATTTAAATCTGAAGCCAAGTGAATCACTTTTACTGAAGTGGGTGTTGGTTCCCCCTCCCCCCGTCCCAAATGTAACCCCAGCTTGCACGATCCCTGTCACACTCAGAACCTTCGAGGAGGTTGTCCCCTCTCCACTGCTGCAGGGCTCCAGGAGGATGGTGGAGCTGCATCTATTTTAGGGTTGTTTTTGTTTCCAGTCTGCTTTTGCCACAAGAGGACTCTGGACGTGGACATGAACGGGCTGAAACAAAACGGAGACCCCACTCCCTTTGTCCTCGACCGATGAGGTCCCCTTGTATCCCTTTTGGTTTTTGCCTTTGTGGCAACTGGACGCAGACACACATGTGAGCGGATGAAAACTTAACCCTTTTTTTGATTGCATGTAAAGCTCTGAAAAGATCATAGGTCTTTACGGTTTATTTTCATCTTTATAGAAGATGTTAATGTGTAGTTGTTTTTTTTTTTTTTAAAAGATGGGAAATATTTTCTGCAACACCAGTGTTGTAAAAAAATGTATCTTACATTTGTTGAGAGGTTAACAGTTTCAGAATCATTTTCCTGGGCACATCCTTGCCTAATCCCCCTCTGTAGTCTTAGGCAGCAGGGTGGACGGGGAGGGATGCTACCACCTTGTTCTATAGCAGTAGATCCTGCACTAGCTTTTATTGTGTCCGGCACTGTTCTTTATTGTCTGCGCCTTATTTATTCCTGTCCATGTATCTGTGAGGTTGGCATTGTCGTCACCATTTTGCAGAAGGTAAAATGACTTCTCTGATCCTGTAAGACTGGTTCTTGTACTCCAAGTTCAGTGCTGCTTCTACACCGCCAGCTACCTCTTTTAATAGGGACCAACCAGGAGGTCTGCGTTCGAATCCCTGTTTGGTTACCAGCAAGCAATGTGACCTTTGAGTTTCTTTCCAAAATGGGAGAATTATAGCTGGCTTGTGATTAAATGGGGTGATTAAAGTCTAATGTAATTTTCTGCAATGAAAATTCCCTGGGGTTTTGTAAACACAAATAATCATGGTAAATATATCAACATGTTAAAAATAGTCATAAGCACATAATCAAGAAAATACTTATTTGAAGGCTTTCAACAACAATGATAGTAATAATAATGGTCTCCATTTAGTCCATAGATATTAAAAAGGTGCCTTATCTGTGTCAGATACTGTTCTAGATGCCAGAGATACAGCCTCTACCCTCATGGCATTTTATGTTCTGTTGGGGTAGACAGTCACTAAACAAGTAGACAGGCGGTAAGAAGTAGACGATGGTAAAAAGTGCTAAGATGAAATCCAAGTCTGGTGAGAGGACAGAGGGTATAGGGACCCGGGCAGTATTGGGACACTTCACGGTGTGGTCTAAGGCCTGTGTGTCAAGGGGATTAGACGTCCCCTCAAGTAATTCTCCAAAACAAAGGTTGGCAAATCACAGCCCATGAACCAATCTGGTCCATTGCCTGTTTTGTCAATAAAGTTTTATTGGAACACAGCCATGCCCATTCATTTACGTATCGGCTATGGTTGCTTTCCTGCTACAGTGGCCGAGTTGAGCAGTTGTAGTAGAGACTGCATGGCCCGCAAAGTAAATAATTACTATCTGTCCTTCCTCAGAAACTGCCAATTCCTGGTCTAAAGTTTAGAGTCCAAACTAGACATGGAGGCTGTGGCTAATAGGTGATGCAGCCAGGATCTACCCCTGCCTGCCTAATGCCTCATTTCCTTTCTCTGTGGTCTCAGTGCAGTGCTAGGCCCCCTGCTGGTGGCTCAGGAGGCCCTGGGGGCAGGGATTGGGAAGGGGAGGGTAGGATATAAAGGTGGATATAGAAGAACACAATATGGTGCCTAATCTTAGGAGGTGCTATTTTGGTGATGTAGTCTGCATGTGCAAGAAACGATCTCAGAAAATATAAAACAGGGTATCAAGAATGCTAAATTATGTGGCATTAATTTGGAGACAGCCTACAACCCCAGAAGGCTTCCTGGAGGAAGCGGGAGTCGCAGGGAGGTTAGGATTTGGCCAGGCAGAACAGACGAGCAGGGACAGGTAGGTATGGTGGCAGCAAGGAGGCCATCCCATCCAGACCAGAGGGGAGACCATCTGGCCGTGACCCCCCAACGTTTCTGTGTGTGAGCTAGCTCCACTCATCCCAGACTTGCCAGGCCCCAGCTGGGTGCTGAGTCGGGTCACAAACGTGAACAGAGCGGTGTCCGTCCTCAGGCGTGTGACTCAGGCTGGTCCAAATGCTAAATGGCCGTGCAGAGGTAGAGGGATGCTGTGGTTGGGCAGAGGAGGGGGTCCAAGCAGGCTTCTGGCAGTGGATCACTGGAGCCAGGTGGTTTGGGGCCCCAAGTGAGGGGGCCTTTCAGGAAGAGGGAACAGCTCGGGCAGGGCCTGGAGACCCGTGCCGTGAGGGGGAACTGCTGGGCCGGGCAGGGACTGGGAGGCGTGGAGGGCAGGAACTTGGTGGAGTCCACAGCCTGGCACAGGGTGGGTGCTCAGTCTACTATTTTAAGGCCAACTCTTTGTTTTGAAATATTCAAACCTACGGAATAGGTTTCCTCCCCTCCCAGACCCCTGCAGGTGGCCGAGGAGGTGGCCAGGGTTGCGCTAACCCAGCTTCATTGTCACTGTCAGCTGCAGGCCCTCTGGCCGAGGGATCTCATTGGCATCTGCTTGGCATCCTCTCCATCTGCTGTCAGAGAAGGACGGAAAATCACTCAGAGCCTCTGCAGAGAAGGTTTTTGGTTGTTGTTGTTGTTTGTATGTTATAGGAAGGGGTTTTAAAATGCAGTGTTTTGTGATAGATTCATCAAAGTCATTTTTCCAGATGACTGTAATTCTTGGGCAGTTGACATGTCAGGGATGCCCCCTGCTCCAAGTCCTGTCCAGCCTTAGCACCAATCTGTCCCCACGGGAACTGGCCTGGGTGTGTGTACAGCATCTTATAGCTTATAGAACCCCCTTCACGGCGATTAACTCCCTGTCCCTGCAACCACCATGAGATGTGAGCATGGCAGGGACTGTTCTTCCCATTTTACCAAGGAAGGAACTGGATCAGAGAGATCAAGCTGCTTTTCTAAGATCACACAGCCACAAGGGGAAGAGCAGAAGAACCATTTTCCAAGCCTTGGAACTTTCCATTTGTATCTGGCTGTGACTACACTCATGGGTGTAGCTGCTTTTCCTGGATATAGCAGCGTTGGTTTCAGCATTAGGTGATGCCCCAAACTTAAGCCCTTCCTGGTGACTGAGTCCTCCTATTGTCACTTCCTCCAGGTAGCCTTCTTGGACTGCTCCAAGCCTTTGTCAGGTCTCAGACACTTTGGCCTGGTTTCTGGTTTCTGTGGGGTTCTAAGAGCTTGTTAAGCTGCTTGAACCTTCGTAGAATTCATACATGCCCACACTGTCATGATGTCTCCTTCCCAAGTAAGTCAAGCTTTGTTTATGCGAGTGACTATGAGATTCTGCTGCCTCAAGAGAGCAGACCTGCCCCAAACAAACGACTGTTGCCATCCCCTCCCCACATTTTACAGATTTCCATGATATTCCTATAGAACTGCACCTCTGTCGTGTCAGGAGGGATCGTCTCCATTCAAAACCTCTGGTCAAAGGCCAGCCTGGGAGGAGTTATATTAACTCACCAGCATGGATTTATTTTTAAGCTCCTGTTTCTCAGGGAATGGGACATAGGTCAGTTTTAATACTGAAGAGTGTATGTCAAGTTTTTTCAGTCTCTTTTGACCTTTCTTCTAGATAAGGCGGCCTGAGAACGGCTGCTTGACTCTGCCTGCCGTGGCCCAGGGGAAGCGCTCTTCTGGACGGTGGGAGCCAAACCCTTCTCTGAGCTCAGCAGGCCGGGAGGGCAGGGCTGCTTCTCCGAGCACAGGGTGGACAGAACGGGAGGGATTTCCCTCCACCCCACCCAATGCCCCGGGGAGGGATGTCCCTCCGCCCCGCCCACTGCCCCTCCTGGGGCGTTCTACACTTGTTTGTAATGACACTCCACTAAGGTGGTTGGGACTTGTTCTTTCTTACCCTCCAGCTCAAGCCTTTCAATGTTCCATTTAATTTGGGGACATGAAAGAAGGCAGCAAAGAGAACTCTGATCACTCTAGGAGTTAGGAAATTTTCATTATTTTCCTTCTGGAAACATTATAGTGACATTTAGAGGAAGAAATATCTAAAATGCTTCACAGCTCAGAGAGTTGAATGTGTGACGATCAAGAGGGGAGAAGAAGAAAGTCCAGTGTCCAGGCAGGGCTGCATCTGACCATGCTTCACAGTTTCCTGCCTCTGTGCATCTGTCCGTACTGTTCCCTCCATCGAAGGTGCCTCTTTTCCCTGCGGCTCTGCCTTTGAAATCCTACCTGTCTCCCGGGGGCTCCTCAGGAGGCATCAAGGTGAGCAGTGAAATAGACACCAGCCCTAGTTTCAGAGGCTCGGTGTTCTGGTCCTCTGTGTGAGCCTGGCTAAGACTCCTTTCCTTTCTGGGCCTCAGTTTCCCCATCTGCAGCTTTATTTCAACAGGTATTTATTTCAAGCACCTACTGTGTGTCAAGTAGAGCATTAGATGTTGGGGATGAAAGTTAAGTAGGCAGGCTAATCTTAAGATACAAGAGAGGTTCGTAGAATGGATGAGTGAGTGAGTAAATGCCTTTCACCATCTGTTTGCTGTGGTTCCTCTGGTCAGAGCTTTCTGTGCGGTGGTGTCTGGAGCTCGCTACGAGCACGTCTGTCTCTCCCTCCGCTTGCTTGCTCTAAGGGCAGCACCAACTGCAGAGTGAGCAGGAGACAGGTCGGGAGAGGCAATGAATGGTGTACAGCATTTGGATTTTTGCAGAATGATGAGGATCACAGGATGTGACCAGGTGTTTGTGCCTTCTTAGGTCACCAGGGGACCTACGGGCAATATGATTCTCCTGCTGAGACTCTTGAATGTCCATTGAGATAAAATCCTATCATTATAAACCCCGAAGAACTGCCCCATTTCCTTGGCTGTGCTGGGTTTTGGTGACATCAGCTCCACTTGTAGTCCTCATGCCTCGGGTTGCCTTGCTGCACCTGGTGATCTGAGTCCGCATCCCGTCCCCTGCAGCTGGACTACCCCAGTTCTCATCTGGCACCAGCAGGTGTCAAGTTCACGACCTTGGGCCAGTCACCTGACTTTTCTAAGCTTTATTTTCTTCATCTGGAAAGAGATAACAAGATAGTGAACTTACCCTGGTGTCTACAAGGAATAAGTCCTCCAGAAACAGGAGCGGTTGTTGTTAGGAGCTTTGTGTTATGCTGTTATTCGCTATTTCTGCCTTCATCTGTCTGTTGATCTAAGATTAGGCGTTAAACTCACAGGAAATGGAGAGTTGTGTCAGTTTCCGTGGCTGCTGTAACAGGTGACTACGAACTGGCTGGCTCAAAACAACAGCAATTTATTCTCTCACAATTCTGGAAGCCAGAAGTCCAAAATCAAGGTGTCGCTGGGGCCGAGCGCCCTCTGAAGGCTGCAGGGAAGATTCTGTTCTTGTCTCTTCCAGCTTCTGGAAGATCCAGGCATTCCTTAGCTTGTGGCTTCCCCACTGCAGACTGGGCCTCCGTTTTCATGTAGCGGTCTTCCCGGAGTCTCTCCCTGTCTGGAATCTACCTCTGCCACTCCTTCATAAGGACACTTGTCATGGGATTTAGGGTCCACCCAGATAATCCGGGATCATTTCATCTTGAAATCTTTAATTTAGTTACCTCTGTGAAGACGTTTTTCCCAAATAAAGTTCCATTCATATGTTCCTGGGGTTAGGACATGGACATGGCTTTTTGGGGCCGACCATTCAACCCACGCCAGGGGGTAAGGCAGAGGGTGAGTTGCTGTGGACCCATTTCTCGGCAGAGTGTGAATTGCTTCTCTTACTTGCTCATCACTGTCAGAAGATCTGGAGCAGGCAGGTCCCCCGGGACTCCCCATCCGGGCATGCTGAGGGGCACCTACCTGTACTGGCGATGTACCTGCCCACCATCCCTAGCCGGCACGGGGCAGGCCACAGGTGCCAGGGAGATGAAAGCCCTGGAAGCAGCAAGTGACAGATGGGACCAAAGACTCCCCGCGTCAGTCTGCTCAGGCTGCCGTAGCAAAATTCCACACACTGGGTGGAATTTCACAACAGAAGTTTATTTTCTCACGGTTCTGCAGGCTGGAAGTCCAAGATCGAGATGCCGTCGGGGTTGGTTTCTGGTGAGGCTTCTCTCCTTGGCTTGCCGATGGCTGCCTCCTCGCTGTGTCCTCACACAGGGTCCGTCTCTCTGTGCAGGTAGTCTGGGCGTCTCTCGCTCTTCTTGTAAGGACACCAGTCCTGTTGGATTAGAGCTCCACCCTCATGACTTCATTTAACTCCAATCACCCCCTTAAAGCCCCGGTCTCCAAATACAGTCCCGTTGGAGGTTAGGGCTTCAACGTAAGAACTGGGGGCTGACAAGCTTTGGTTCGTAACACCCCGCTTGGTTAGCTTTGCTAGTAGGACCAACGTTTTGTCAGATTCAACCTGCCAGATATTGGATTTCTTATGTCATTCCTGATTTTCCTAGTTTTATTAATCAACACCACCCACCCCAGCTTCCACCATCTGCAGACGTCTCTTTAGTATCCACTACCACATACCGAGCGTGGAATTCAGTGCCAGCTCAGGGCTCTTCAGTGTGTAAACAGTACTTCCGGGCCCCACTTCACGCCTGCCCTGTGAGTGGGAACCAGTATTCGTTCCGTTTGATTGATGTGGAGCTTGAGGCACAGAGAGTGGCAGTGTCCCAGCTAGAAGTGTCAGGAGGTGTTGCAAAGTCACCTCTACCTGACTCCAGAGGCTGCGCTTCCTCCCCTACCATCAGGTAGCAGGGAGAACCTGGAACACCCAACTTGGACACTGCTCCTTTTCCTTTTATCCTAAAAAAAGGGCTGCTTTTCCCCACCCTGCGATCTCTCCGTCTCTCTCTGGAAGGTTGCAGCCCTGGCCAGATAAAATGTTTTCTTCTTCTCACTAACCCCAAAGCCATCTCCATGGGGATGTCTGTTGGCCTTCTCAGTGTCTGCTTGGGAGAATAACCTTCCCCACACGTGACAGCGGTTTCCAGGCTGAGCCAAACCGAGGGCTTCCAAGTAGAGGGGCCATTTGGATATTGCCCAGCGTCTTCATGGGACGGAGGTGGTGGCCCGCCAGCCGGTCTGGAAGGGTGGGGGCGTGTCCTTTTGCAACAAAGGCTGGTTGACCTCAAGGATGCCCCGTTGTTTCTGTGCCTGGGGTATTCCTCCGCTTGCCTGGGGAGACTGGATGCGTTTGCCTTTTAGGCAGAGCAGCTTGTTTCCAGAGCAGAGGTGAAGAGATCTGACCTGCAGTGGCCTCTTGTGCACACTCCTCCCCAGCAGCGTCTGTCGCCAGAATGAGAGAATGATAGAACGTTCTCTGGCTCGCCTTTTGTTTTCGTTTGGATGCTCACTGGAAATGAGCGATTTGCGATCATTTCGGCCCCGTTCAGTTAAATCATCGAGCTCCTCTCTGTTTTTACCGTCCTGAGGGGCTGGTCTGCATTTGGTCCAAATTATGTGACTGTCGACAGACGGCAGTAAAAGTGCTTTCGCAGGCAGAGCGGGGTGGTGGGAAGAGCTCGAGAACGGAGGTGGAGAGCGAGCAGCTTGGCCCTGCTTCCTGCAGCCCCCGCCGCCTGGTGACACGGGCGAGCCATTGCATTGCTCAGGGACGTGGGTGCCTCAAGTGGAAAACAGAGCTAATAACTCATGCCCCGTGTTCTCTCTGGGGCAAATGGTAGCAATCTTGGAAGCATGAAAGCCACTCGTTCCCCCCGTTTCCCTGAGAGAGAGGGATGAGTGGACTCTTCAAGTGAATTGGATGTGAAGTGGCAGAATACGATGTCGCTAACAGTCTACATTTTTGCCTGTGGAATATTGCAACTAAGTATTCTTTTTATAGACCCCTGACAGAACATCTGGGAGGCCAAATGCAAGCTATATGAAAATGGTCTGCATTCTTGAAGGAAAAAAACCAAAAACAAACCACAACCCCGACTGCTCAGCAAGTAAGAGGCATTTTCCCATTCAACACTTGTGATGATGGGTGAACTAGGTAGAAGAGGAATGTTCCAGATGAGAAGCAGAGGCTCGGGGAGGAGAGCGGCGTGCTCAGGGTGCAGGATCTCATTGTACCTGGCAGGATCTCATCTGTGGGGCGGGGGCCAGCTGGGCTCAGACGATGCGGGCGTAGGGGTCTCCCAGGAGTGCCCAGAGCACCAGGACATGGGGAAGTGTGGTGGAGTGGACATGGCAGAGGGTCGTGCCTGAGAAGTCCCAAACCTCAGGTCGGGAGGGCCAGGAGGGGTCGGGATCGGAACCAGTGCCTTCAGTCCGGGGCCAAGCAGACCAGAATAGCATTGCAAGTTGGGGATGGGATGCTGGGATGAGCGGCTTAGGACGGCTCCGTGAGTGGGGTGGGAGAGTCAGGAGCCTGTTCGTGCTTACGGTGCTGGCCGTGAAGATGGAGGCAGGCCTGCGGAACAGATGACTCCGGCCCCGGGAGGCACTTAGCAAATGATGGCGCCTGAATTGTCATCGGTGCCCCGGGTCCACATCACACTCCACCGCAGGGGCCGTGTGAACGCAGAGTCCCCGTGGGGACAGCACTATTTTTAGCCAACACTGCAGTGAAGGGCCAGTGTGAAATGTGACCATTCCTTGTTACTGTCCCCTCCCACAGGGCTGCCCATTCTGCCCGATTCAGTGTGGCACTCAGGACCCTACCTTGTGCCTTCCCTTTCTGTTTCCTTTTTTAAATTTTTCTCCCTTCCCCTCATCTCCCCTGCTCTACTCCTTTCTTCCCTTCCCTCCTCTAACACCTGTGCTCTTTGCTAGGTGCTGGGGACACAAAGATGGGCAGGACAGAACCCCCTCCCTCAAGGACCTGCCAGCCAGGGAGACAGTGACAAGTACTGAGGGTGGCTGGCGCAGGGTGTGGTGGAGCACAAGCCAGGTGTGGCACCCTCCCTCGCAGCCCCTGGCCTGCCTCAGTTTTCACATCTGTGCAATGAGCCTACTGAGAGCAGCTGCCCCGGGGGTGCCCCGGGCTGAAATGGGATGCTGCTGCGTGTCACTAGCCCAGGGCCCTAGCAGGACACATGCTCAGCCTGTGCTAACAGCTTCGTCATGGTCATGGTCATTATTCTGCTTGAGAATGGAATAGGCAGGGATCAGGAAAAACTTCAGGATTAACAAAGGTTTTACAGAGTTGTGCCCTAAAGCATTCTCCAGGGGGGACCCCCAAAGCGTGTCCAGGGGGAGTTAAAAGAGGCTGGCGTCTGGGAGGGGTGAATCCAAGCGGTTGGGTGGCAGGGCTGGATTAGTGCAGCTTTAGTGGGACAGCACTCATGAACGGGAACTGACCCCTGGCTTTTCTTCCCCTTGGAATGACATCCCCAGTGTCCTCATTGAGACAAACATGTCACCGGATCAGGCTAATGAGGTTGATTTTGCCTTAAGTTGGTGATGGCTTAGTTTGCTCCCACGATGGACACACATGGCCATTGTGATTCTCCCGCTGTGGTTCCCTCGGGGAGGGCTCCTGAGTTTTACAGACAGTGACTTTCAAAACAGAAAGTGGTGAGGGGTTAAAACCATATCTGTGTGTGTACATCCAAGTCTATTCCATACCGAAAACACAGGGATTCATTCAGTTCCACGTTTATTTTCTTTCTTTCCTTTAGGATTACATAAGTCACACACGCCTGTGTACAATTTTCAAACCATAAAGAAGCTGGGAGTGAAAATCCTCCCTTCCTCCTTGACGCTTTTCCTGAGGGTGACCACTGTTCACAGTTTGGGAATCCCAGGCACTTTACCTCTCTCTGTCTCTCTAGGGTCTCTGGATGCATATGTGTGTGTGTGTGTGTGTGTGTGTGTATGTGTGTGCGTGTGTGAACATGAACAACTAGTGAACATTTCTCCCTGTCAGTGCATGTTGATCAACCTCCTGCTTTTAGTGGGTGCTTAGACCTTAATTTATTCAACCATTTCCTTATTGCTGGTTAGGAAGCCATCTCTGTTTTGTTTTTTGTTTTTTTTTCGTTTTTTTGTTTTTTTGTTTTTGAGACAGAGTCTCACTCTGTCACCCAGGCTAGAGTGCCGTGGCATCAGCCTGCCTCACAGCAACCTTAAACTCCTGGGCTCAAGCGATCCTCCTGCCTCAGCCTCCTGAGTAGCTGGGACTACAGGCATGCCACCATGCCCAGCTGGCTGGTTGACTTTTTCTATTTTTAGTCACCCAGTTAATTCTTTCTATTTTTTAGTAGAGTCAGGGGTCTTGCTCTTGCTCAGCGTAGTCTCAAACTCCTGATCTCAGGCAATCCTCCCATCTTAGCCTCCCAGAGTGCTAAGGATTACAGGTGTGAGCCATGGTGCCCGGCCCATCTCTGGTGTTTAAATGTCACAGTTAATGCTCGGAGAACATCACCGTTCTCAGATCCTGTTTGCCCTGTCCACCCCAGGGGAGTTCCCAAGGACAGAATCCTGCAGGTGGAATTCCCGGCCAGTCTCACTTCTTCACACTGGGGGTGTCAGTCTTTGATTTGTGCCAAGCTGAAGGGCAGACAGGGCAATGGTGTCTCGTTTCTATTTATATTTCCTCGTAAATGGGAAATAGGTTGTGCCTTTTTTCCCTGCTTGTTGGCATTTTTTCCCTCTTGTGAGAGTTGCCTTCCCTATTTTTCTGTGGGACAGATGGCCCTTTTCTTACTGTTGGAGCTCTGAGTAAGTCAGGCCAATGAACACTTTGTCTCAAATGATGTTACCAAGATTTTTACATTTTTGTAACATATGGATATACATAGTAACATTTATGTTACAAATATTTTCTCTTAAGTTGTCATTTATATTTGAACTTTATTGATGGTCTTTTGCTGCAGAGAGCATTTCCTTTTTTTATGGAGTAAAATTTGCCCATCTATTTCTTGGTGACTTCTGGATTATATCTCGCTTAGAAGAGCCTGCTCCTCCCTGAGATTGTGACACTAGTCTTCTGGGATTTTTCCTAATACTTTTATAGTTTGATTTATTATATTGAGGTCTTTAATCCATCTGGAATTTATTTTAGTATCTAGGGTGATGTAAAAATTTAATTTTGTATTTTTCTAATTGATAACCAATTGTTCCAATGCTAATTTACTATATAATTTTCACCCCCACACCCCCAGCACTGATTTGTAAGATGGCACCAACTGCCTGTGGCTATCTGCCTATCTGTCTACCTTTTTTGCCCTTACCGTTGTGTTCCATGGGTTCATTTTTCTGTTTTTACTCCAGTTCCATAACTACCTTAGTTTTATGGTGCCTGAATATCTGATAGGGTAAGACCTGTTCCCACCCCATTAGCTTTTTTCAAAATTTTAGTGGCAACTTTTGTTTTATAATTTATTTTAAAAATCTCAGAAAAATAAATATCTTTTGGTATTTCTATTGGAATCCCACTTGCTTTATAGGTTAATTTGTAAAAAATGTACATCTTTACAATATTGAGGTCCCCTGTCCAGGAATAGGATATTTATCAGTTAGCTCTTGCTGTGTAACACATCACCCCAAAACTCAGTGGCTTATAGCACATGTGTCTGTAATAACATAAGTCCATGTATTGGCTGGAGATTGGCTGATTTGGGCTGGGCTGGGCCAGGTGGCTCTGCTTCAAGCTCTGCATGGATCTGGTTGAGCTTAGCTCCTCACAGAGGCTGGGGTTCAGGCCTGCTCTCCTTGTATTGATTTCAGCCAACAGCTCTGGGGCAAGCTCCTCTAATACCAATGACAATAATGCAAGCAAAAATCTATTAAGGCCAAGGCTCAGAATTGGCACATTGTCATTTCTGCCCACAGTATATTAGCCAAAACAAGTCACACGGTTAAGCCCAAAGTTAAGGGACAGGGGACTACATTCCACTACAGTGAGGCCACGGTCAGGGAATGGATGCAGAGAGGCATGAAGAATTGAGGTAACGCAAATGACCTCAGGGTATAGCTTGGCATTTAGTTCTTTTTTTGTTGTATTTTAGTAAAGTTTTATGGCATTTTCACATAGATTACTCAATACTCATTAGGTTTATTCCTAGATATTTTATAGTTCCTACTGCTATTGTTAATGGGATTTTCCCCATTACATATTAAAATTATTTTTATTGACATACAGATAAACAATTGATTTTTGGTTATTTATATTATATCCAACTACCTTATAAAACTCTCTCCTTAGTTCAACTTGTTTTTCAGTTGGCTTTATGAATTTACTAGGTGGACCATCATATCTGAAAACTCTGATAATTTTGCCTTAGCTTTTCCGATACTTATTTCTCTTCTTTCTTTTCCTTACCTCATTGCATTCACTAGATCTAGAACAATAGTGACTGTGATAGTGTTTCTAGCAAGCACCCTTGCTTCCTTCTTCAAAGGAGTTGCTTCTGGGCCTCACTGATAAATATTATTTTTACTATTTATTGTTCCATTAAAAATAATGGTAAATACTTGGAGTGAAGATAGACCTCCTTGTAGAATATTAAAGAGTTAAGTTTGTGAGGGAGTTACATCCATGCATAAACATATTATTAGTTTATATTTTTTTGGCTGCAAGTAGCAGATGTCAACTCAATCTGTCTTTAATAAAACCACCACCACCGCCACAGCATTTATTATAAGGATACAGGGCAAGAACACAGCTAAGCTGGATGAAGGGCTTAAAAGGCACTTTGGACTCTCCCTTCCTCTCTCTGTGTTCCTTTCTGTGCCTGTTCTCTATTTTTGTATTCCTGGAGACCAGTGTTTTCTGTTCCCTAAGGCACAGGGGAAACACGTGTTTACCAAGCCATGTGACCAGGTCTCTCCCTTCTCTCTCTTGTCAGTCTCTTTCTCCATGGCCTGATTCCAGATTCTCACAGAACGATCCCTGGTCAGCCCTACCTGAGTCAAAGGGGCCTCTGCCCTGCCCCACGGTTCAAAGGATCTGTGTTTGGGGATAGATGCCTCACTGCACTGGCCGAGAGGGGTCCTCCCTCTGGATCTGAGGCAGGTAAGGGGAGGCCATTTTGGACTGGACAGACGTTCCACAGGTGTCCCTTGTGGAGAGAGTGCCCTCATCTCGATGGCAGGAGCCTGGATATAGAGCTGAAAGACTTTGAGACAGGTCCTGACTCTGCCATGGACTCTCTCTTTGACTTTGGAAATGCCAACAGCCTCCAGCCCTCAGTGTCCTCTTTTTTTTTTTTTTTTTTTGAAACAGAGTCTTGCTCTGTCACCCAGGCTGGAGTGCAGTGGCATCATCATAGCTCACTGCAGCCTCAAACTCCTGGGCTCAAGTGATCCTCCTGCCTCAGCCTCCCAGATAGCTAGAACTATAGATGTGCACCACCACACCTGGCTAATCTTTTCTATTTTAAGTAGAGACGAGATCTCGCTCTTGCTGAGGCTGGTCTCGAACTCCTGGTCTCAAGCGATCCTCCCCCCTCAGCCTCCCAGAGTGCTAGGATTACAGGTGTGAGCCACCGTGCCTGGCCCACTTTCTCCATTTTTAACATTGGAGTAACTGTGTGTGCCATGTCCTTGCAGGGCTGGTGGGAGAAAGCAATGTATTATTTAATGTGAAAGTGTTTTTTATCCTGTAGCTGCGTCATTGCTGTGATGATTTCTTTTGCGATTTTCCTCCCCCTCCTCTCCCTCCTTCTTTTTAAGAAATAACTTGTTTCCTCATCATTAGAAAAAATGCACATGTTCACTGCAGGAAAAAAAAAAAAAAAAGTAAACCAGAGCCAAGAAAAAAAATAAAACACTTGTAATCCTGCTTTTAACACTGTCGTGTACTGACTGTGACCTGAGTTTTTTTCCTCTGCTTTCATTTTTTTTTTTAAACAAATATGGAATCATCCAAAAGAGTGCCTGGTCCCAAGCATTTCCTCCTCTGGGGTGTCAGGGTCGGGCATTTAGAGGCATTTGGAGGTGGGAACGAAAGGGGCCCCATTTTCTGGAGAGGAAAGTGTAGGAGAAAGGTGGGTTGCAAGCAGCCGGTGAACCACCGCCCCCCCCCCCCCCCCCCCCCCCGACGCGAGGGCTTTCCTTCCTCCCTCCTTCCTCCCTCCCTCCAGCTTCCTGAGCTGTGGTGGGGCAGGCAGTGCTGCCAGCCCTGCGCAGCCTCTGCTTCTCCCTGGGCCTGAGCAGCCTCCTCTCCCCTGGAGCGCAAACCTCCACCTGCCTCCCCTGCTCCCTCCAGACTCCCTCTTTTTGTGACATTTTCTCTTTTTCCACCTTCAGTAGCACCCACCGTATTTATTTTAACCTGCTTGAATGTGTGTATATTCGACTCCTGGGACATTTACTGACGGGGACGCCTGCAGGAGGCTGGACTGGGGCACCAAAGCCCCCCACTCCCAGCTGTGCTGAGAAACCTGACCCGTCCGAGGCTACTGGCCACTGGCCCACTGGAGACCCCAGAGCCTTATTTTGATTTGCTCTTTATGCTGCTGGGGGAGGCGGGCGGCGGGGACGCAGCAGGATCCTGGGGGTCAGGGGGAGATTCACACCACAAGCCTAGGAAGGAGGCACAAGGAAAGCACAATATATCAGTTGGTTGCAAACCTGGGCTCCTGAGTCAGCTGTCTGGGTTCAAGCTGTGGCTATGAGACCTTGGGAAAGTCATTTACTTGCCAAACCTCAGTTTTCTCATCCGTGGAATGGGCATGGCCATGGCTAGTGGTTAAATAACCAATTTTGGGGGGTGGGGAGTAACCCCTGATGTGTAGTGTGTGCCAGTTCCTGCGGTGTAAACTCAGCACGGATGATGTGGAGCTACCGATATGGATGCAGGGCGGGAGGGGCCGGGCAGCAGCAGCCACTGTGCGTTGTCTCCACTATACGGATGGACACAGTAGGTGTGAACGGCTCCAAGAGCCGAGCTAACAGGAAAATATAAAATAATTAGGAAGTAATAAGTTGTGAGTAGGTATCACCTTTGTTTTTAATATAAAATGTATTTACTTGTAAGTTCATATAATTTAATTTATCAGGATGACTGTGTTTAACCAACAGCTCACAAAATTTACAAAACTGTGCCGTTTTGCTCTTAAGAGCCTGCAGGAACTAGCTCAGGCGCATGCACTGCGGGTTGTCCCATAGAGAACCCAGCGCTGCGCCTCGCAGGCAGCTGGGCCCTCTCAAGCTTCGGTGTGTGCGGGGTCGCCTAGGAGGCCCGGGCTGAACACGGGGGCCAGGCTGGTTGCAGCAGCATAGGGCCCAGGCCTTCCCATTTTTACCAAATTTCCAATGATGTGACCTAAGTTTGAAAACTACTAGTATGTAGCTAGTGCTAGGATTTGAGGGGGCCCAATAAATATTAGGTTGGACTATTCTACTGTTTTTGAATTACTGTACATTTGGCAGTTTCACATGGTTCAACCTAATAACTCTTTCCTGTCGCAGTTCAGAACCAATTAAGAAATTATTATGCCAAGTAAAACAGATGGGAAATCAATATGTTAGTCAGGCTGACATTGGAGGACGTGGCCTATATCTGTGGGCTGGGGGCTTCCTGAGACTGTGCCCGGAGGAGACACTCACCCGTCCAGGCACAGACCACCCTGACAACCCCAGGCCCTGCGCGTGGGGCGAGCCCAGGGGAGTGGGGCGGGATGCCTGCCAGGTCCCTTCCCAAACTCACCAGCCAGGTAACCAGGCCTGACATTCAGGAACTATCCAGCAACCCATACGGGGCATGAAGAAAACCCTCTTCCTCTTCCCAGCAGGTCCCGTAGCCTCGCTGCTCAAGGTGTGGTCCGCGGGCCGCAGCGTTAGCCTCAGTGAGTCTCGCCCCCACCCCAGACCTCAGTACTAATGTGCGAGTGAATCCCAGACCCCAGGGTTCACGTGCACGTCGAAGTGTGGTACGTTCTGTGCAGAAACGAATGTGGCCTCGTGGATGATGGGAAACGTGAGCTCCTGAGGGGGGGGCTTGCTCCGTTCCGTTCACTGCGTTATCCTGGGCCCCTGAAGCAGTGTCGGTGGAATGATGTGGGCTTGTGGCTTTTGGTGAGAAAGGGACCTGGAGCTCAGAGGAGGGGTTAGCGTTCCTGTATGGCTGCTTGCTGACTGTGGAATCTTGAACCAGCCATTCACATCTCTGGGGCTCAGTATTCCTGTCTGCAAAATGGGCATAGTAACAACTGCTTTGAAGGGTGGTTGTGGGAGGAAAGCTAGACAACAATTCAACACAAGGACCATGTGGATCTTCTCATCCATCCACAGGGATTGGATGTCGAATGCACACAATTGTTTTTCTAAAACACCTTAAAAAGTGCTGTTATGCCTGTGCCCACGGGTGTGTGTCTGTGTGTAGGACGTACATGTGGTGTGTGTATCTCTGTGTGTATGTGTCTGTGTCTGTGAGTGTGGTGTGTATGTGGGGTGTGTGTCTTTGTGTGTGTCTGTGTTACTGTGTGTAGTATATGTGGTGTGTGTGTGTATAGGGGTGCAAGGAGCAGGGGAAGGCCAGGAGGAAGGAATCCCCCAGAATTGGGTCTGGGAGCCTAGGTTTTAAGCTCGCATCTCCAGGGTGACCTCTGAGCCGCGCTGCCTGGCTTGGGGATTATGCCTCAAGACGTCTCTCATATTTCCCGGTTGCTTGCCCTTTCTGGTTTTCATCTTCTCTCCCGGACCACAGAAGTTCTGCCTCTGCCACTGCTGACGCTGTGGGTCTGCACACGGGGTCCTGGCTGTTCCCGTGCCCGGATCTTGGTGACAGAGATTTTTCCTCTGTTTATTCAGCAGTCACACCTGATTAATCTAAATCAATTTGCAAATGTCTTTATTTACATGGAAAATCCTTTGGATAAACAAGAACTCCTGTGATATAGTACACACGGGAACAGCAACAACAAAAAATCCCAGCCCCTTCTTTAAAAAAAAAAAGCTTCCTGGCACAGAGACACGGGGCCACCTCAGACCACGTTCAGTGTGGCCACGTGTAATCCGAGTATGCTTGGCCTGGGTGACCACAGAGCGAATCCTTTACTTCTTCCCTGTGCACCTACCCTCCCCCGGAGCGTCATGGTCAAGATCAATAATCAGAAGAGGCCAGTGTGAGCCCCTCTGAAGGTCAGAGCCCCAGGGGCTCGTGCTGCGTATTGGTGTCCTGGGGCTGCCCTAACCAAGTACCACACACTAGGTGGCTTAAACAACAGACTTATTCTCTTGCAGTTCTAGAGGGTGGAAGTCCAAGATCAAGGTGTCAGCAGGGCCACGCTCTCTCTGATGGCCCGAGGGAAGGATCCTTCGCCTCTTCTAGCTCCCGTGGTGTTTCTTGGCTTGCGGCTGCATCACTGCAGTCTCTGCCTCCGACCCCCCGTGGCTGTCCTCTCCCCGTATGTGTCCCTCTCTGTTTCTTCTCCTCTTCTTATGAAGATGCCATTCGTGCTGGATTACGGGCCCATCCTGCTCGCGTATGACACCATGTTAACTAATTACAGCTGCCATGACTCTAGTTCCAAAAGAGATCGCATTACGAGATTCTGGGGGCTAGGACTTCAGCATATCTGGTTTGGTCTCCTAACTGTTTTGGCAGATTAGCGCTGTTATTAAATAAGAGAGTTTTTGTTGTTATTGTTTTAAATACAAGATGTGAGATTCCTCAATATTCCAGACTGGAAGTCAGATTTAGTCCTGCTCCTTCCTGTACCTTCTCTGAGCCTTGAACGCTTTCCATCGAGGGCTCAGGTTTTGTTAAAACTGTGCATCTCCCCTACAGACTGTGAGTTCTGAGAGCAGGATGGCTGCTACATACTTCTTTACCCAGGATGTTCCAGTTATCTATCGTTGCACAACAAACCACTCCAAAACGTCACGGTGTAAAATAACGTGTAATTATCTCTCGTGGTTCTGAGGGTTAACTGGGCGCAGCTGGGCGGCTTTCACTGTCTGTCACACACAGTTGCCACCGGACGGTGGCTGGGGTCGGAGTCATCTGAAGGTTCTCCATTCACATGTCTGGAGTTTGTCTGGGAAGGCTCAAATATCTGAGGCTGATTAAAAAAAATGGTGAACTACCTCTTGTATTATCCTGGATGGAGCTGGAGCCCATTCTTCTAAGTGAAGTATCACAAGAATGGAGAAACAAGCACCACATGTACTCACCATTACTTTGGTACAAACTGATGAACACTGGTGATGAGGAAGAGAAGATGAACTGAGAGTCGAGAATAGAACCGAACTAGGAGCTGGGAAGGGACACTGGAGCCGTGCTGGTCTCTCATCCCCGCCCCTGACCCATGAGCTGATGTCCTGGGCGAGCTGCAGAAGAGCTGGGTGCGTCCCCACAGAAGCACCTGACCCAAGTGAACATGAACAGGTTCACATGCGTGACCCTGACCCAGGATTTGGGAGTCTGAAGGAGGAGACGGGCAGGAGCTGGGGGCTGGGCCTGGATGTAGCAGCCCAGGACAAGGTGGGTGAAGCCTGCCCCGTGCCCACCGCAGGATGGGGAGGACAGTTTTCAGGCTGGACAGGTGGCATCTGCTTCCTGTGCAGGGAAGAAGGTACAGTGTTGGTGACATGTGGATTGTTATGACCTTTTGGGGAAGTAAGTGGCAAAATGTATTAAAGTTACGAGCAAACTTTGACTCAGAATTTCACACCTGGGAATCCTTAACAAAGAAATAACATAAAGATAGATGTTTGATGTTGAATAAATTATGGATAATTCTTAGCAATTTGTAATAATTCATGAATAATTATAATAATGGATAATTCTTAATAAAAATAATGAATTAGCTTTATATCTGGGGACCTGGAGAGGTCTGCATGAGGCATTGAAAGAGAAAAACAAGCTGATGATGTTAAGTATGTATGGTATGAACCCATTTTTCCTAAAACAATGACAAAAATATTTTGTGTATGTATATATACATGTATGTATATTCATGTTAGGTGTTTAGAAATAATTTTACAAGCACAAAGAAAAATATGGAAAGGAGAAAGACTAGGTTGTAAATGTTAGTTAAGTGGGTGGGCAGAGGAAGTGGAGGAATCATCGAGAGAAAAAGGCAAACATTAGACTGGGGCAACATCCTCAAATTTAATACCATTTGATGAAGATGATCTCATATAGATATTTACTTAAGATTATATATGTGTGTTCATATGTAACTTATCTTTAATACTCCTTGTCTTGAAATGTAGTTTGCCTGATATTACTATTTGTTTTTATAATTAAAGTGCATCTCTTTCAGACAATGTATAACAGGTCTCTTTGATGCATTCTGACCATTCAACCTTTTAATTGGCATGTTTCAACCATTAACATTTAATGTGATTATTAATATGAGTGGATTTAGATCTATCACTTTATTATTTATTTTTTGGTTTATGCCTTTATGATTTTTAACTGTTTTTTAAAATAATTTTAAATGTACAGGGAAGTTGCAAAGATAGTTGCTATGGATTGAATGTCTGTGTCTGCCTGAAATTCATATGTTAAAGCCAATGAAGTGGGATTTGGAGGTTGGGTCTTTGGGAGGTATTAGGTCATGAGGGTGGAGCCCTTGTGAATGGGATTAGTGCCCTCATGAAAAGAGGAGGAGACTTGGGATCCCCCTTCCCACCCTGCTGTCTGCCATGTGAGGGTACGAGGAGAAAATGGCCATCTGCAAATCAAGAAGAGGCCCCCACCAGAGCAGACTGTGCTAACACCCTGATCTCAGACTTCCTGGCCTCCAGCACTGTAAGAATCACATTTCTGTTGTCTCAGCCTCCCAGCCAGTGGTTTCTGTTACAGCAGCCTGAGCAGACCAAGACAATAGTACAGACAGTCCTCACCCAGTTCCCCCTTGCGAGCATCTTACCTTATACCTTACCATTGTGTATTTGTCATAAGTAAGAAGCCAACATTGACCCATTGCTATTAACTGAACTGCCGACTTTATTTGAATTCCACCAGCTTTTCCATTAATGTGCTATTGCCAATCCAGGGTACCATACTGCATATTTAGTTTCCTCTGGTCTGTGAAGTTTCTCAGTCTTTCCTTATTTTTCATGACCTTAACAGCCTTGAGGAATACTGAATACCAGGTGTCCTGTAGAGTATTCCCGAATTTGGGATTGTCTGATGGTGTTCTCATGATTAGACTAGGGTTATGGATTTCTGGAAAGCACACGGTGGAAGTGAAGTGCCTTCTTGCCATCTCATATTAGGAGGTTCATGATATCAGCACGATTCATCACTGGCAATGTCAACCTTCATCACTGGGTTAAGGTAGCATTTGCCAGGTTTCTCCACGGCAAAGTTATTCTCTTTCACTCTCCAAACTCTGCTCTTTAGAAGCCAGTAACTAAATCCAGCCCATCCTCAAGGTGGGGGGAAGGGAGTGGGAATTAAACTCCACCTTCTAGAAAGGGAGTATTTACATATATTATTTGAAATTCTTTCATAAGGAAGATTTGTTTCTTGTCCCCATTTATTTTATTTATTCAATCATTTATTTATGTAAGGACTCATGTATATGTATTTTATATTTTGGGTTATATTTCAATACTATATTACTTACTTTGTTATTCAAATTATTCCAGCTTTCAATACTCTATATTTGCCGCACTGGTGAATTGAAAGTAATTTGGTAGTTCTCTGGAGAGCCAATAAACAGTTTTTTTTCCTACAAGATTGGGTCCTTAGAAAAAGTCCCAGGTGAGAAGCCAAAAAAGAACAAAGTTAATGCACATTTTTATTGGCACAGAATAATTTGAAATGTTAAAGACTTCTTTCCCAAAAAGCTTTATGCCCAGATGTTTTTATAGGTCAATTTTAACAAACCTTACAAAGAATGATTAATTCTGATCTTTCAAAAGATATTACAGAAAATTTAAAGGAGAGAAAACTGATGATTTTATTTTGTGAAGCCAGGATAATATTGGTTTTACACCAGATAAAAAATATAAATATACAAGAAAATAAATTACAGATAATTTTAATTAATGAATGTACATACAAAATATCATAAATAAATTATTAGCTAACTGAATCCAAAAACCTTTAAAATAAATAATACTTCATAATTTAATAGAGCTTATCCCAGGAATGCAAGGATGGTTTGATATCAGAAAATCTACTTGAAAAAGAATTAAATCTACTTGGAAAAATTCAAATAGATGCAGAAAAACATATCATGAAGTTTAATACTTGTTTATGATTAAATCACTTAGCAATAAAATGGAAGTTTTCTTAAATTGGTAAAAATCATGTGTCTAAGATCTACAGTAACCTTTATTTTTAGCAGCAACTTTAGATATTTTTCTTACTATTGGGAAGAACACAGAGATACCTCTATCACCACTCCTCTTTACCATAGAGATCTTGCTAATATAGGAAAAAGAAACAGACAGACAAAAATTCCAAAAGAAAGAAAGGGAAAAGAAAAATAAGAAGAAAAAATATAGTTGTTTTTTTTCCAGAAGAAATGATTGACTTCATAGAAAAACAAATGAAACAATTCAAAACTAAAAAGGGGGTGAAGCATGGAATCCAGATAAAATATTGACTTAAGAAATGAGTAGTTGGCCAGGCATGGGGGCTCACGCCTGTAATCCTCATTGAGCAGGATTGCTCAAGGCCAGGAGTTCGAGACCAGCCTGAACAAGAGTGAGACCCTGTCTCTACTAAAAATAGAAAGAAATTAGCTGGACAACTAAAAATATATATAGAAAAAATTAGCCGGGCATGGTGGTGCATGCCTGTAGTCCCAGCTACTCGGGAGGCTGAGGCAGGAGGATCGCTTGAGCCCAGGAGTTTGAGGTTGCTGTGAGCTAGGCTGATGCCACAGCACTCTACCCCAAGGGTGACAGAGCAATACTCTGTCTCAAAAAAAAAAAAAAAAAAAAAACCTCTATGGAGCAAGTTTAAACATTTGACATTAAAGGACAAAATAAAAATATCTGAAAAATGGAGAGATATTGATACTCATAGTCTTAATTAATAGCATAACTTAATGTTATAAAGATGTCAATTGTCCCAAATTAAGGTATTGATTCAATGTAGGCCCAATCAAAATTGTAGCTAGATTTTGTTTTGGAACTTCATAAACCTATTCTAAAATTTTTTTGCAAGAATAAAGGTCCATGAGTCTAAAGTTGAGTCAACTTAAAAAAAAAATCAGAATCATGACTTTCTCTATGCAAGGACAAAGTAATGGAAACAAACAGTGTGGAATGAGAACACTCAGCTGGACCAGGGGAACAGAACAGAGAGCTTAGGGAATGACCTGGGTGTGTGTGTGGGGATTCAGTGTGGTACAGGTGCCCCACACACCAGTGGGGGAGAAGAATGGACTGGAGTTGGGAAAACCAACTGACCAAGGAGCTTTAGGATGATGGAATGGCCTTCTGGGTGAAAATGAGAAAAAGCCGTCACCTGGCATCCCTGCCGACATTTGCAAACCCTAAATGGGAACATTTGGGGTGAAGAATCGGGAATGGCTGTGTAGCCGCCGTGGAAATCTTCAGCCTGGGAGATGTTTGGAATTGTGGGGTGGATCACAGAGACATACTTGCACACACATTTTCAATCCTCTCTCTCCATCAAGGGCCTCTGGACCTGGTATGCTGCAGTGCAAACTGCCCAACCTGGCAGCCGGAATAATAGTGACAGTAACAGCAGCTGTTGTTCACTGGTCATCTACTTTGCGCCAGGTACTGGGCTGGGACCGTCACATAGGTTGTTGCCAATTCTTATGACTCCCCATCTAGGGAAGGAGTTTGGACCCTGATTCCAAATAAGAGATAGAGAAAGTAGATTCCTCACCTCTTTAAAGACCCTCTACAATCTCCCTTCCCAGGGCCATCTGCTCCCTGTGGACAGAGAGGGCAGTGGTCACCCCAGCTATGGGAAGTCAGGCTCCAGCTCCCAAAGCAGAATGCTTGTGCCCTCAGGCAAGGCGCTCAGGCTAAGCACAGGCTTCTGGCCTTTCAAGTGGGAACGAGGCCCCTGTCCTGCCTCCTTCAGCAGGTGCTAGGAGGATCACCTGGGCTCCTGCAGGGTGTCCTCCGAATAAAGGCAGCTGTTGATAATTTATTTTAGGGCTTCGTGGTATCATGTGGGCAGAATTCTCACCTCCATGATCTCATTAATTTTAAGTTGCCTCCTCCTACCTTTTAATGCCCCTCCCCCTTGCCTTGACCCATGACCACACTATTTCTAGTTGTTATGTTAATAACAACAACTGCCATCTTTCCAATATGCATACGCTATTAGGAAAATTATGTGCATGATCTAAATATTCCGCCTGTGTGTGTGCAAGAGAGCAAGAGGAGACCCTAATGTGAGAGTGTAGGGGAGAGGGTGGCATTGTTCACAGCGGTAGAGTGGTAAAACCTGTGCCCAGGGTCCACTCATGGTCAGCCCATAACTGATCCGGTGCCTTCCCTCTGGCTGGGCTGCCTCTGTCCTGCCCCGGGTGTCTCCCAGGCTGCTGGGAGGGTTGACAGAACATGGCTTTAGGTTCAGGAGACACCTGAGTTTGAGTCCTGGCTCCACCAACAACCAGCTGTGGAACCCTGGGGAAGCCACACAACCGTGCTGAGACTCAGTGTCCTTGGTGTCAGATGAGGATGTCAATATCCCTGTCCCCAGTCCAAGTGAGGGGGACATGAGATCATGTTGGCAAAGCACCTGTTTCAGGACAGGCATGCCATGAATGCTGACTGCCCCTTTGGGTGCCAAACCATGTGGACTTTTCCTTCTAGTGTTGTGGCTCACTGCCTGTCACTCACTGATCTTTCAGAGCAAGAAAAAGACATCTGAGAATGAACAATTTTTTAGACCTTTTGATGATTAATTTTATATTGTCCACTTCGCTGGGTCACAGTACTCA
The DNA here is from genome assembly GCF_041146395.1 of Eulemur rufifrons. Taxonomy (NCBI): domain Eukaryota; kingdom Metazoa; phylum Chordata; class Mammalia; order Primates; family Lemuridae; genus Eulemur; species Eulemur rufifrons. The sequence goes on along the minus strand of NC_090984.1, from coordinate 117,265,652 downwards.
TATATTTGATCAAACATTCTGGGTGTTTCTGTGAAGGTGTTTTTGAGGGGTTGAGATGAACATTTACATCAGCGGACTTTGAGCAAAGCAGACTGCGTTATGTGGGTGGGCCTCGTGCAACCCGCTTCAGGCCGAGTAGAACAAAAGGCTGACCTCCCCTGAGCTGGAAGGAGTTCTGCAGCAGACGCCTTTGGACTTGAACTGCAGCAGCTCTTCCCTGGGTCTCCCGCCTGCCAGCCTTCCCTATCAGATTGCAGCTCACCAAACTTCCACGATCGTGTTAGCCAACTCCTTAAAATAAATTTCTCAGTCTCTCTCCCTAATTCTACACACACACACACACACACACACAGACACCCCAACCCTGTTGGTTCTGTTTCTCTGGAGAACCCTAACACAGACCCCAAGTCAAAAACTGTGTTACCTGACACCTCCCTCAGAAGAATCAGCCTTGAAACGGATTTGGGGGCAGGATTTCCCTGGGCACCTTGGAAGGCAGGTGAAGGGCACAGTGTCCGTGCCTCTGAGCTGCTGTGGGAGCAGCGAGCTCTGTTTCCTGAGAGGGAACCTGGCCGCAGGGCAGCAGGCATCATGGGATTTCCCTCGTTTGTCTGAATAATGAAGTGTTGCCGTGGCCTGCGTAGCTGACTATGAACAAAATATGTGTTTCGTGCTCTATCCACCATTAGGAGAAAAAGAGAAAAAACACTTGGATTTTTTATGCATGCTCTCATGAAAGTGTGTGCTGTGTTCATTGATTTCTTCCCTACCCCGAAGCCTTGCTAATTACCAAAAGTTATGTCCTTCCAGTTTTGCATTTCAGTTGCCGTGGGAGCTCAGACATTAGGTTTCCAGGTTTTACATTCAGTAGTTTCCCTTTATAACAGGGTTCTCAACGTTGGCACTGTCCACATTTTGAACTGGATAATGATTCTTTGTCGTGTGGCTGACCTGTGCATTGTAGGATGCCTGGAAGCATCCCTGGCCTCTGCCCAGGGCAACTTACCCGTTAGTCAAAGCAGAACCAGTGCTGAAGACTCGTGGTACTTTTAGGGCCCTCCAAAAATATTTTCATTTTAAAATCAGAAGAAAAAAGTGAACATAATAATAAAACATATTTCATAATAAATTTGTCCTAAATGATATTAATCTTCACACCAACTCAGTTTTAAAATATAACTTTTAATGTATGTGTGTGTGTTTTCTGAGGAAGGTTCTCCCCAAAGCAAAAACGGGTAGGGTCCACAAAGGTCATATTGCTGCCCTGTCTCTACCCACCAGATGCCATTAGCGTTCTCCCCTGCAATTGTAACAATCAAAAATGTCCCCAGACACGGGCAGGTGTTCCATTGAAGGATGGTGCAAAATCTGCCCGTGGAGAATCACTGCTTTACACTAATAATTATTTATTCAGTCAACAAATGTTCAAAGGGCAGCTCCTGGGTGCTGGGTATGTGCTGGCTTTGGGGATTGTGAGACGCATAGGAGAATAGTGTGTTCTTGCTACACCTGGGTTGCTTCACCCGGCAAAGGAACCAGGTGAGATCAGTGAATGGGCGGGGCTTGTGCTGGGACACATCACACCCTTGATCACCAAGAAGCGGCAGTGACTGGTTGATTAGAGGAGGTGGGAATTATACTCAGAGGCGAGTGCTTCGGAGCTGGGTCTTGGAAGGTGGGTGGAAGTTTTTCAACGAGGAGGCTCCTTGGTCTACAAACAGAGGGGTGAAAGGGTGGCCCCGGGGTCTGTCTTTTCAATCACTGGAAAGTTTCTAGGGCCGGACATAGGCTCCCTTTGTAATAAGTAAAATAGGTGGGCATTTAGTTCCCTGAAATCACAGAAATATGAATTTCTTCTTGAATCTCTTGAAAGATTCATTTCTTCTGTCGGCACCAACAATAACATACGATGTGAAGTGCCACCGGCTCTGGCACCGTGTCCAGCCCCATGAAGTCCAATTAGAAAATGAACGCTGATTTCAGATTTATCAGATTCGAGCTTTGACTTTTGTCCAGGGGAGAACAGGGGTACAGTGTTATTACAGGCTTGTATTTCACCTTCCCGAGGAAGGAAAGGAAAGACACACGTCGTTTTGACGGGATCCAGAGCCTGGCTTCGAGAGAGGCGCCCTATTTTATAACAGAGCTGCTGTCTAGAAATAGTCCTGCCCTGTGGACGCTGTTTAGTTTCTGGGCCCGTCATGCCAGAGACGTGAAATAGAATGCAGTCACCGGGCCCACGGCGGCTTTTCCAAGGCTGAGGGGATCTGCCCGAGGCAAAGCCAAATGGTCTTGGAGCAGCGTGTGCTCCCAAACTGGCTTTGGAGGCTGGGAGGGATGGGTGCTTATGAAACTTTAAAATTAGCCACAGTTTGCACTTGGCCCAAGGGGAACGGCGACCGCCCTTCTTGGTACACACACAGAGACAGACCTGGAAACGCTGGAATTGAGGGTAACAGGGATGACTTGGAGTCCCCTCCCGTCTTTAGACTGTCGGGCCCCTTGCAGGGCTTCCCGGCAGACTATTAATGACACAGAGGATCAGCCCCTCTCCCACCATGAGCACGGATTTGGGGACAGAGTTCCAGCTCCGTCCCTCCCTTTCTGAGGGATCTGGTACAGTTTTATTAACCTCACTGCATCCCTCTCATCGCTGATTGGTGGGGGGGGGGGTGGTTCATGCAGAGAGAGCCAGGGCTGTGCAGGTTCGAATCCCATTTCTGCCACTCAAGTCCGTGACCTTGGGAACATCACTTGACTCTGCGGGGCAGTGGTGGAACCAGCCACTGTTCTATGCACTTTCCGTGTCTGTATCCTCCTGGTCTGCTGCAACAACTTGGAGGTGGTGCAGGGCCCGGAGTGAGCACTCGGTGAACATCAGCTCTCGTTACCGTCATTTTGAGTGATCTCACCGGCAGCGTCAGGGACAGCATATGTAAGGAGCTGAGCGCCGGCCGATGCCTTAGCTGTGATCATGAAGTAGGAAGTGCTGTTAGGGTCTGCTGTGCTCCTTTATGATGGTTGGGATTGTGGCTGGAGGGTCTGGACCCGGGCAGGGAATGGGTGCGATCACCCTGCAGGGAGGAGTCCAGCCTCACGGAGGAGGGTGAACCTTAGGGTCCTCCTGAGAGCAGGCACGTGGCTTACCCCGGGTCCCGCAGTGAATAGTGGCAGAATTAGGAGTAGACTCAGGCCACCTGCCTCCGTCCCAGGTGGCCTTGGAGAGCGCAGGAAGTTTCCTTTGGTCCACAGCCCCCCACCCCTTTTTAAAACGGGTGATTTGGATGGACGCCCTTTGCAGATGCCCTTGGCATTCCCTCCTGAAGGCGGGGACCAGGGGTTGTCCCTCCACAGGGCCCAGCTCCAGGCTTCCCAGTCCCCCTCCCGCTGGGTGCACCAGCCGCCCCACGCAGCTTCCCATTGCACCAGCCCAGCCGCCTCCGGCACAATCTAAAAAATGAAAATAATTTAATATGTGCAAACGCAGCCCTCATTATCTCTCTGAGCAGCAAGATCGGTCTACAGACCTGAGAAGTTCGGATTACCAAGTTTCCAGGCCTTTTTACCAACCCCATCCAAAAATAATCCTGGTTTTATAACTCAATAAAAAGGACTCAAGAGCTTTAATAAGAGAATAGAGAAGGCAGGGGGCGGGCAATCCGAGGGGCGGATGGGCAAAGGATCAGTCTCCCATTGGGGTGGGGGCAGGGGTGGCTGCCAGGCAGTGGGGAGGGGAGAGGGGGCAGGGGTGGAGGGGGGAATGTGTCAGTTCAGAATCCTTGTCTGGGGAGCAAACCGCCAGAAACGTCTACGTCCTGTCCTTGGTGGGGTTTATGCTCACGACAGGCCTGAGGGGAAGCAGGGATAACCCCCTCTCTACCTGACAGATGGGAAAGCCAAGTCCAGGGACGGGGTGGGTGCCGGGCAGGGCCACAGCACAGGGGGACGCTCACTCTGCACGTGGTGCGGGGCTGTCACCGCCGGGAGGGGGCGCCCTCTGTCATTCTCAAGCAGGTGTCCCATGGATGTGCCCCACCCACCTCACCTTCCCTTCTTGGGCAGCGGGGTTTTCTGCACTTTCTTTTTTTTTTTTTTTTTTTTAATTTCAGCTTATTATGGGGGTACAAAAGTTTAGGTTATGTATATTGCCCATGCCCCCCCACCCCCCCAAGTCAGAGCTTCAAGCGTGACCATTCCCCAAACAGTGCATCACATTCATTATGTAGGTACACACCCATCCCCTGCCCCCCACATCTGTCCGACCCCCTATTGGTGTTATTCCCAAATGTGCGCTTAGGTGATGATCAGGGAAACCAGTTTGCTGGTGAGTACATGTGGTGCTTATTTTTCCATTCTTGGGATACTTCACTTAGTAGAATGGGTTCCAACTCTCTCCAGGAGAACAAAAGAGATTCTATATCACCGTTATTTCTTATAGCTGAGTAATACTCCATGGTATACATATAGCACATTTTACTAATCCACTCATGTATTGATGGGCATTTGGGTTGTTTCCACATCTTTGCAATTGTGAATTGTGCTGCTATAAACATTCGGGTGCAGGTGTCTTTTTTATAGAATGACTTTTGTTCTTTTGCATAGATGCCCAATAATGGGATTGCCGGATCGAATGGTAGGTCTACTTGAATCTGTTTAAGGTATCTCCGTATTGCTTTCCACAGGGGTTGCACTAGTTTGCAGTCCCACCAGCAGTGTATGAGTGTTCCTATCTCTCCACATCCACGCCAACATGAATGGTTTGGGGACTTTTTGATAAAGGCCATTCTGCACTTTCTAAGGATTCCCCAGGTGTGGAAGGAGGACACCCAGAGCACCTTTTGTCTTGTGCTCGCATACCTTTTCCTGCAGTCAGATGGCCAGGGTGGGTGGTGGAGTGGTGGAATCTGACCATAAGAACTGAGCCTATCCTGCCTCAGTTTGCTCAGGATATTTGGGGTGGGGGTGGGGGAAATGGGTTTAGTAAAGTTTAAGTAGGTGAGTGACGCAATGGGGTAGGGGAGAGGTCCTCTCCTACGCAGTGGGCGTGGAAGTTGGTTCCACTACATCCACGTGGCGATTCATATCAACAACAACGTTCATACCTCTGACCCAGCCATTCCACTTGGTGGAACTGATCCTGGGGAGTAATTGGAACAAGAGCAAAGATGTATGAACAAGGAAGTTCAGGATGATCCTATTGTATAGGAGCAGAAAAACGGCAGACATCCAGCCATGGGGAGAGGGCAGGTTCAACAGAGAAAGTGGCCCCCACCACACCCAATAAAATATGCTGCACCCATTAAAAAGAATCAGGTAGATCTACATTCAGTGACTTGGAGTAAAATCTAAATTAGGGGGAAAAAAGCACACACGCAGGAGATGTTGGAACATTGTGTAAGGTATTATTCAATTTTTGTAAAAATCTTTATAATACACATTTATTTATGTGTTTTCTTGATATATACAGATAGCTCTGGATGTATACATCAAATTGTTAACAGTGTTTATTCCTTTGGGACAAGTATAAGGCAAATGTTTGCAGGGTACAGAATTTGTTTTTGTAGTGTTTGATTTTTAGAAAATGTAGCTGGCATTAACTTTATAGTCAGAATGAAAGCTACTCCAGTTCGGAAAAAGAAGAAAAAAAAAAAAACCCAAAATGAGAGAGCATAAAAAATGCCTGGAGAACGCGACCACACGTAGTAGGTGCTCAGAAAGTGAAATGCTGTTCACAGGGTCTCTGGACACCATCATTCCCAGCTAGCACCTTTGAAGTGTATGTGAGCCTTTGTCTCATATGGACAGTCCTACAGGTTCAGCTCAGTGCTACTTGGCCAAATTAACATGCAACTATATAGGCAAAGTAAGTCCCATTGATAGAAAACAAGAAGAGAAGAGAAAAGCAAAAACCTGACTATACATGTCTATAAAATCCATAATACAACATGCTGGGCTGGAAACCATAAATTGGAAACACATGAAGTTTTCCTGTATTGGCCTGAAAATCGAATTTTTAACACATTGACAGAGACATGGAGCCATCTTCAGAGAGCACCCGAGGACGGGAAGGTGAGCGCCGCACTAGGAAGCGAGTAAGGGCGCAGGTGGTGCCGGATGCTCTCGGCACATTTGTGACTCTCACTTCAAGGCAGAGACATTAAAAAAGAACTTACCCAGCACCAATTCCCTCCCCAATCACACCAGGCAAATGTCAAACAGATGTCCTCAAAGGGTGGAAAAATGAAATGAAAGGCACATTTAGGATTTATAGAGCCGAAAACCAAAAACCAGTGGAAATTAGGACTCTGATGAGCACAAAGTTTGCTGTTAATGCACAATTTTTTTTTCACCATAGCACTTGCAAATTGATTTCCAGATCCCAAGCAGCCATCTGGAGACCTGGAGAGTGATACAGTGATGGGTCTTGGCCAGGCATCCGTGGCCCGTCAAGGGCTGGCAGTAATCCTTTGTCCAGCCTGGACCCTCCTCTCACAACACTAACATCCTATCTTTGACCCCCCAATACTCCTATTCTGGATTCTCCACCTAAAATTCCCATTCTTGATCCACCGCCACCTCCATTCTGTAACATTCCTATCCTTGAAACTCCCTCCCAACATTCTCATCCCTGATCCCCCACTCTCTAACATTCCCATCCCTGATCCCCCCACTCTCTAACATTCTCATCCCTGATCCTCTACTCTCTAACATTCTCATCCCTGATCCCCCACTCTCTAACATTCCCATCCCCGATCCCCCACTCTCTAACATTCCCATCCCTGATCCCCCCACTCTCTAACATTCTCATCCCTGATCCTCTACTCTCTAACATTCTCATCCCTGATCCCCCACTCTCTAACATTCCCATCCCCAATCCCCCACTAACATTCTCATCCCTGATCCCCCCACTCTCTAACATTCTCATCCCTGATCCCCCACTCTCTAACATTCCTAGTTTTGATCTACCCCCCCTTTCACATTCCCATCCTTGAACTCCCCTTCTCCCCCACTCTCTAACATTCCCATCCATGTTAGCCCACCATATAAGCCCCTGCATGATGGTCCCCTCCCACCCTGTTTTCCTCCAGGTTGAGTTATATACAGTCCCCTATCTGAATGCTTCCTGCTTTTACAATGCTGTGCCCTCTCTCTAGAATGCTCTCATAGGCTGTGAAAACTCCTACTCAGCCTCCAAGACCCAGGAGAACATCCTCCTGAGGGCTCCCCCAGCCCAGGGGAGGCCTCTCTTCCAGCACCGCCTGTACCTTGTTGCCTTTACTGTTCGGCCTGGCCCCCAGACGGCAGGCCTTTGGCGGCAGGGCCCGTGGTTACTCCAGCTCTGGCCTCTAGGACGAGATTCGCTGATGATGACCCCCACAGGGTTCTCCTTCCGCACCACACATAGCACTTTATTGAATGAATGAATAGAGATGGGCTCTCTCCCCGTGCCCTTCCATTCTCCCTGCCCCACAAGAGAGCATCATGGGAAGGCGGAAGCTACCACTAACTAGACCTACTGTATACCACCCTCCCCCACGGGCACTTAACAGACATTATCTCATTTAATTCTCCCATTACCATTTTATAGATGAGGAAACAGAGGGTCAGAGATGAAGTGCTTTGTCCTAAGGTCACACGACTTCTTATCGGAGCCTAGAGTTGGGGATGGAGGTGGTGAGAACAGGACCCTGGGTGTGTCTGAGGCAGAAGTGAAGGACGGTCAGTGGGTTGGTGCTCAGAAAGAGCCGGCTGACGCAAGAGTGAATGTTAATTTCAAGTTCATTATTGTCTTTGGGAGCTGGTGTCTGCTTATCTTCCAAGACCAGGATTCCTGGAATCTTTGAGTTGATGTGATTTTCCTAAAAATAGCCCGATAATAGCTCAATGACACTTTATCCGCACAAAGACCCATAGAGGTAGTTCCCCATTTCAGGTGGGGAAACCGAGGCATAGAGGAGTTAACTGAAACATTTAGATTCCTACGTAATCCTCGGTGCTTGAGCCGGGATTTGAAGCTGAGGCATCTGACCCCCAGCCTGTGTGCCACTGGATTTTATTTCCCCCTTCTAGGTCCCCGGTGAAGAGTGAGGGTCCCCTCCCTGTCCAGCCTCCTACACATGAAACGCTGGACCCCTGTCTTGATCATGTGTGTGCTAGACATCGGGCTCAGTGCTCCGCAGCACATGGTGTGGCCAAGACGGGGACAGAGTGGGACACGCAGCCGGGGGCCTTGCCCGTCACCCTGGTCTGGCCACAGGCAGTCTGAGCTGGAGCTGTGGGACGGAGCCTCACCCGCCCTCTCTGCCACCCGCAGGACTCACGCCCGGCGTGGGCCAGAGCTGCAGAGCACCTGAACTCTTGCTTATTTAACCATTTAAAATTAAATTTAAATTAAATAAAACTAAATTTTAAGTCTACAGCTACTAAGCATTTTTCTCTATCCTCTTTTCACTTTAATAAATTTCCTTAAAGAAACACATTCGCTGTAAGTAAACAGACAACCATACCCCTTGCTATAAACAAAGTCATCTTCACAAGAAACAATGGAAACCGAGGCACATTATTCCTGCTGTAGACTGTGGTCTTCTATCTTTCCAAGTTGGAAAGCAGAGATGAATTGGTGTTAAAAACATCAGTGCCGAGCTGAACCTTTCCTCCCCTTCCACGCAGTCAGCGAGACAGAAACAGAACTGTAAAGACAACACCTATCCCATGAGGCCACTCTCTGTTCTTCAAGGCGGTGGGGCCTCCAGGTGGGCACGTTCCTCCCTTTCGGTGACACTGCTCCGGACAGAGACAGGCAGGGCCACGCCACGGGCTGGGCCTTGAGGGGCTTGAGGAAGAGACCTGGAGCTGCCTCCGTGGCCTGGGACAGGCTCTCATGGAACCTCTGAGGCTGCACAACAGTTGCTTCTCCAACCCTTGGTGCAGCTCCCGCCCCCCAGGCTGAAACACGGGGCTGTGTGCCCTGCTCACACATGTCACCCAGAGCAGCCGCACGCCCCGGTGCTGACTCTCCAGGCAGAGAGGGCTCAGATGCCCAATCCCCATTCGTGGGTGCTGAGGCAGTTAACCGAGGTGGCACCGGGCAGTGGGCTGGCCGGGCCACGACTGAGGCACCAACAGAGCAGCAACTGGCACAAACCTCGGGGGAGACACTCCTGGCCTCTACCTGTCTTGGGCGGCAGATACCTGGCAGCCACCACCCTCAGGACTGGAGTCAGCGTTGATGGCAGCGAGGGACCCCACGGGGGATGGATGCATCCCACCCGAGCAGCTGCAGGGCCTCAGCAGGTGATGGAGCCTGGGCCCCCCTCTACTGAGGGGAAACTGAGGCCCAAGGAAGGAAGCGGGGGTCACTGAATTGCCACTGTGGGATTCAAGGTCCCCCAAAATGTTAACTTTGTGCCAAGGGCCAAAGGCATCCATTTCTCTGAATCAAGGCCATGGCCATCTCCTTACTGTTTGACATCTACCTGAGTCCTGGAGCATCAAGGAAGCAGGTGTGGCTTTGAAAGCTGGCAGGAAAAAGCATTTTGTGACCCGTGAGGGTGGTTTCTCTCTGCCTCTCTCCACCCTCCTGTGCTGTCTCCCAGCCTGGGTGTCGCAGGGCCTCAAGTCCTTTGGAAGCCCACTGCGAGGACAGATGGCTTTATTTCCATACGACGTCCCAGCAGAAGAGCACTCGGGTTGCCGTGATGTAAAAAGCAGCAGAACCGTCCTGGCTATTTTGTCTCCCCCCGCCCCTCCCTTTAAAGCAGGCTTTTATGTGCTGGCGCTCAGCCTGCCGGCTGCCTTGCTGCAAAGCTGTTTAGAAACTTCCTGTTCCACACACTAATTAACAGTCTATGAATTTTAACTTCCACCCAGGGCCACGTAGCTGTACCGTTCAACAGAGACCTGCATGTGCCATTCGAAGTCCTTGGCCTGTTTTCTCCTTCCTTCTAACCTGGGCACACAGTGGGGACCTCAGCAGGGTTTGCCAGTGACTCGGGGGGCACTGAGCCCTTAGGCCGAAGAACCGGAATTGGATCCGTCATCACGGCCCACGGGGCCATTCCTGGCCCAAGACTGGGTCAGTTCAACACGATTCATCAACTGCAGCTGTGTGCCGGAAGGGTCTTTGCTGGGTCCGGCCCTTGCCCCCAAGGAGCTGCCAGTTTTGAGGGAGTTTGGACAGGCATATAAACAGTGGCTATAGGAGGGCTCTTTACAACTCCGTAGCCAGAACGCTTCATGGGCAAGGAAACCAAGGTCCAGTGTGGTCGAGTAACTTGCTTGAAGACACACAGGCAGTAACTGGCAGTGCTGGGATTTGAGCCCAGGCAGTTCATGTCTTGGACCCATTTTTTTCTGTTGAGTTCTTAGTCTCATTGATTTGTAGGAGGTTTTTAAATATTAAGGAAATTGTCTCTTTATCTGTGATAAGAGTTGCAAATATTTTCCCATTTGTTGCTTGACTTTTGACTTTATTTAAGTTTTCCCCCATACAGTTTTATTTATTCATTTACTTTTTTAGAGACAGGGTCTTGCTCTGTCACCCAGGCTGGAGTGCAGTGGCATGATCATAGCTCACTGCAGCCTTGAACTCCTGGGCTCAAGCAATTCTCCCATCACAGCCTCCCAAGTAGCTATGACTACAGGTGTGTGTCACCACGCCTGGCTAATTAAAAATTTTTTTTTTTTTTTTTTTTGTAAAGGTGTCTCACTTTGTTCCCCAGGCTGGTCTCAAACTCCTGGCCTCAAGTGATCTTCCTACCTTGGCCTCCCAAAGTGCTGGGATTACCGGCATAAGCCACCAAGCCTGCTCCCCTACCCCATGCAGTTTTAAATTTTATTTATGACGATTGAACAATCTTTTCACTTAGGTTGTTTGAGTTTTGTGTCATGCCTAGAGAAAGGACTTCCCCAATCTGAGATTATATACACAAATGCTGTGCTTTCTTTTAACAGTTTTAGAGGGTTTTTTTTTTTTTTTGGCATATAAACATTTGATGCATTTGGAATTTATTTTGATATATACTATGAGCTGTGATTCCCACCTTAGTTTTTTCCTGGTGGCTACTCAGTTCTTCTGATCGCATTTATACATACTCTGTCTTTCCCGGCTGATGACATGAAATCCTACTGTCATTACATCTGCAGTCCCGGATATACTTGTGAACCAGGGTTACAAGCAATGAAAAAGCAAACACAAAACAGAGTTATATGAAGCAGTCTACAAATGAAGAAGTATAAAGTTATCATGAAGAAAAATATATTTTAAAAGTGACTTAGCATGCAATGGCAGTTATATGTTAGGCATATTAAATGGCTTTTTATGCACACACATGCACTTTTGAGAAAGAACACACATGCACACATGTGGTAAGAGCAAGCATAATGAATCAGAGATCTTGTGGAAGTTTCCAGAAAGAGAAACCAGCTGCATCAGCTATGACGTAGCCTCCTTTACTTAGGAGACTTCCAGCTCAGCATCAAGGAGTAACCACGAATATCTAGCAATTGATGGCACTGGGGATCCTAGAAAAATATGCAGAGGATATTGTCCAAGGTTGAAATCATAACTTAAACGAGCCCCACCCTGGTTCCTAGACTCCTGCCACCGACAGCAACTGAAAGCCGAGGGTCCCTGGGCTGGGGATCTGGGCGCTCTGTGCCAAGCCTGGGACTGACGCTGGACATCAGGAGATGCATGAGACAGCCCCCTCCTCCCCCTCAAGGAGCACCCAGCCCAGCGTGGAGACAGACAGACCCAGTGTGGGCAACCAGCCACGGGAGGCCAGCCCGGGCCACGTCAGCGGGCCTGAGCAACTGGGACGGGAGACGATGAGAATTTCAGCCTTTGAAGAGGTGCTCACTCCACTGCAGAGCCCAGAGGGATGTGCGTGGCAGGGGCCAGAGGAACGTGGACGTGCATAATCCAAACAAGGAGACAGAGCGGGAATCGGCCATGTGCAAAAGGGAGGTGCTTCTCTTTATCTGACTGAAGTATCTACCGGTGCTTTAGTAAGAAGGGACTCGATGCTAAAACGAGAATTATGATATGTAGGATTCCCACCGTGTGTGCATGTTGCGTATGTGTGTGAACACTTACCCTTGCCAACCTCATTCAGAAGCTCCCTGCAGGGGCAGTCGCCACACCTCCAGTCTGAGCAGCCAGGGTCTCTCTTGCTCAGGGGACTGTGGCCGAGCGGTGCAGGAGGAAGCCCAGACACTGCATCAGGTGTGGACCGACCTCCTCTGTTCTTGGCTGTGTGCATCTGGGCATGTCCCTTTCCCTCTCCACAGTAAGGAGATGACAGTGTGTACTTTGCAGGGTTACTGTGGGAAGAGAAGTGCCAACTGTCAAATGCCTGGCAGGGGGCTAGAGAGTTAACCATAGTGATATTAATGACACCAGAAATAATTAGGATTGTATCACTGGTATTGCACGCATGCAGGTGTCTGTGCCAGCCATCAGTTCACCGCTCTCCTATACGAAGGGGTCGGATCCTTCTCCGGGCAGGGGAGGGAGGCAGCAGGACAGAGGCCCTCCCTTCCAACGCAGCCTCTTCCGGCAGGGGGTGAGGCTCTCGATTCCCCTCCCTCCACTTCCTACCATTTTGTCTTGTGGATTTCCTACAGGTGAAGGTTACAGACATTTCTGGACTGGGCGCAGTGGCTCACACTTGTAATCACGGCACTTAGGGAGGCCAAGGCGGGAGGATTGCTTGAGCCCAGGAGTTCGAGGTTATAGTGAGCTATGATCGTGCCACTGTACTCTAGCCTGGGTGACAGAGCAAGACCCTGCTTTAAAAATAAAATAAAAAAGACATTTCTGCAGCCCCAGAGTACAGCGAAGGGGCTGAGGAGACCCCCCACGGGTGGGAGTTTCAGTCATTGGAAGTAAAATGCCTCACGTTTGCTGTGCGGCCCGGCAGCTGCGGACCCCCAGGTGCGGACTGAATTGCAGGACCCCAGGGGCTCAGAGTTCCCTCCCAGCGGATGGTCCGGCAACTTGCTCTGTGGAACACACCCACGTGCACTTCTGACGCCCATGTGGCTTTTGTCTTAAAGCTTTTGTACTGTCTTTTTCTGACACATAAATGTGTGTAGAAGAGCAACTTGCAAAGTTCATTCTTACGTATGTATCGCAGGGGATTCTAGTTATTCTCAACAACTCAGAGAGTTGCACACTCAGAGAGGAGGGCGGGAGGCCTGGGGACTGGCTGCTCCTCGCGGGGTCCCCTGGGGGAGGTAGAGCTCCTGGAAAGGACCGCACGCCTGGTGGCTGTGTGGCCTTGGGCTGGGCTGGCCGAGCACACTCTGAGCTCGCTGCAAAGGTGAGGGGCAGGGCTCCAGGTACCCCTGGCGGAACGTTCTGGGGGAGTAGCAGGGCGGGACTGTAAAGAACCCTCCACCCCGTCCCTGCTTTGGGTATGGCAGGGCCTCCCGCCACCGTCCCACCCATCCTTCCTCCTGGCTGACATACGAGGCTGGGGAAGCCCAGGAGCATAGGGAATTTAGGGTGCTCTTGGATGGGGAGACAGAGCCAACTGTGTCTTTTGAAAAGGTCCTAATCCTCTGCCAGAGCCGGCTTCTACCTGGGCTTTTCCAGAAACCCGGGTCAGAGGTGTGTCTCCTGCCTGGTTTGTTTCCGCGGCCCCCGCGGCTCCTCGCCAGCCGCCTGGCCGTGCGCGCTGCTCGGGCGCCGCCTGCGGGCGGGCGCGGGCGCCGCCTCCTGCATCGCCCGGACCGGCGGGCCGCTTCCTACTGCGTGGGAAGAGGCTTGGGCAAGCTTGGTCGCTTGGGCTTGTTTAAGTTCTATGCTGTTTCCTTCCTCACAGTGGGCGCAGGGTTGAAGCCTGAGTTGTGGCTTCACCGCCACTCCCCTGGAGCCTCCGTTTTCCCATCTATGAAATAGAAACATAAAACTGGGGATCATATAGAGCTTTTAAGCATGATGACTAGGGGAGAGATTTTAATGACGTGGGATTTGGTAGATACAAAGTCTTGCCATGTTGCCCAGGCTGGTCTTGAACTTCTGGCCTCAAGTGATCCACCTGCCTTGGCCTCCCAAAGTGCTGAGATTGCAGGTGTGAGCCGCCACACCTGGTCTGATGTAGGATTTTAAAATGCTCATGTTGTGACATTAAGTGAGTGTGGAATACAAAGCTAAGATTTCATCAGATATGATGAAAATTATATTAGTTTTGATTAATATATTTTAATTAGTATGACTTAATATGTTTATTAATTACATAGTATAGTATACAATATATAGTACATTATGTATATTTTTTATTATTGAGATGCATTCGTTATAGGGAATCCTCCAAAAGGCAAGATTTTCATAGCAGTTTCATTCATAATAGCCCCAATCTAGAAACAACTCAAATCTCCGTCAACAGTAGAATGGATAAATTAATAATGGTGCATCCCTCTAATAAAATAGTAGACAGCGACGAAAGAGCACAAACCCAGATACGGGCACCAGCACGAAGGAACCTCACAGCTGTTACGCTGAGCAAGAGGAGCAAGATGCAGATGACTTCACACAAACTTCTTAAATAAGTGACACTCATTTATGGTGAGTGACATTAGAACAGCAGTTCTCCGGGGCCAGGTGTGGGGTGGGGGGCCCCGTGGGGGTGCTGAAACACACCACACTGATCTGGCTAGTGGCTACATTCAGACGAAACCTTAAGGAATTGTGCCCTTAAGGCTGTGCACTTGACACATTTTTTGGATGTTATGTTTCAATAAAAAGTGAAAAAAATAAGTAGCAAAAAGAGTAGAAGGAAATATGCCCACACACTAATAAGGGGAGTTGCTGCTGGGGTGTGTGATTATGAGTAATTTTTCCATGTTTATGCATCACTCTGCTTTACAGATTCATAATTAGAAAAGCCATCTTTTAAAAAGGTGACTTATTTCAGTATGGTGAGGAAGCACAAATAGGCGTGTGTATGTGCTTTGTGAAACACAGTGTGTTGAGCACTGTCAGGTTCAATGTGTGCTTTGGGAAGATCCTGGGTAAGAGCCCACTGAGTCCTAAAGGGCGTCCTCCACCGTACCCTGTGGGTGTGACAGACATCAGACAGCCAGAAGGTTCTCAGAGGACAGCAGGGAGCCGTCTGTGCCCTGATGGGGAGAAACAGGACGTGCAGGGCTACTCAGTGCCAGCCTCCTTCTCCTGCTCATTTGCTGTGTCACCTTGGCGGAGTCACTCTTCCGCCCTCCGCACCTGTCAGGAGTTTGGGAACACCTGAGGCTCCAGCCTCCCTTTAAGCTTTAACGCTGGCGATGTGCACGGGAGGGAGGACAGAGGTCGGCGCACCACGGACAGCCATGTGGCCCTGGGAAGTCCCTGCTCCCACCTGAGCATCCATCAGTCCCTTCCTGGGCAGAATAGCAGTGGCCGTACCCATCTTCCAGGCTGGCGTGAGGGTGCCATGAGCTCCCATCAGTGGGGACTCCAGCACCTGGTGCTCAGCAGCACAGGGCCCCTCCCTCCCGGGCTGCACAGGTGCTTCTCGGCCTGGCTGAGTCCCAGAAACCCCCGCGGTGGCTCTGCTTCCACCCCAGTGCTCAGTAGCTGCTCAGTGAATGCTTGCGGACGCGCTCAGACTGAAAGCCAGGGAGCAAGGGGCAGAGCGGCCCGACACCCGTCTCCGTGCGGGGCCCAGGAGCCGGCGGAGGAGCTGGTGCCCCCGGAAACAGGAAAGCGTCCCCGGCTTCCCTCAGGCCTTTACAAGCCAAAGAAAAGAAACCAAACAGCATCTCCCTGGGCCTCTCAGGAGCTCAGCCCCCTCCTCAGGCTTAGGGAGGCAGGGGCATGAGGGGTCTCCCCGGGGCTCATGGGCAGATGGCCTGGCCGGGCCTTGTCCCAGGGCCTCAGGAGAGCTCCCTGCTGCATGGCCACACCCCTGGACCTCCCAGGTGCCTGGATCTTTAAATGCATCATCTCCCTGAATCCCCACAATCCTGAGAGGAGTCTTAGCACCCCCATTTTACAGAAGCAGAAACAGAGGCACAGAGAGGCAGAGCAACTTGTCTGTGTCACACAGCTCATGTTTGAACCATGTAACTCCAGAGCTGGTGCTTTTACCTGCCTCAGTTTGCTGGAGAAACTCCCCTGTTAGAGGAGTTAGGCTTCGCTGGGCCCATGGGTGCTGTGGGGAGCTCCACCTGGGGCACCTGTTTGGGCCTGGATGTCACCCCCCATGGCTAGGGCTGCACCATGGCTTTCCTAGGTCCCCTCCTCCATAAAAAATTAAAATATATATATTTTACAATGTCATTGGTATGAGGATAGACATCATCCAGGCTGGATCATACTCATCTTTTTCTTCTGATTTTAAAAGAAATGAAGAGCCCTCTAAAGGTATCTTGGTTCTGGGCACAAGGCCTGCTGTGCTGCGTGGAGAAGCCGGCTTTGCCCAGCAGTCACTTGGCATGTGGTAGGAGAACGCTCTGTGGGGCTCAGTGTTCCGCACATTCCTTCAGGTGTGCGCCATGCAGGTGTATCACTCCGGCCTCTCGGCTGGGCAGGGAGGCTCTGCACGGTGGAGGGACTGCCCAGGGTGTTCCTCTAGCCGTCATCTCCTGGACTTGTGCCCTGTGGTCTCTCACCCTGTCCTGCAGCCTCAAAGTGCCAGCTGCTTGCACCTTCAAGGGACAAGATTGTGCTGGGGACAAGGATTAGACGTGAGGAACAGGAAGCAAGCACTCCGCTCTTAGAGGGGCCTGGGGGCCGGAGCAGTCAGGCAGGCTTGCAGGAGGTGGGCAGCAGGGACAGTGAAACTTCCCAGCTAATGACAGTGGCAGGGCAGTCCTTAGGCTTGCTTTCACCTTTCTGGAAATTTGGAACTACGTTGCTGTGGAGAAAGGCTCTCAACTCTGAACTTGTCCCCAAAGCAAGGGGACTGCCCACATAGGTAGTGAGTTCCCATCATGGGATATTTGTTTGCCAGGGTTCCTGTAGGCCAGAGGTCCCCAAACTTGGCTGCTCATAAGAATCACCTGGGAAGGTTTTATAAACTCAGATGCTCAGGCCCCACCTCAGACCAATTAGACAAAATGTAGAGGGTGGGATCCAGGCCCCTGCAACTTTTAACGCTATAAAGGGAATTCAGGAATTGGACTAGAACCTGGTCTGGGTGGGGGATCTGGTACGTGCAGTTGGTTGGGGCAGGCATCTGCTGGTCACCATCAGATATCAGAGCAGAGTGTTGGTCTCTGTCTGGGGTCCGCTGGTCATCCTGGGCCATTGGCTAAGGCCATCCCCCATCCTCCCTGGCCGGTCTGCGTGTCCAGGGGCCCGCTAGTACACGTCTCCTCCTTCCCTCCCTGGCCCCATTCCCACCACCCCTGCCTTTGTCTCTCTGAACCAGACTCTGTCCCTCCTCTTGAGGTCTTCAGTACTGGGCTATGTGTGAGCACAATGTGGTTTCCTGCTGAGCTTGGAAGCTGCAGTGGCCAAAACACCAGGAGGGAGGAGAGGTGTCCAACAGAAATGCTGGCTGCAGCTGACAGTGAGGGCGCCAGCACCGGATTCCTTCTTGGGCTTTGGCTTGGCGCTCCCGCAGGCTGTGTGCGTGTGCACGTGCGTGATTGAGTGTGTGAGCCTGTGTGCGCGTGTGGGGAGCGCTAGTCTGATCGTGTGTGAGTATTCGCTTATTGTGAGGCGTGTAGCTGTGTGATCGTGCGCGCATCATCACTGGATCATCTGGAAGGCAGGATTTTGCACCCAGGGCTCCAGCAAAGCACGGGCGCTGGAATGAATGAACAAATAGACAAATGAATAAGTGAGCAAATACATAAAGAAAAAATAAATCATTTCAAGTTGTAATCAGAAAACTTCAGAAGGAAGCCACTTTGATTGCAGCACTTACATGTTTTCTGACATTTCAAAAAATAACCTTTTCTGTTAAATTCCTTTTGGGATGCAAAGACACTCCATAAGCTTAAGACTTCTTAAAAGTCATAATGTGACCCTGGCACACACAGGTGCTAGTGCAAGCATGCCTAAGTGTGCAATGGAGGCACGTGATACGGTCAAGAGGCTGCTGTGCACAGATCTGTGCATGCACTTGCATGGAGTGTACATGCGTGTGCACACATGGTACAGCAGATGCAAGGGCCTGTATGCATTGCTGCGTGTACCTGGACATGCACGAGGGTGCCAAAGGGATTTTTGTAGGTGCATGGGCTTGTGGGTACATGCTTTTCTGCCTACAGAGAATAAATCTTTTGTGACTCAGCCACCATCTCTTAATTGCAAGTGTAAAAGGCAGGAACTAAATTATTAATGCTTAGAATAAAATGCAGAATTTTAAAGCTAAGTATGTGCTTCTTAACTCTTCATGGCTTAGGCTTGGAGGCACCATCCTTTGTCTCCAGCCGTATTGATGCACTGGTCCAAACACAGAGAGCAATGAGCTCCTCTGTAACCGTAAACGTAAAGGAAACAGGAATACAGAAATCAGCCATCTCGCTACGCCAGAGACTGGAACAATGATGTTCCAGATTATTGGGATTGGGAGGATTTGACTTGAGAACTTCAGTGAAGGACAGACACAACTAAGTGAGAGAAAGGACAGAAACGATCCCAGCAGGGCCTGTACCACAGTGTCATCACTGGGAGGGGAGGGGCTGTCCCCATGTGGGAGAGCTGAGCTTGCTCTCTCTCATCATTGCCTTTAGCTCCCTCTGCCTGGTGTCCTCTCCCTTCTCCCCTGGTCCCAGCTCTCAGCTACCCGCTTTAGGAGGCACTCGGATGTTTCTTTCTTCTCCGGACAGCCTCTGACCACCTGAGTCTCTGTGTTCCCTAATTCCCAATCTTTCTCTAAGTTGTAACATTTTCATGCCAGTGTTAGAATTTTCTCTTTAATCTTTACTTGTCTGTGTCTATGGACAGAAAACTCTTTGAAACAGAACTGAATCTTTCACCTCCCTAACCCTTTCACCCAGTGCCCTCTCTACCTGCTTGTTGAGTGAGGTGCGGGTGTGTGGCTGCTTCCTTGGGAAGACTTTGGGGGGCTCCAAGCACAGTGCCCTAATCTAGGGTGCAGGGATCAGGCAAAAAGACCCTTGCTAGACCCCCTAGCAAACTTGTGGCAATTCTCAAGCCTTGGGAACACTTGGCCCCGCCATGCAGCCTTCAGCAGGCCAGGGTAGCTCTAGCTAGCTGTCCACTCTCAGAGTTTGCGGGGTCTCCTTTGTGGGCAGGCATTTGGGCAGGTGTGTAGGCCACCAGAGCAATCCAGAGCAATGCTTCTGTTTGAGCCAGGCCTTGTTCCTTCCAGACACTGCCTTCTCCAGACCATCGGCTTGAGGCTCTGGGTGATTTGGTTGCTGTATCACACAGGGTCTTAACAAAAACCGATGGCACCCTCAACTTGGGTAATCTGAGGAGAGTTGAATGAAGGACTAGTTGCAACACATGGGCGAGGGCTAGGGAGCCCCCAAGGGGGAGGTGCAGCCCCCAGGGGCTAGCCATGGCAAGGGGAGGAGACCAGTCCCCAGCCTGAAGCGGGGAAGGGAGGGAGAAGCTACCCAAACGCACAGACAGCAATGTGGGAGAGGCTGCTGCCAGCTCACGGGGCTCCCAGGGGAGGGAAGAATCCCCAATTTTGTTCTATTCCCCAGACTTCACCTGCATCTCTCCCTACCGGCCAAGCCTGCGGGCAGCTGGAGAGCAGGTTGTGCCAACGCGGTCTGCACAGAGCAGGGAAAATAGATCTTGAAGGGCTCACGGGAAGGATCGGGAGGGCTGACTGTTTCCCCAAATCAAGCTGATGCTAAGCGTTGCCTCCACTGGGGCTGTTTAAAGAAGAGGCATGGTGTCTCCATGCAAAGGGCCAGGCAGGTGGCCGGGTGGTGGCCTCGTCCTTGGACAGGTGCACACCATGCCAAGGCCTGCTCCTTTGCACGTGGGACTTCTGCAGCCTGCGGGACACCCCAGAGCGTGCACAGGAGAGGTTGTGCCGGCCAGGCTCCCTTCCTCTCCTTGAGAGGAAAGCAAACAGCCACCATCACTTCTGAGCAGCAGCCGGATGGAGGGAGAGAGGCACCCGGAGCCGTGGCAGGCGCGCCTCCCCTGACATCAGAGCCCAGGCTTTTCTGTGTCCCCAGTGGTGCAGGTAGGAGGGCCTGTGGGGGGCGGAGAGGGTGCACACAGGGGATCTCAGGCATACAGGGTTCAGGCATTCCCCCTTCCTCCCACCAAGCAGTGATGGGGCCTCCTAGCCACCCCTGCGGGGGGCCCCTCCTGCAGCCAGATTTGGGCAAGGGGAGGGGAGGCCGTCTCCCTCCGTGGAATGTCCCAGAAGGATACTACTCACTGATAGATGTAGAGAGGACCTTGGCATCCCCAGGCCCATCCCATCCCCCTGGCCAGGAGAGGTGTGCGACTCGCCCGGTGTCACCCGGCCAGCGGGCAGCACAGCTGGGACCCGGTGCCCTTTCCCTGACCTGGCCGCCCCCGGCCCACCCGCCCACACTCCTTGTATTCTTGCTGTCCCCGCCCCACCTTAGTGCCCAGCCAGAGTGTGGGCAGAAGGCAGGAGCAGGTGCCAACTATGATGTAAAAGTGCCTGGATACTAGAAATTTCCACTGTTTGTGTTTTGCCATCGTCTCAGAAGGCCCTCATTAAAATGAACCTTTCTTCTATGTCAAGGCTCAGCAAACTTTCTCTGAAAAGGGCCAGATAATAAATTTTATTAGGCTTTGCAGGCCAGACGAGCAGACTCTGTTACAACTTGTTGGGCTGGATTTGGCCCCCAGACCTAGCGTGTCCAGCCCTGGCCCAGGCAGTGGACGTCTGCCCCGTGCGGGCCAGCACCTCCGTTTCTGCAGCGTGTGGTGAAACAAGCCTCCCCTTAAGGAACTGCCTTTAATCCTCTTTCAGACATGCAGAGCATGTGGAGTTGACCTCCAGTTGTCCACCTGGCCCTAGCTAATCGGTGTGCCCCGGTCTCCTCCCTGCCCCTCACCTGGTAATTGGTGTAGGAATGGACACCGGCCCAGTGGGTGCCATGAGAGCTGGACCTGTGTTCAGCGCTTGGGGGAAGAGGCAGTCTTTCTTTCTCGGAGGCTGTAAGGTCTGGAACTAGTGCAGACATTTGGCTTCTCGAGAGAGAATCCTGGAACTGCCAGGAGCCCAACGTGGAAGGCAGAGAGAAAAATAGAAGACACCATCTATCTGATGATATCCTTTGAGCCCCTGGATCAAGCCTCACCTGAAGCCTGAATGATCTTTGGACTTTTCAGTTATGTGAGCCAAGAAATTCACTTTATAGTTTAAGCTCTTTGACCTGGGTTTTCTATTTCTAACCCCCTAACCAATATATCATCCTTATGCTCTCTTGGGGCTGGGGCAGGCCAGCCCTTTTGCATAAGGAGAGGCTTCTGTAGGTTTAAGATACTTTGGGTTGCTCCCATGATGGTGGCTCCAGCCTCCAAGCCTCCAACACACCCTGCCTTCCAGGGCAGCCTGCGTGAGGACCCCTCCTGGGCCCTGGGGCCCTGAGCCAAGGCTCTGGCTTTTGCCTCCAGCCAGGACTGAGCTTTGCCTTAATGGTCGAGAAGCCCAGATTCTCCAGCCTGTGAACTCTAAAATGTTCTGTAACGGAAACATCTGGGTCCTCCGCTGGCCCCAGGGTGCACGCCACTAAGACTGCCATAAGTCACGACAGCATGGCGAGGGTTTTATTGCAGTTATGAATTATGGATATGGCCCAGGCTGTGCACTTTTCATTATTTTTTTCCTGCTGCAATTAAGCCACAAATCATACTTGAGAAATGGGAGGGTGACCGAATTAGTCAGGATTCGTTCATAATAGGCTGACCCTGGAAAAGTCATCCAGGAGAGGTCAGATGTTTGCCTCGTCCCAAGAGCATGGGCTGGGAGACACACAGTGTCTCCTCGCCCAGGTTTCCAGGCTAATGGACTTGGTGCCTCTGAGAGGTTCGCGCTGCCCAGCCGCACAGTTAACCCACTCGGCGCCTTTGCTCAGCCTCAGGCAGACAGCAGAGAGACCTTGCGGGGACTGGGTGAGGACGGAGGCTGGTTTGGTCGTGCTGCCTTGATTGACAGCGTTGGGCTGAGGACCAGCTTTCTGATCCCGTGAGTGAGAAGAGCTGAGGAATGAATGAGACCATCCCCAAGTTCTGAAACTCTGCGATCAGAGGATTTTTTTTTGTACCATGCTGGAGTGTGTCGGTCTTTATCCTTTTTAAATTAACTTTTTATTGAAGTACAATGTACATACACGAAACGTTCGCAGCTTGATGAATTTTCAGTCTGTGCAACCGGCACCCAGATCCATGTGAGGATTTACTAGCAGGGAGAGGAGTGGGACAGGCTTTTGGCCCTTGAGGAGCTCACGGCTGGCCAAAGGATGCGGAAGTAACTTGCAATAACGCTAAACTAAATGAAGCCAGGCACGGGGCACCAGCAGCTGCCCTGCAGGCAGGACACACCCTGTGGTGTCACCTACTGCTGCTCCTCCAGACCTGGTTCTTGCCTCCTGGGATGTGGCTGAACTTCCTGGCTCCCTGGTACTTGGGGACAAGTTCTGGCCAGTCAGCGTGAGTGGGTGTAACCTGGGTCACTTCTGGGTGAAAGACTTAATTACTGGTCCGAGACTCTCCAAAGTTCTCTTTCCCTCTGCAAGGGCAGCCAGCCACGTTTGGGATGGGGCCACAGTGGGGGAAATGTGGAGCAGAGCCCTTGGCTGACCTCAGAGGGCAGGCGAATGAGCACCGTTTTCTCATAAGCTCCTGAGATTTTAGGGTTGGTTGTTAGTGCAGCAGAACCAAGCACGTTCCTACTGAAGCAAACCTTAGTTCTGCTCACTTGGGAAGGTGTTGGATGATAATAACCATGATATTAGCTGATACCCAAGGCTGACAGTTGGGAACGAGTGACTCATATCACTGAGTAATTGCTGAAATCAGTAAGACACGTGGTGACTGGCATCTTGATCTTCCAGGTACCCAGATAAGCCATGGTGACATTCTCTGATGTGCCATCTCATCCCTCCCCAATCCCACAACAAAGCCAGTGACCTACCCCATGCTGTCTTGTGAGTCTGTTTCTGCCTGTCCATTCTTTATCTGCACAGCCACTGCCGGGGGTGAGGTCTTGCTGAGGACTAACCCGGGATGTAGCAGGACTGAGGTGGCCTCTCTGCCTCCAGCCTTGCCCTGACATCTGTCCTCAATCCGTCCTCTACATCACAGTCAGAGTGACCTTCCTAAGCACAAATCTGACCATGGCTGCCCCTCTCCAGTTCCCACTTAAAATCCCCCCCTGACGCTGTTGCAACAGCTTTCCAGGAAAGGCGGCACACCACTGGGCAACATTCCCTGGCGCTAAGCCAGACAGGCTACGTGTCACCTCAGCTCCACCATTTGCCACCTGTGTGTCACTGAGGAAGTTGCTAGACCTCTCTGTGCCTCAGCTACTTCATTAATAAACGTGAGGCTATAGTAATAACAGTGGATCATAAAATCCCTGACTGAATGTGAAATGCGCCAATCAGTTAAATTGCTTGAACAGTATGTTTTGGTTATCTATTGCTGCAATCATAAAACACCGTAAAACCTTAACAACTTAAAACAATGACAGTAATTTTACCATTATCCTTCACATTTCTGGGGATCGACTGGGCTCAGCTGGGCAGTTCTCATTTGTGTATCTCTTGTGGTTTTAGTCAGATGGTTGGCTGGGGCTACAGTCATCTCTAAACTTCCTCATTTGTCTGTCCAGCAGGTGCTACTGGCTGTGGGCTGGGTCCCAGCTGACTCCGCAAGGCCCTCACTTGGCCAGGGCTTCCTTCCAGCATGGCGGCTGTGTTCTACGATTGAGAAGCTCAAGAAAACCAGGTGGAAGCTTCACTGGCTTTTATGACCTGGCTTTGGAAGTCACACAGCGGGTGGTCACAAGCCTATTCAGGTTTAAGAGGGGTGAGGATAGAACCTGACCCCTGACTGTCAAGGTCACATTGTAAGAAGAGCCTGTGAGATGGAAGATCCTATTGTGGCCATGTTGGAAAATACCACCTGTCTCACAGCGCTGGATGAGTAGCAGATGCTCAATAAATGTTAAGTGCTATTACTATTGTTATTCTGTTATGAATACAATCTGCATTTGGAACCTCAGCAGTGTGTGAAAGAGATAAAAAAAAAAATAGAGCAGCTGGGCAGGGGAAGATGGTGCAGGAGCCCCTACGTCAGCCCTACGGAGGTGCCGTGGAATTGTGAGGCCTTGCCGCATGCAGTGGAAAGCCACTGGTCTCCAGGGGCGGGTCTAGACTCCCAGTGTGGCTTACAGACTCGCACCCGGCTCCTGCCTGCGTCTCTGTTTTAGCTCTCGTTACGTCCCCACTGTACCAATCAGAATTCTTGGTTACAAGCGATAAAGCCCACTCCAGTTAGTTTAAAGAGGAAGGGTGATCATAAAAGGATATTGACAGCTCTCGGAACCTTCAGGAGAGTCAGGGGTGCAGGTTGGAGTCTCTTGGGCAGCAGCCATGGCCACATTCTACCCCAGTGGGGGACCCAGCGCCACCGTTGCTGAACAGAGAGAGGCAGCTGGTGCTGACAGTGCTGGCCACTGTGTATTGTCACTGGAATTGCTGCCACCCTCGCTGGGATGGAGTCTGCAAGGCCAGTCAACAAGCCATCTCTGTCATCGTGTCACTGGCTTCCAAAACGCAGTCTCCCATGGCTGTGTCTGATTGGTAGGTTCGAGGTCACGTGGCTGTGCCTAGCTGCAAGAGAAGCTGGGAAAGCGAGTGGCTGGCTATGGCCTTGGGAGGGCTGGGATTCCTGAGACGGAAGTTCTGAAATCCAGGAACAGCATGCAAAGGTTCAGCACACAAATGTCCTCTGTGTCCACATTGGTCCCTTTCCAGTCCAATGCCACTTCTAATGGCTTTTCACTGGCATGGCTCCCTCTCATGGCTCCTTCCTGTCCTTGTTTCCTGGTAATCTCTGATCCTTTCCCCTTCTTTTTTTTTTTTTTTTTTTTTTTGAGACAGAGTCTCACTCTGTTGCCCAGGCTAGAGTGCCGTGGCGTCAGCCTAGCTCACAGCAACCTCAAACTTCTGGGCTCAAGCGATCCTCCTGCCTCAGCCTCCTGAGTAGCTGGGACTACAGGCATGCGCCACCATGCCCGGCTAATTTTTTCTATATATTTTTAGTTGTCCAGATAATTTCTTTCTATTTTTTTTGATAGAGACAGGGTCTTGCTCTTGCTCAGGCTGGTCTTGAACTCCTGAGCTCAAACGATCTGCCCGCCTCGGCCTTCCAGAGTGCTAGGATTACAGGCATGAGCCTCCGTACCCGGCCATCCTTTCCCCTCCTTAAGGTTCTTCCTGCTTTCTCCTTCTTCGTCTCCTGCGTTTGTGACCCACAATACCTGAAGAGATGTCTCTCCCAGCATCCGCAGAAGCCGACTGCCCCTACTCATTTCCCTGTCTGTCTCTCTCCTGGACTGAGCCGCTAGGGCAGGCCTCGGCTTTCCCCTGCTGGACCCAACACGTGCAGCAGCGAGTCGGCACACGCTAGGTGCTCTGTGCGTGTGTGTGAGGGAGTGAATGGCGAGGTCCCTGTCAGAGTCTCATGCTCCCCACCTCAAATACCGGCACCTGGAAACTCTACTCAGTCTGAGATCGAGGCTTCTGAGTGAGCCCACGTTTGCGATGCCAACTTCCTTTCCATTCCCTGCAGAAGACAGGATTCTAAGAGGTCTTTCCACCTAGAATAGTACTTGTGGCTAAAACCAAAGGGAAATAACCCAAAGTAAGGGGAGCTGTCTCCCAGCTCACCCTCTCCACTGAGGGGTGACCCTGCTTTTCCGGCTAAACACAGTTTCCTACCAGAGTCAGGGAGTAGGTAACGGGCTCGGGCTCATCTGGTTTCCTCCTGATTCATTCTGACCTCTGGAAGAGAAAGGCCGTGCTGTTGGCAGGGACTAGGAGTTAATCTGGCACTAAATGAGTAATTAAAAGTGAGGCCTTGGATGTTTGCGTAATGAGCTGAGAGCACTTTCCGCTAAGCTGTCACGCAGTTGCTCTAATGAGTGTTGTCTTCACATTTGATGGCAAATGACAGTGTTTATAGAAAGGAAAGGAGAAAAAAAAAGGCATATGGACCCCTCTCCCCCATCTGTCTCCCTGTCGTTCCTCTCTCAGTTTCCGTCTCCTTCAGCCTCTGCTGCGGGGGGCGTTCAGGGCCGGCCAGAATTCGGGTCGACGCTGCAAATGCCTCATGGGCTCCAGAGGCCAAGGGTGCCTGCCAGTGAGGGTCAGAGTCAGAGAACAAAGGGTGCGTGTGTGTGCGCATGTCTGTGTGAGTGTGTGCATGTGTGTGCATGTCTGTGTGAGTGCGTGTCTGCATGTGTGTGTGTGTGAGTGTGCGTGTGTGTATACACACATAGAGATATGGTTTGTCCTGTAATTACTCAAGCGATACCTGCCTGCAGGCTCATTTCAAAACTTATCCCCCGATACACAAGCATCCAGAATAACAAAGCTGTAGACGCCGTGCGGTGCCCCTGCCCCACAGGCCCCTATTCCTCTCACCCCTCGGAAGGACCGCCATAGTTGCAACGGTTGTTTTACGACTTCTCTTTGCACCTCTGTGCTCCTCTGCACACCGGCAGGCACACTTGGAGCAGGTCAGACTCCTGGGGGTTCCACCTGGAAGCATCTGGATTCACCCTCCTCTTGCCTCTGTCACCCCAGTGAAAGTCTGTCTACCTCTTTCTCTATCCTTGAATGCTGTCCCATCTTGTCACTCTTGGATAATGGAAAGTCCTCTGTCTACTTTTAGTTAAAATATCTATTGTGTGTGGAGTACGTATGACAGCAGATTGTTGTTGGGGTTAAAAACAAGTAGACGCTGAGATTCAACACTATGTTGTTATTTTAGGGAGATTTTGCTTACTTTAAATTACCAAACAGATTTTTTTTTTACCTTTGACAGCCAACTTTGAAATACTGTACATATTTCCTGTATAAGCTGAATGTTGTTGGGATAACTCATCAGTAAAGGAGAATAGTAGTGAACTAAAAAAATCCTGTTTAGTTCAGTGTAACTGTGGTCCCCAACCCCCAGGTCACAGATCAGCCCTGCCCCCCACCTTCCATGAAACTTAGGAACTGGGTGGGGGGCACAGCAGGAGGTGAGGGGGGCTGCCAGAGCCAGCAAAGCTTCATCTGTATTTACAGCTGCTCCCCATCGCTCGCATCACCGCCCAAGCTCAGCACTCCCCCCGTCCCCCACCCCTGCCCCCAGTCCAAGGAAAAATTATCTCCTACGAAACCGGTCCCTGGTGCCAAAAAGGTTGGAGACTGCCACAGTGTAATAATGAAGACGTTGAATTCCAGCCAAGGGAAAATTGCTCCCCTTGCCATGCCCCTGCTGGAGTTGGAGGGGTCGGGGGGGGTCGGGGGGAGGGGCTGGGCAGCTTCTTCCCTGTGTCTGTTCTCTCAGAGCCTCACCTGTGCTCACCAGGTGTCCTTCCTTCCCTCTGCCCCCACGTGGAAGGGAAGGGAGTGTGCGGAGGTGAGGTGTGGAAAGGTTCTACCTGAAGGAGCAGTCATGCTCTGGGCTCGATGATGTTCTCTGCGCACCCCTCTCGAGGGATGCTTTTCCTGCTAGGCGCCTGCTGTGTCAGCTGTCCTCATGTTTCAGCACACCTGTCTCACCTTGACCTTTAGCCTTTGAGCTCTGCCATCTGGCTATCCTGGGCCATCCTGGGGCACTTGGCTGCTGTAGGTGCCTCTGGGCAAAGTCCCTTCCAAGAAGACCCCAAGCCAGCTCCCCCAGGGAGCTTAGTTTGGAGGGCACAGCCTCACACTCCCGCGCCTCGGGGGACATCCCCGGATGCTGTGTGTCCGCTGTAGCTCCCTCTTGCCCTCAGGTTCTCCCAGGCCTGGGCTGACACCCACTGGCCTCTGTGTGCACAGACACCAAGGGACACAGTTCTCCCAGGGTCACCCAAGGCGCCCTGCCAGGACTTGAGGTGAGGGGGAAGGATTGTCCCTCCACCCCAGTAGTCCAACAGCTGTCCCCAAGAAATCCTCCCCTCTCTCTGCAACTCACTGAGCTATTTGGCTGAGGGTCACCAAACAGGTTTTCTTCCACTGTCTTTGCAAATCTTACATAAGTAGCCCAGCAAGTCGCCTTGGAGTTATGGGG
Organism: Eulemur rufifrons; assembly: GCF_041146395.1. Taxonomy (NCBI): domain Eukaryota; kingdom Metazoa; phylum Chordata; class Mammalia; order Primates; family Lemuridae; genus Eulemur; species Eulemur rufifrons. Next base: position 117,237,451 of record NC_090984.1, on the reverse strand, counting down.
AGATTTGGCACCTATTGATTTGCTGTTGGTCTGACAGGGGGGTCAGTGGAAATTTGACAGCATCACACGTGGTAGCATCCTGTGGGTGGAGCTTAGGGGCAACCTGGCTTGTCCTGCGCCACCCTCTGGCCACACCACAGCAGTGACCCCCCACCAGCTGGCCCTTAGCACAGTGACCTTACACATCTCACTTGATCCTTCCCACCAGTTTGTGGGGCATGTGGTTAATTTTGTCCCCATTTTACAGAGGATGACACTGAGGGTAGGAGAGTCAAAGAATTCACTCAAGATCTTACCACCAGGCCTCACCATGGCGTGACCTGGACTCTGATCTTCTGACTCCACACACCTGTTAATGCACATTCACGCAGGGCTCATCAACATCATTTTTCCCCCCAGAAGTTTCCAGCGGATCTAGGACAGGACACTTGGCATGAATTATAATTGATACCACTCAGTGCCTTTTCTGAGCTCTGTTACTTGCTGGTTCCCTCATTCCTTGCTCCTGTGGCGTGACACAAAACTACTAACAAATGCACTTACACTAAACTGTAGGGATCTCAGTGCATTTGCATTTCAGTGGTGAACTTCAGTGGGACGGCGCTTAACCCAGAGGCACCGGGGAGCACCGAGGAGCCGCAGATGAAGACCAGGCTTTGTCTTTGAGAAGGACACTGTGTGACAGAGCCCCCTGAATCCTGTGAGGCAGGGACCCTGGTCCCAGTTTCACAGGTGAGAAGTCCGAGGTCCAGAGAGGCTCAATGCTGAGTCCTGTGAGCTCAAGTCCGTGTTGAGTCCAACAGCGAGTGAGCGTCAGAGCTGGGGCGTGGAGCTGCCTCCCCGTCCAGGGGCCCCGCAGCCCAGAGCTGGCTGCCGAGGTGGCTCAGCCTGCAGCTGAACGTCCCGCCCTAGTGCACACTGTGTCTCGAAGACATCCTTGCCCAGAAGAAAGACGGGAGAACTGTGTGTCACCCTAGCCAGGATGTGAGAAATACAAATGTCATGATTCAGTGATCTCTCCCTGGGGTAGAGCCCGGACCCCTGCCCTGGCCTTCATGTGAAACGAAGACAGACTGGAGATGCTCCCTGTGTGACAGCGACCCCCAGAAAGTTACAGTCTCTTTTCACGGCATTTTATTGGCCACAGGACACACACGCAAACATTCTCTGCCCTTCTTTGGAGCTGGGTCTGACAAATTGTATTCTTTTTTTTAAAATCTTACCTTGCTTTTCAAATCTCCTAACCCTTGAGGATCAGCATGTTTAGGAAACTGACATTTCTGGTGAATTAGGATTTTAGGGAACAAATCCCTGACAGTGACCCGCTCTCGTTGCTGGAGGAGCTCTCTAAGGAACCCCACCTGGGTAAGGCCTCGCCCACCTCTCCCTGTGCCCCCCAGACTCCTTGGGCACCAGATTGTCCTTATCAGAATGTGAGTCCCAAAGCTGGAGGTCACAGTAGTGCAGTCCCAGTCTGGCAGAGCACTCACCAATGGGTGGGCAGGCTTCTTCTCTGCGTTCGTCTCTGGCATTGCCCCATCGTCCCCTCTGCCTGGCCCTCCCAGCCTCCTGCGTTCCCGCAAGCACACCGGCACCCTGCACACTCCCGTACAGGGCCGGGCTTGTCTGTCCTGGCCTGGCTGTGCCCTCTTGATCCACTCTGGGGATCCATAGAGCTCCCTCCGGGGCATCTCCATCCCCCCATCGCCAGCTAGGGCTTCTCCACAACGTCCGTCTCTGATGCACCCGCACATTTTGTTTGTTGCCTGTTTCCCCCACGAGGACGTAAACGCCCCAATAGCAGAGGTAGTTACTTGTCTGCTTCGCTCACCAAGGCAGCCCCAGCTCCTGGGACATTCCTGGTGTGCAGGAGGAACTCAATAGAGACCGAGGGGTGAAGGGGTACGTCATGGCATGCCACTCCACGTAGATTTTCAGCCTTCTCGTGTCGTCAGCCTCAGTGGCCCCCAAATTCCATCTCCCCATGTGAGTCCCCCACCTGCTGTCTGATGTGAGCCTCCTCCCGGCTCCAGACAGGCTCTTTCTAGACCCAAGATCTTTGTGTTCGTAGACTTTTAAAATGTCAGACATTCAAGAGTTGATGATTCATTTTTTGGTTTTTACTTATTTATTATGCTTTCTCAGGTAATGTGACTACAACAATGCTGACATCCTTCTCTGCCTTTTTCTCTGAAATTAGTGAACTTCATATCACCAGATCTGAACTCACCTGTGCGTGTCAGATCACTATTCCCAACTGCTAATAGCACATCTCACCTACGCACGCATGCTGCAAAATCGAGGTGGGAGTCTGATTTATAATCCAGATGAAGGTGGACTTATGCTGTCCTGTTCCCTTCCCTGCATCCTGCCTGGAAGTTTCCCTGGGCTGTAACTCTATGGAATCCCAGGCTCAGAGCTGGAAAAAAAAATATTCTATCCTAGTTCCTGAGGTCAAGTCCAATTAAATTAGAAACCTGAATGTAAAGACAAGTAAAAAACATAAAAGGCTATAAGAAAATATAAGTGATTATCCGATCTCAGAGTGGGAAGACATTTCATGTATATTTATTTGAGTAGTTAACATGTAGCAAGCAATTCAGCAGGCACCAAACACATGTCCCTGAGACTTACATTTCTAATCCCCCACCCCAAAATCTCTGCGCCACCCTCCACAGCCTCTTACTCATAGGGCCATTGTTTTAATAATTATTGCCAATTTTTGTGTATTCTTTTAGAAGCATTATATGTATTTTTTAAAATATGAAAGCACATTGCATACACTGTTTTGTGTCTTACCTTTTTAACATGACAATCTATCATTTTTTATCAGTATATATAGATCTGCTTGTTTCTTTTTTAATATAGTTTAATATATTTCAATAGCAAATCTACAAGAACAGCACAGAAGATACATAACATTAAAAACATTTACTTACATGGAGGACAATTCAGTTAGAAAAGTGTAGTGAGTGGATGAAATCTACTGTATGATAAAAATGCTACAAACTCGATTTAGTTGCTATCCACAAGAAATTTACTTGTTTTAAAAAATTGAAATGGGCCGGGCGCGGTGGCTCACGCCTGTAATCCTAGCACTCTGGGAGGCCGAGGTGGGCGGATCGTTTGAGCTCAGGAGTTCGAGACCAGCCTGAGCAAGAGCGAGACCCCGTCTCTACTAAAAATAGAAAGAAATTATATGGACAGCTAAAAATATATATAGAAAAAATTAGCCGGGCATGGTGGTGCATGCCTGTAGTCCCAGCTACTCGGGAGGCTGAGGCAGGAGGATTGCTTGAGCTCAGGAGTTTGAGGTTGCTGTGAGCTAGGCTGATGCCACGGCACTCACTCTAGCCTGGGCAACAGAGTGAGACTCTGTCTCAAAAAAAAAAAAAAAAAGAAAAGAAAAATTGAAATGCTGGAATTGTCCAAGAAACTTTGACAGGTTTGTTTATAATTGTTAAAAAATTGAAGTGCTGAAACTTATTCATTGAAACATTCTGACTTGCATCGATACTTTGTGTCCCCATGTTTATATCAAACAATCACACATAAAAAATAAACATTGAGAAACTGCCAATACCTGATTTCTGGCCCCCATTTTCTCATGATTGCCAAGCAATCATAGACTTAGGTATGATTTGACCCTGTGGGAAAAATAGGGACTGTTCAGAACTACCAATAATAGGAAGAAGATAATTTTTTTTTTAATGAAATGTTTCCCGTTATAGTGGATTCTTTTTTTTTTGAGACAGAGTCTCGCTCTGTTGCCTGGGATAGAGTGCCGTGGCATCAGCCTAGCTCACAGCAACCTCAAACTCCTGGGCTCAAGTGATCCTACTGCCTCAGCCTCCCGAGTAGCTGGGACTACAGGCATGTGTCACCATACTCGGCTAATTTTTTCTATATATTCTTAGTTGTCCAGCTAATTTCTTTCTATTTTTAGTATAGACGGGGTCTCGCTCTTGTTCAGGCTGGTCTCGAACTCCTGACCTGGAGCGATCCTCCCGCTTCAGCCTCCCAGAGTGCTAGGATTACAGGTATGAGCCACCGTGCCCGGCCCAAAGTGGATTCTTAACTAGTTCTCCAGGAACGCTAAGTGCTAGCTGGATGTTCTTTGGCATAATTGGTATCTTGTCATCCATAGCACACAGGATGGTGTCTTCAAAAAGGCCAAGCAGGTAAGGCCCCCTTGCCTCCTGCAAAGCACAGGTAGCTGCCGTCTGGAAGTGCATATCCGTTATTGAAGTCCTGAGAAATTCCTGGCATCAGACACTGGAGGGGAGGTTTTCAAATTTGAAGTTCAGTGGACTCCTCTGATAGCATCTAATTTCACGAAGTGCCACAGTCCTGGGCTGGTGACCATGATGTTTCTTCCCCTGTCCAGTAGAGGGCGCACTCTTCAGAGAGGCTTCTGCAGCCAGCTGCTCCCTGGGTGCTTTACCTATGGCTGATTTTCAGGCGGGAGGTTTGTAGGAGGTATGGTTTAGAGGCTCCCTTACTTGCTCCCCTGCTCCTTCCACAGCGAGCTGGAGCCACTGTTAAAGAATACTGCCTGCTTCTTGCTTTTTAACAGCACAGCACCGTACTGAGTGGCTGTACCGTGATTTATTTACTCCGTCTCCTGTTTAGCTTGTTTCAGTCTTTGCAACTAAAACAATACCCTTGTGTGTGCATGTGTGTGTGTAATATTATCTTATTGGCTTCTTAAACAAATTCCTACAAGTGAAACAGCTGATGAAAGAGCATTTTAAATTTTGACAAATATTGTAAAATTGTTTCCCACCTGGTTGTACCAATTTACACACCCAGAGTTGCTGCATATGCCTGTTTTCCCATGCCCTTTACCACACGGTGTATCCCCAGTCTACCTCATCAGATCTTTATCAATCTGATAGATGAATGTGGTGTCGAGTTGCAGATTTCACTTATTGTGATACTATGTGTTTAAATGCCATCTGTATTTCCTTTTCTGTGAATTGTCCGTGTTCGTTTCTGATTTTGTTGGGTTTTGCTCTGTTTCGTAATAATTTCCTTTCTTTTCTTTTCTATTTTTTGAGACAAGGTCTCTCTCTGTTGCCCAGGCTAGGGTGCAGTGGCATTATTGTAGCTCACTGCAGCCTCAAATGCCTGAGCTCAAGCGATCATCCTGCCTCAGGCTCCCAAGTAGCTGGAACTACGAGCTCTCACCACCAACACACCTGGCTAAGTTTTCTTTCTACTTTTGTAGAGATGGGGTCTCACTATGTTGCCCAGGCTAGTCTCAAACTCTTGGCCTCAAACAATCCTCCTGCCTCAGCCTCCCAAAATGCTGGGATTACAGGTATGAGCCAGCCTGCCTGGCCAAGTTTCTTTATTTTATTTATTTATTTATTTATTTGAGTCAGAGTCTCGCTCTGTTGCCCAGGCTAGAGTGCTGTGGCGTCAGCCTAGCTCACAGCAACCTCAAACTCCTAGGCTCAAGCGATCCTCCTGCCTCAGCCTCCGGAGTAGCTGGGACTATAGGCATGTGCCACCATGCCCGGCTAACTTTTCTATATATTTTTAGCTGTCCATATAATTTCTTTCTATTTTTAGTAGAGGTGGGATCTCGCTCTTGCTCAGGCTGGTCTTGAACTCCTGAGCTCAAACAATCTGCCTGCCTTGGCCTCCCAGAGTGCTAGGTGGCCAAGTTTCTTAATCATTTCTGAATAGTTTATAGAAGATTATATATGTCTTGTGACTTCATGGTACTTTTGCCATGTTTAATAGTGAAATTTCACATAGTCCAACTTATCATATTTTATTGGTTTTGGATTTAGGATCATGACAAGAAAAACACACACATATACTTATAACACTTACATACATACACACATATCATAAATACAAATACATTTGTCCTTTTTTAGCCCTTATTAAATTTCATTTTTTACATTTAAATCATTGCTTCATTTGAAATGTATTTATATAAAGAATGAAGAAGTCAAAATTTATTTTGTCTGCATAGTTACATTATCCCAACAACATTTATTGAAAAATTCATCTTTCCCCTCACTTTAAAATGACATATTTATCAGAGGTTAAATTAAGTAGGATTTTTTAGCCTAAAATAATGGAAGAAATTATAACGTAAAAGATCAATGGATTTGACTACCTAGAAATTTAAAATTTCTGTGCATGAAAATGTGCTGTAAATAAAATTAAAAAGTTAAGAAAGTTGCAAACTTCTTTTTTTGCAAACTAGGATAAAGGACTAGATATTTAACATATAAAGGACTCCTACAAATTAATAAAAATTAGTAACTGAATGGTGGGAAAATAAACAAAAGCTATGAAGAGAGAATTCATTGACATAACACAAAGGCTAACAAAGGGAAAAAAATGGAAATTTTACTAGTAATTAAAGAGTGAGTAAAACTGTTTTTGGCCAACACTGTTTTGGAAATGATAATATTGCTGAGGAGGATACAATGAGGCAGATATATTATTGATAGAGTAACTATGTTCATTTTGGGAAAGCAATATTCATAAAAAGCTTCAAAGTGATACTCTTCGTGGGTCTAGAATTTTATTTTGGGGAATCTATCTTATTGAAATAATCAGAGCTATTAATTTGTGGACTAGGTTAATACAATATTTATTTATGATGGCAAAATATCTCAAGCAACTCAATGTCCACCAAAATAAAGTTGCTTAAAACCAGTGATATGCTAGAGCTGGCTTGCACTGACTCGTGAGAGCTGGTGGTGTGCATTTCTTCCCAGCTATGTTCAGCGAGGTTACGTCAGTATCTTAAAACTGACCACGATGGAAACATTTACACCAGGGAAATTGGCAAATGCTACAAATAGGACTCCCTTGGCCCACCACCTAGAGAGCCTATTGTCAAACATTTACCAGCATGCTACTGCTTGATATTATATGATATCCATATGATAGACCATTATGAGTACTGTAAGGTAATTATTTTACGAGAAAAAAACCCCACAAACTAAAACTGTAAAAACACTACACTCCTAATCATTACTACATATAGACATATCATTCATGTTTCATTTTTTACTTGGAAACAACTCTGAAAAGAAGGCACAAAAGACATAACAGATTTTTTTTCTAGGTAGTAATATGAATGATGAATATTTTCATCTATATAATTTTTTCAATTTCCAAATATATGAATTTTATAATCAGAAAAAAATTTAAAAATCAAGCAGTCTCTTGGGGACATGTGTAAATTGTGCTTTGGTTGAACTGGTGCTAATGATTATTTAGCAGATTAGCAGAAATTGGGACTGGTGAAGGAGACAAGGGCAAGATCGTGGAAGAGTTGCAGACAGATGGGCTTTTGTTTTTCCTTGGATGGATCTATTAACCCACCCATTCCACACTGTGCTAAATCTATTGATAGATAGCTGGAAGCTTAACACTTTACTCCCCCTTTTTTTTTTTGAAAGATTGTGTTAGCTATTACAACTTTTTGGAAGAGTAACTTTATAATCACTTCTGACAAGTTACAAAAAACTTCTGTGGGTCTGATTGTTATTGTATTAAATCTTTATTGAATTGGGGATGAATGAACATCTTTTCTTTATTGAGTCTTTCCATTCAGGATCATGTTCTTTCAATTTTCTTAAATCTTCTTTTATAACCCACAGTAAAATTTTATATTCTTCTTCATGTGGATTCTTCCATTATCTTTTGAGAGTCATTCTTAGAGATTTTATATTTTTTATTGTTATTAAGGAAGGAATCTGTTTTTCTCCCTTATGTATTCTCATCTGTTATTGCTGGTACATAAAAAAAAAACTATTGACTTTGGCATATTTATCATGTATGTGGCCATATTATTGAACTCTCATTATTTTTTAATAACTTTTCAGATGATTCTCTTGGGTTTTCTTGATATATCATACTGTCTGAAAATAACAGAAATTCGTCTCTTCCTCCAGCAAGTGTATCTCTTGTTTCTACTTTATAGGGAATTGCATTGGATGGGAATTCAAAAACAATGTGAACTAATAAAACTGGCCCGTGGCATCTTTTTCTTGTCCCAATGTAATGACAATATCTGTGATACTTCACCATGAAATGTGAGATTAAGTTTTATGTTCTACTTTTCCTGATTTTCTAAAATAGTATGGAAATTTAAATCGAGAATGAACATTACATGTGATCAATTGCCCTTGTGGCATTTGTTAAGACCATTTGTTTTTATAAATGCAATTTATTATATTAATAGTTTATCTATTATTAAGCCACTTGCCTTCCAAATTTGTCTACTTGGTCCTGGAGAACGTTGTTATAAATGAATTTGGTTTTTTGGCTTGCTAATATTTATTTGTTTTTCAATTATTTTTTATATAAATGAGACAAGTGTGTGTGTGTGCGTGTGTTCAAAGGTCTTTGTGTGCCTGTCTTAACATTACAGGACTTACGATGAAACTATAAATAGAGGCCCTGGGATAAGAGTATATATAGAAGCTCACATATCATAGGTCTAAACATTTATAAGTTGTAAACCAAACTAATGAACCACTAAATAACGTGTATTTTATCCTACCCTCTCAAATATACTTGTACATGACAAAACAAATACTCTATAATATAATATATGACTTTTTATGTAACTGAAAGTTAGCAAAATATTTAAGAAAAAACTGAATTTAATCATTATAGTGCAGGTCTGGCTGTTCTGATGATAGACTCAATGTTTGAATAAGGAATACAACGTATAAACACAGAATTCTTAAATTACTATATGTTTATTTTGAAAGATCTTTTTCCTCCTTCATTTCAGCAAAATCACTAATTATATTGTATAATCAATATTATCACACAATATTCTCTATTGACAGTAATGAGCTAAAAGATTGAAAAATAAAATGTAATTCAGTTCAATATATATAAAATATGAATACATTTTCATAAAAATGTAAATAAAAAACATGAAAAGATAAAAACCTAAATTTTTTGTATTTTCAAATCATTTTTCTAAAATATTTAAAATTATATTTTATTAAATAAAAATGCAATTATAATTAATTAATACAATATTTTAAATCAGAATTTTTCAAATAAAACAGGATTTATTTGTAAGTCTTATTAAATATTTTAATAAGTATAAAACCATTTGCAATTCTATCACAGTTGCCAATGTGAGAAATCCATCTCACGTTTCTTGTGTGGTTTGTCTAGACCTGTATTTATATAAATTTAGTAGTAATATGAATTATTTAATATTAAAAAATTCCTCAGCTGTCATGACCAACTGTTTTGGAAATATCGTGTTAATTTGTGAGTAGCTCCAGAAGCACAAAACATAACATATAAAGATGAAGGAAAATTAGTGTGTGTACTCCTGGAAAATGATGCATCATTATGCAAGAATCTATTGCGTTCTTGCTATCTGGGAGGAAGGATTTGGGAAGTCAATGTGTTTGTTTTTCCTCTTGCTCAAGCACTCAATCCGCAGAAGTGGGGTCTGTCTCCAAAATCAACAGAGACATAACCCACGATCCTTCCCAGCATCTGGACACACTTATCTGTTGTTTTGATGACATGGGCAAGAGCGTGGAGAATCATTTCTGTTTCTGTGGGGCCTGAGCAGTGTTAGTCATGAGAGGGGATGTTTAGGGTTGCTGGCCAGCACTGGGCACCCAACCCTCAGCGCTGGAGATGCCTGCCTCTGTGTTCTTTAAGACATTCATGTGTGTGTGTGTGTGTGTGTGTGTGTGCATATGTGTGTATGTAGGCATATATGTATATATATGCATGTGTTTGTGTATGTTGATGTTTGTGACTTACTTTCATATGGGTTAGCAAAAAAAGTGTGTGCGTATACACACATATAAAAATAAATATATACATGTATACACATGCACTCTTTGTTGGGCAGGGAGAAAGACAGACAAGGGGAAGAGACAAAGTAAATGTGGCAAAATGTTAATAACTGGCAAATCTAGGAGAAGGGTATATGGTTGTTAACTGTGCTATTCTTTTAACTTTTCTATGTATTTGATATTTTCCAAACTATTATAAAACAGGAGAGGAACATTTCACTTGCTGCTGCTCGCTGATTTGTAGAGTGTGAGAAACTTCTGGTTTGATTTCAACGCTTGCCTTGAACAGAACTAACTCTCAGTGCACTGATTGGGCCTTTGGAGGTGTTGGGCGCCCCCACAATCAGCATCCTCCCTGTACAGCAACTAGGGCATCAGCAGGCTTGGGGGTTTGTCAGGTGCATATTTTGGAGGGTAAACAGGGAAAGAGAATTGAAAATAAATGTAAAAGGCGTGATCATAAAAATTGGACATGGGCTCTCAGGGGGGTGAGGAGGGAAATAAAAGCATGGGAAAGAGAAAAATCAGTAGTCAGCAACTGGATATTTTAGCAGAGTCAAAAATTGTTGAAATGGGAATTGTTAAAGGAAGTGTGGTCAATGGGATGCTCGTGCTTGCGAGAGAGTCATTTGAAGGATGGTCACTTACTGCTCCTGACACAATCTAGAGAGCAGCCGTAGAGTGGGCGGCCCCAGCAGGATAGAGGAAAAGACTGTTGGAAGTGAGAGGCATGAACAGCTATGCGGAAGGCCAGACAGCACATTGCCCAAAAGCACTGGAGTCAGCCGTTGGCCCTTGAGTGCAGGATCACACTCCTAACTGCCTGACTTTGGACAAGTCACTTCAGCTCGCTAAGACTCAGTTTCCTCATCTGTAAAACAAAGACACTAACAGTATCTCTCTCAAAGCATCATTGCACGAAAAGAACAGAGTGCGGTGCATGGCACAAGGCAAGTGCCAGTGAATATCAGTTATTACCAATGGATTTAACCATTTGAAATTGCCAATATTCAACCATTTTGACCTACACGTGGCAAATTCCGTGGTGTTCGATCTAATATTACAACCTCTTACCCTTTCAATAAAAGTCATTTATTTCCAATGAAGTATAGTTTAATATTTACAGAGCCATTCATAACTTCCTAATTCGGGGGTTATAAAATATGTTTACTCAGGCCATAAGGGCCAAACCAGTTGAATGAACTTTAGTGCCTACCTGCAGAGCCCCCTGCACCTGTAGCCCAGGGTCTGCGTGGCTTGGGCTTAGGAGCTGATTTCTGCCAGCCCGTGAATGGGCGTCTCTGTCTGGATGGTGGCCCTCAAAGACCTCGCCTGGCACTAACTGTGCCAAGGGGGTGGGGAACCAGGGTTACAAAGGGCAAGAGGAAGCCCCAGAGTTGGTGGTGGGGCCCGGTGAGCAGGGGCTGAGCCACAGCAGAGGCCTTGAGAACAGGCCGTGCACCCAGTCTCTACAGTGGTGACTTCTTGGGCAGAGCGCTGAGTCCCCAAGGACTTCTGGGCGAGGCTGCTTCCCATTGTGCTAGAGAATGCCACCGATGGTCAGATTACCATCAGTACAGGATGTTCTCTCCTTGGTTTAGCAACTTTTTATTTATTGTTTCACTTCCTGTTGAATTTGTCTGTCAAGACTGAACATCAAAGAAGAATTTGAAGGCAAATGTTGTATGCACACGAGGGCATTGCATCAATGTGGCAGGTGGTTTTCCATAACTGTGTAGGATAAAAATGTCACGCCATTGGTTTGTGGAAGTCGTTTGGCATGTTTACCTTAACAGGAGGAGCTGAAGGAGATGATGAGAAGCAGGTGGGGGTCCTTTCTTGGAAATCGTTGGAACATGTTTGCTGAGGCCACTATTGTGTGCGAGGTCTTAAGGGGTGGCACAAACACAAGGTAATAGTAGTAACAGCAATAACAATGGCTATAGTTTATGGAGCCTACCCTATGCAGGGCACTATGAGACACTCTAATTATGTGATCTCATTCAGCACCCACAAAACCCCCTTCAATCATGGACTGAGAAGACGGGAAGGACATTGAAAACATATCGTCCAGCTACTTGCCCATGAATAAATTCATAATATTGGTTCGAAGTGATTTAAAACAGGCTTGGCTCTGAACTAGTGGTTCCAAGAGGAAGTTCAGCGTGTTACACAGGAAGTGTCCATGAACTACCCATTGGGGATGAATTTTAGTTCCTTTTAGGAAGTGAAGTTTTTGCTTGTTTGTTTTATTTTTTTTTTGCCAAATACTACAGATTATGTAGCACTACTCATTGCTGCTGCATGAGAGAGAGAGAAAGAGGAAAAGAGAGGGAGGGAGAGAAATCAAGGAAGGGAGGAAGGGAAAAGAAAAGAAAATGAAACAAGAACGAAGAAAGCAAGCAAGCTAGAACAAACCAGACACACATCAGAGAGAACAACCAACAGGCAAAGCCATCCTCAAACTTTAGAAAGAGACAAGGATAAGGAATCTAGTGTAATGTATTTGTTGAGTGGATGAATCATAGCAGTATCTTAGTTTGCTAGGGCTGCCATAACAAAATACCATGCAGTGGGTGGCTTCAACAATAGACATTTCCTCACAGTTCTGGAGGCTGAAAGTTCAAGACCAAGGTGCCAGCAGGGTCAATTTCTTCTAAGGCTTCTTGCCTTGCCTTGCAGATGGCTGTTGTTCCTCAGTGAGCAGGTGCAGACCTCCCCCAAAGGCCAAGGAAGCTGACCAGTCCAGTTTCTCGGAAAGAAGAATTTAATAGGGACTTACAAACAGAAGCCATGTCTCAGGCAGCTGAGGGACAGTGGATCCCCACACTGTCCCTCCAGCCCTTATTTTGCAGCTTTTTTTTTGGTAAAACATATATTGCTGGTCACACCTCAGACTTCCTTGCAAAACTTGTGACCACTAGGAAGGTTAGATAAAGATCTTTATGAGGGGTTATCTATGCCACGGAACATAGTTTGCAGGAGTTGCAAACATGGTTTGCAGGAGTCAAACATTGGAGCCAAACATCGGTCATCGTGGTGGTTTTGCTTCAAGATGGCGTCACTCTTCCATGCAACAGGCTGTTTTCCTACAGCTGTCTTCTTGCTGTGTCTTCACATGGTCTTCCCTCTGTGCCTGCCTGTGTCCTGGTCTCCTCTTCTCCTAAGGACACCACTGTATTGGATATTGGCCCACCCATGACTTCATTTTAACTTACCACTTTAAAGACCCTATCTTCAAATACAGTCACATTCTGAGGTACCAGGGGTTAGGGGTTCAACATATGAACTTTGGGGCAGGGGGCCAGAACTCAGCCTATAGCAAGTAGTCGGTCAGAATTTTAAGGGACATATGAAAAGGAGGTGGAGTCCCAAGTCACTTTCTACTTGAAAGGAGCTTCAGTGTTTGCAAGTGCACTTGATGGGACTTGGTTGCTCATAGGGGCTCCCATCGATGGCAGCGAGCACAGAGGGATGAGGATGACAACGCCAAGACATGTGGCAGAGGGTCTGCAGTGAGTGAGAGGAAAGGGGCCTGTGTCAGCCTCGTAACAGGGGCTGTACTTTCACCATCCTGGTTAAGGGTTCTCACTGCTTCCTCAGTGAGGCGCTAGAGGCACCATGAGAAGCCCTCAAAGAGTATCTACAATGTACATACTTACACTTAAATTAACTGTTGTATTCTTATGCACAAACATGGGATTAATAATTCTCAATGAATCTTTTCCTCGGCTGCATAAAATTACAAGTTAAAAAAATTCTCAAAGTGAATGGCATCCACCTTACATGATTAATTTAGTTGAGATTTTGGTGCTCAAAGTGGGCAAATCGGAGTTTATATGATCCTTGAGGACACCCTACGGAGGCTGCAACTTCCACAGATGAGAGTGGGTGGGACCCACCCACGTAGGAACAGAGGATGGAGCTAAGGGGCAGAGTCTGGGGGAAATATTGGAATATTGAAGGCACAGCGAAGCGCGGTGTCAGGAGGAACATGGACCCAGAGGGCCCAGGCAGAAAGCAGAAGGCAGGAGCAGAGCAGCTGAGTGGCGGAAACACCAACTGAGAACAGGCAGGTTCAGCCCGGGGGTGAGACAGAGCCCGAGAGTCCTGTGGGTGGGGGAGGTCATGTTACACGATCAACAGGTTTGGACATCAGAAAAGCAGCATCTTCTGCTTTATATTAACATAGTAATAATAATAAAACAATAATGTAGTGGGTACTTATTTTATTCCACCAACTCAGGTATACAAGAAATGTTACATTTTGTTATGTTTTTAAATTTAACTTAGTCTGGCTCTGAGCTCCTATCCAGTTGGTGGGAAAGTCATTAACAATCATTGTCAAGAAATGGGTGTGGGTGGCTACTCCTCTGCCCTGCATAGCTTAAGAATGCAGGAGGCTTATTCAGATCTCATTAAATTGTAGACAATCTTCAATTCTTCTGTCTTAATGATGCTTCTGGAATGCTCTTTGTCCACATTTTTATCATCTGGGTCATGGCACCTGACTCTCCAGTGTCCGTTCTAGTGGGAATCCCTTGTTGCCATCTCAATCTCTTCCCAGGGATGGTTCCAGACTCTGCATCTCACGCTGCCTTGGTTCATTAGAGGGGAAGAAGTTTCCTCGGTATCCTGGGAAAGGATTCTGTGCTCCTAGAACAGAGACATCTGAAGGAGAAGATCCTCTTCTCCTGGATGTTGTTGTACCTGGGAGTGACTGCCGGAGCTGCTGCAGCCACCTGGCATCCAGGGGGGGAAGCAGCCTGGCCAAGAGACAGGTAGTTAGGAGATGGAATGACTCACTGGACTTCTGTTATGCAAGATAATGCATCTTTCTATTGTGAAACTAATCTATGTTTGGGTTTCCTATTACTTGCAGCTGAAAGCACCCCAAATGATGCAAGTGGCTTCCTGGAAGGCAGGTGGTTCTACTACTTTTGTGCGAACCTTGGAAATGGGTGTTCTTGCTGAGGCTAGGGAACGCAGGCCATCTGACAGCCATTCATTTCCCTCTGGGTGACCAACAGGCGGGACTCAGGTCCTCATTCTCAGTGGAACCTCAAAGCACCACCTCCTTCCCAGCCTTGGGAAATCTCTTGCCTTCTTTCTGCTCTCTCTGCTCCCATCTTATTTCTCCAAGACAATAATATTCTGCATTCAACCTTAAAATACAAATATTCTTCACCCCTCTCTCCACTGCCAAAGAATAAAATAAAACAAAACTTAGTCCTGGCTACTTCTTGAAAAAGGTTAGGGGAGATGCAAGGGTGACAAAACGTGAGTTAATTACCCTGACAAAGTAACTGTGATTCATCACTGCAGCTCAAAAAAATATATTTTTTGTTTTTGCTTTTTGTCCTGAGTAGCCAGGACTACAGGCATGTGCCATGATGCTCGGCTAATTTTTAAATTTTTTTTTTTGTAGAGTTGGCATCTTGCTAAGTTGTCCAGGCTTAGCAAACTCCTGAGTTCAAGCAATCCTCCCTCCTCAGCCTCCCAGAATGCTGGGATTACAGGTGTGAGCTACCGTACCCTGCCTTCATCTTCTTTAACTTTCACGTCAGCTCTTAGGAAGTAGGTACTGAGCGCCACACATTACAAGCCATCTCTAGAACACCTCCAACACATGTTTGTTGAGTCCTGGATTGAAACCATGCAGGGAAGAGATGTTTACTGCACCCCCAAGCCACCCCTTCCTCGTGCAGCAGCCTTGACCATTAGAAAGCACTTCTGCTTCTGGGCCTTACCTCTCCCCACAAGTCCCCTGGGAACCAATCCAG
The DNA here is from genome assembly GCF_041146395.1 of Eulemur rufifrons. NCBI lineage: Eukaryota > Metazoa > Chordata > Mammalia > Primates > Lemuridae > Eulemur > Eulemur rufifrons. The sequence goes on along the minus strand of NC_090984.1, from coordinate 117,221,847 downwards.
TCCCTCTACCCCAGGACAGACATCATGGAGAGACACTGTGCCTGCCTAGAGCATCCTCTCTCCACCAGGAGAAACATTCCTGGGGCCTTCTGTCTCCCTCTGCAGGACTTAATGGTTCTGTAGATGAACCAGCTGCCACAGTTGAATGTTCTCTCAAGGAACATCAAGAAAAGGAATCCTTTGGGGTGACCACTTTCTCTCTCTACAGCTATGCAAAGTTCTGTGTCAATGACTCTTTCTCAGCTTATGCTCAGCAAGGAGTGGGCCCAAGATGGAGGCAGCCTCTTTAGGCAGCAACATGGTAGGATCTTGATTCCTTTTAGATACAAGTTTCCTGGCAAAAGGGACTAGGACTTTCCCAGCAAGGGCTGGTGAGAGCTTGTTGGAGAGCAACATTACCTGGCAAGAGCAGGTAATAAGACATACCTTCCAAGAGAAAGACAACAGAACAACATCTTTAAATGGGATGAATTCATTCTGGAATGTATCTTGGGAACTAGAGGCAGGTGGGGAAGGTGGGAAATGAACTGGGAGAAGAGATGCTTCCATGTAAGAAGGGGGACGAGGTGAACAGTGGGAATTGTATGCAGTGTGCTGCATAGCAGGCTTCCAAAAATTTTAACTGCATGATTCAAATCTCACGATGTCATCCTTGGACAGGCAAGCACTTAGGGGAGGAGAGAGTTCTGCATGGGGAGACAGAGATCCCAGGTTCTGCGTAAATCCCTAAATAAAGTGTGGGCTCAAATCTAGGTCTTCCTGATTCTTAAGCTTCTTCTCATGCTGATGCAATGCACGACTTCCCTAGTGTGCACAATGTGGGGTAGAAGCGTCACAGATACTTCATGTGTCATCATTCTTCCCAAGTGATCTCACGCTGGTATTTCTTACCATGGAATGAGTGGTCAAGAGGACAGAACATTCTCCACATGGGCAAAGACTTTTATTGGCTCTCTCTGCTGGGAATGAGGCTGTGAGTGCAATCTTTATGGGATCTTCCAAGATAAGAGGATATAAAATACATTTGCCATTCTGGAGCAATTCGATGGCTTTAGTCAGGGAAAATAAAATTTTCGGCTGAAATGGAATTAGAGTTGACCTTTTAAAAAAATTTTGGTCTTAGGCTTTTCTGAAGAAACATCTTCCAATTCTGAAATATATAAAACTCAACACAGAGGGAAATTATAGTCAATTGCCTTGAATCTTCTTGGTATGAGATTTCAGATGCATCTAGGGTTACATAATTGTTTCCAATACTCTGAAACACGTAAACACTTAATTCCATTGTGTGATGGGTCCTAGCTGTGGTCTTGTGCTGGGAAACTCTAGAAGGGCTGGTTATATCCAGAGAGTTTTTTGTTTTTTCCCCTTATTTCAAGTTGTTTTTTGAATAGGTAATATAGTCACATGGTTCAAAATTCAAAATTAATTAAAGGAATACAGGAAAACCTTCCTTCAAACCTTCCCGGAGGCAAATATATTATAAGTAGCTTGAACATTTTTTCCCAGAAATATTTTATTTATATATAAAAGGTAGCATAATATTCACCCTGTTCTGCACCTTGCTCTTTCTTTGTACTTAATATATTTTGGTGACCTTTCCTTACCAGGTCACAAAGAATCACAGAGGGCTCACCCATTCTTTTCGTCTGCATCATATTTAATTATATGCATGGACTGGCATTTATATAAACAGTTGTTTATTGATGAGTATTTGGGTTGTCTTCTTTTCTTTTTCTTTCTCTTTCACAATTCCTTTTTCTTTTTTTCAATTTAAAATGATGTTGCAATGAATGACTTTGTATATGTATCATTTCTCACCTGTATAAGTATACCTACAGGACAAATGCCTAGAAATGGAATTTCTAGGTCAAAGGGTATGTGCACTTACAATTTTGAGAGATGTTATCAGGTATTCCTCCACGGAGGCTGCTCCAAATTATATCCTCCTTGGAATATATGACAGTCCGTGTTTCCCACACTCTTTTCAATACAGAATCAATTCTTTTAATCCTCATCCATCTGACAGGTGAAACAGAGCTTTCATTTGTAGTTTTAGTTTGTGTTTCTCTTAACCTAGGTGAGGTTGAGTACATTTTTATACATTTAAGAGCCAAGTTAATTTGCTTTATTAGGAACAATCAAGTAATATTTTTTGCCCTTTTTATATTTGGTTATTGGTCTTTTTCTAATTGAAAAAGTGATAGGAACTCTTTAGGTAAACATGGACTTAATCCTCTTTCTATAAGCTGTGAGTATACCCCCCGGTTTTCCCTTCTATTTTGACACTGTTTACAGTAGTTTTTGTCATTCAGAATTTTTGTTGAGTATTTGAACTTCTTAATCTTTGAAAAGATGCCTTTTGGGTTTTATTTTGTAGGCATTTCTGATGCCAAGGTTTTAAAGCGTTCTCTCATGATTTCTTCTAGTATTTTTAGGTTTTGTTTTTCACATTTAAGTCTTTGATGCCTGAGATTTATCCTGGTGTGCTCTGTGAATGCATCAGTTAGGCCAAGATGATGTCTGCTGCAGTAACAAAGGAACCTACATGTCTCAACAGTTGAAAACAGCAAAGACCAATTGCCTACTCATTGGTCTGCTTCTGATTAGCAGGAGGCTCAGGGATCCAGGCTGACCGAGCACATCACTGGGAACATTGCCGGTCACTGCAGCAGAGGCATAGAGAGGTGGTGAATAGCACCCTGGCTGCTAAAGGCTCCCTCCTAGAAGAGACAGCTCTGCTCACAGTTCAATCATCAAGGCAAATCACGTGCTCAGAAGGAGAGGAGAACTGAAATACTTGTGAACAGCGTCAATTATTACTTACAAGAATCGAGGGTCCATTTTTTAATTTCCAGATGACAATGTTGCTCTCTCAGCCCTATTTCATGACAAATCCACTTTTTCTCTACTGATTTGAAATACCTTCTTTATCATATTCTAAATTCTGTTATGTATTTGGGACTATTTACCTATTTCTTATTTTTGTTCCATTGATCAGTATTTCTATTCATGTATCATATGATTTTAATTTTCTGTTTTATAATTAATAAAATATACTTTTATTATTTATAGTTTATCAGTAGGGTTTTAGAATATGTTTTGATATTTTGTAGGGCTAGCTCTTCTTCAGTAGTCTTTATTTTTAGCAGAATTTTACTGACTATTCTTGGCTATTTATTGTTTCATATGCATTTTAGAATCATCTTGTTTAGTTAAAATAATTTTGTTTCTTTCTTGCTCCAGCCTGCCCTCCTGTGTATATGTGTATGTGTGTGTGTTTGTGTGTCTGTAAGACAGAGAATCCCTATTGTTGTTTTACTGAGTTCCTGTTGGATTTATATCCTAACTTAGGAAGAACCAACATCTTTATGATGCTGAACTTTCCTACCCAAAGCCGTGATGTGCTTTTCTATTTGTTCAAGTCTATATGTTCTCCAGCACTTTCCCTCCGTGCAGAGCTTGCATAGTTCTTGAGTTTGGACTTGAATATTATATTTGCCATCATCTTTGCTATTGCATACAAAGAAGTTCTTGTTTCCTTCTTTCTTTTTCTTCTTCCTGATCCTCCTCCTGCTCTTTCTTTCTCTTCTTTTTCTTTTCTTTTTTTTTTTTCTTTTTCTTTTTTTTTTTAGACAGAGTCTCACTCTGTTTCCCTGGGCTAGAGTGCCGTGGAGTCAGCCTACCTCACAGCAACCTCAAACTCCTGGGCTCAAGCAATCCCTCTGCCTCAGCCTCTCAAGTAGCTGGGACTACAGGCATGTGCCACCATGCCTGGCTAATTTTTTCTATATATTTTTAGTTGTCCAGCTAATTTCCTTCTATTTTTAGTAGAGATGGGGTCTCCCTCTTGCTCAGGCTGGTCTTGAACTCCTGAGCTCAAACAATCCACCTGCCGCGGCCTCCCAGAGTGCTAGGATTACAGGCATGAACCACCACGCCCGGCCTCTCTTCTTTTTCTTATTCTCCTTTTCCTTCTTTCTCCTCCTTCTCTTTTTTGTATATGTGAAAGTTATAATCTCTCCAATTCCCTTTTTAAAATTATTAAATTGACTCCATGATGAACAAAAAATGAAAAGAAAAAAATTATTAAATTGGAGGCAAAGATAGAGTAGAATAGGTATGACTCAATGTCAACATAAGAGCAAGTTAGAATTGCCCAAAGACATTTCTCTCTTTTTTTTTTTTTTTTTTTTTTCAGATAGGGTCTCACTCTGTTGCCCAGGATAGAGGCAGTAGCGCCATCATAGCTCACTATAACCTCAAACTCCTGGGCTCAGGTGATCCTTCTTCCTCAGCCTCCCAAGTAGCTGGGACTACAGGTGTGCACCACCATGCCCAGCTAATTTTTCTACTTTTTGTAGAGATGGTGTCTCGTTCTTGCTCACGCTGGTCTCAAACTCTGGGCCTCAATTGATCCTCCCGCCTCAGCTCCCAGAGTGCTAGGATTATAGGTGTGAGCCACTGTGCCTAGCCCCAAAGACATTTTCTTTCCCTCATTTAACCTATGTAGACTGTGGAGCAAAGAACTTGAGCTATAGGTTACTGTTTATTGAGTTAGTTTATTTGAAAGTTGGCAAGACGGAGGCAGTTTAATATTAGGCACAGAAAAGCAGCTTATTTGAAAACTCCCAGTTTAAGCCACATCAGGCCTTTCCCAGACAGTGAAATGAATCAAAACATTTCTGGGCTGGGGACCTAACACCGTGCTCCAAACATACTAGGTGCTTTATCAGAGATTTTTGGAATAAAGCTGAGACCAGCCACAGAGTTTTAGAACTGGAAGGGGCTTAATATTATCTGGAGCAGTGGTTCTCAGGCCCGGTTACCCGAGAGAACCACCAGGGAACTTACAAAAACACTGACGCCCAGGCCTGCTCCAGACCAGGGTTTAAAAACCTCCCAGAGGATTTCACCGTGCAGCCAAGGTGGGGAACCTTGTTTTAGACCCATGTCCTTGCTGAGCACACGAGGAGACAGCGGGGGGAGTGAGAGGAAGGAACCGAGGTGTCCATGGCTGAGCTAAGACCAGAATGAGGTCTGCAGGCCCCCGGCCCAGGTAACAGCAGCTAGCGCCTTCTGGCCATATTTTCCCATCGAGCCGGCGACCTGCCGGCGACCTGCCGGCGACCTGCCCGAGGTCACAGAGCCAGAGCGGGCCAGCATTCCGGAGAGGACCCGGAGGCCTGTGTGCCCAGGCTGGGTTCTTATCCGCTCGCCACGAGGCCTTGGGACATTAACAGCCACTTTCTCCTCTCTGTGGAAATAGTAAGTTACAGAATATAGTCATTAGGGATGGTTTAAATTTTAAGTGTTTTTAGCGGCTCACCCCTTTTCCTCAGTTGAAATCTTACCTCAAGAGCAGGGAGCAGAGCCACCCAGCTTGGAGCAGGGCGGGGACACCGAGTGGCCCCCGCCTGCCCCCTCCACCAGATAGTCCTCCGTGGTCCTCACCTCGGAGAAGAAGCTTTTGAACACCCAGGGGTAGGTGCTCCTGGGAGTCTTCCCCTCTCTGACAGAGGAGGGAGACTGAAAAAGAAGAAGAATGGGATGAAGTCGCCATCCGTCCACCGCGGGTGCACTGTGGGCTGTTCCCGCGTCTCAGCTCTTGGGAACGACGCTGCGATGAACACGGGAGGGCAAAGCTCTCTCTGAGATCCGGCTTTGAATCTTTCGGATAAACACTCAGAAGTGGCATTGCAGGATCATATGGCAGTTTTATTTTCAATCTTTGAGGAACCGTCATCCCGTTCTTTACAGCCGCTGCACCATTTTCCATTCCCACCGGTGCGCTAGGGCTCCGATTGCTTCACAACCTCACCGATACTTGCTGTTTTTGTCTTTCTGATATCGTCCATCCTAACAAGGTGATATCTCCGTGGTTTGGTTTGTAGTTCCCCGATGTTAGTGATGTTGAGCATCTTTTCATGTATCTGTTAACCATTTGTATGTCTTCCTTGGAGAAATGTCTATTTAAGTTCTTTGCCCACTTTTTAACCAGGCTGTTTGTTTTTTGCTATTGAGTTGTAGACGTTCCTTATGTATTTTTGCTATTAACTCCTTATTGGATATATGGTTTGCAAACATTTTCTCCCATTCTGCAGGTTGTCTTTTCACTATATACATGCAATGGAATATCACTCAGCCTAAAAAAAAAAAAAGAAGGAAATTCTGAAATATGTGACAACCTGAATGGAACGGGGGGGACATTTTGCTGGAGGAAATTATCCAGTCAACAGGACAAGTACTGTAGGATTCCACTTTTATGAGGTATCTGAAATAGCCAAACTCAGAGAAGCAGAGAGTAGAAGAGCTGCCAGGCACTGGAGGGAGAGGAAATGAGTTTTTATTCAACAGACACAAGATTTCAGCTATACAAGATGAATAAATTCTAGAGATAGGCTGTACAGCATCGTGCCTATATGGTTAACCATACTGTACTGAGCACTTAGAAATTTGTTAAAGCGTAGATCCACGTTAAATGTTCTTACTACAATAAAAAAAGAGAGAGAGAGAGAGAGAGAGAGAAGTTTGGCTGGGTCGCCTTGCTTCACGATGCATTTCCTCCAGAGCCGCTTTCCAGCTTTCTGTGTTCAGTTTTGCCAACCCAGGACCCAGCAGACAGAGCCCCCTTGTGCAGAGCAGAGAGCCTGCTGGTCTTGGGGGCCACACCTTCGAGGCTCTCAGGTTACCCACCCGACCTCTCTAACGAGCAGACGGGCATCTGGGGTGCAAGCGGACGACCATATTGGACCACTTTTCTCTGCCCTCCCTTCCCCCAGCTCAGGGCCGCCAGAGGCCCGGATGCCAAGCCTGGTTTGGTGAGATTTTCTCCAGCACGCCCTGTCTGCCCTGACCGCCCTCCCTACTCTCAGTCCTGGCAGCTGCAAGGGGACCTCTAGACCTGCTAAGTGACAGGGCTGCAGGGGCCAGGGGGCCAGCTCCAAACTGCCTCTGGAAGCAATTTCTGCTGCTCTGCTTTGGGGAGTCTGTGAAATTTTCCCTCCTGTCTCCCTGCTGCCTTTCTCTGCCATGTCCCCGGGGCTCTGCTTTCCCTCTTGCCCCAGCCTGCCCTGTGTGTGTGTGTGTGTGTGCGCGTGTGTGTGTAAGACAGGGAATGACTTTGTCTTAACACTCCTCTCCCTCTGTCTCTGTTGTCTGCCTCTGATGTTGGAACAGCCCAGGTCTGCTGGGGCTTTCAGCCAGCCAGATCCTGACCATCCACTCCTGGCCCAGCCACTGCCTTGGAGACCTGAAAGATCCAGAACTGGCTTAGACACAGTCTGGTCTCTTGCAGAAATGAGAGGCACAACACCAAAACCAAAATACACAGGACAGAGGGCTCAGGGATCCAGAGGCATGTGGAGGGTGCTAGGAGATTCAGGGGGCAGACATCGCTTCTGGCCAGCTGTGCATAGCACAATCCTCCCCTCTGTGTGCGGCAGGATGATCTATTCAACACTGCCTGGGCTGCTGCCGTGCTTACTATACCCAAAAGGTGGGCCAGCCTGTGAGCTTCCTTTTGCAGGAATTTGGGGTCACAGGACTGAGAGTCACGTTGCCAGACAGCCAGAGTGTCCCCTCCTGGCTTTGGTATTGTGAGTGCTTGGGCTCACAGCAGGGGGTTGGGTGGAGGTCAGGGCTTGGCCAGATCAAAGGAACAAAGGGGAAAGACTCCCTTAAACCAGGAAGGGAGGAGGTGGGATGCACTGAGTTCCCAGCACTTCACTCCTTCACGGCGGCTCACGTGGTGACTGGGTCTTGGAGAGGGCCACACAGGGAGATGTGAAAATGGCCAAAAATCTAGAGCTATGGCCTGAGGTCTCCAGTGAAATATGGGGCTGGCTTTAAGGGACCCTGCAGGCCTGGGCAAGGAGTGACTTAGCTTCTGAAGACAGAAGACCATCCCATGCAAGACAACATGAGCTCCGGCCTGGGTAGTCCTGGAGAAGAGCCGCCAAGTGGTCAACATGGACCCTCCTGCAACCCTGTAGGATGGAGCGCAAAGAGATCACATTTCATCTGGGGCAGTCAAGGCACAGGGCATTGTTGACTCCCAGAAGTGGGGATTAAAATCACACCTGCTAGGTGTGTAGCCTCACATGGGTATTCACCCAACACATGTTTACCCAGCACCTTCTCTTGGCCAGGTTAGGTGCGGCAGACACATCAGGGAAGAGACACAGGGCCCTGTTCCCCTGGGGCTTCTTTACCAGGTGCAAGGGCTGAATCGGTTTGCAAAGACTAGAACTTGGTCAATGCCATTCTTGAACAAGAGCTGCTTTGGGTCTTTGCGTCAGTTCACATCTGGGGGTGAACTCACGTGGCAGTGAGTGAGTGGACAGCTGACGTCCAGAGGCAGGACTCTGCACTGGGCTGTATGTATAGCACCAGTAATATTACTGCAAACCACACCCAGGGATGGCAGACCCAAAACTCACCAGCCTGGGCTCCCAATGCCTGGATGAAGCAGAGCTGCTGAGCTAGCTCACACTTACATGCAGATGAAATTTAAACTTCTCTCTAGTCTAAGCCATTGTCACAGGCAGCCTGCTCCCCAACTCGCCTGCTCCCCAACTCACCACAGCCCCCACCACTCCTAATTCCTTCCCCCATGCCAAGGTCAGCTACATCTCCTGCTGAACTTGTGCTGTTGTTTTCTTCCTAATTTCTGCCTACTGCCCACCTGGCTCCCATAGGCATTAGAGTTTGGGATCCCCATGGTAAACCTGCGAAAGACAAAAGGTGAGACTCCTGCTGTCCCGTACTTGGGGGCTGCTCACTGCTCCTTCTCAGGGGGTACCTCAGTGACCCTGGGGCTCACCTCTTCTGTATCGACTCAGTGATGCTTTGCGGGCATCTCCTCACTGAAGAAGGAAAAAAACCCAACAAGTTCTGTCTCTGGCAATAACGTAGCATGGAAAATGAAGGTTAAATGGGATGACACAGGCCCCGCCCCTTGCTCCACACTCCGAGTGGCTTCTTGTTTGCCGGCTGTTCTCATTACTGCTCTAGGACGGGCATCTAGTGAGAGCCACATGCAGGATACTTCTCCAGGTGGCCTTGGGCTGACCCAGCTCTCTCCCCTTTCTCACCCACACTTCTCGAGAATGACTAGAATGTGCTCAGAGTGCAACCTCCTGAGCCAGGGAAGGACCAGCGGGAACAGCATGGACTGAGTTCCAGTTCTCCCTAGAAATATGATGTCCTTCAACACTTGAGCCCAGCATGTCATGTTGTCCTTGGGGTATAAAACCCAGGCGGGGATGGGGGCTTTTTTCTGGGGCCCCTCAACTGTGGTACAAGTGGGGCACACACAAATGAGACCCCACGTGTCCTGGGCAGGTTTCCTGAGCCTTGGGGGGACCAGCTTGCAATGATGCCTAGACTTCTGCTGGCCTTGCTGCCTGTATCAGTAATAATCTCACTGCACGTAGCTCGTGCGTGGGTCTCACTGGACTCAGGTTGGCAACCAGCGCACAGTGGACCTGCTTTGTACCAGCTGTGGGATATTTTATATTTATTTATTTGAGACAGAGTCTCACTCTATTGCCTGGGCTAGAGTGCCGTGGCATCAGCCTAGCTCACAGCAACTTCAAACTCCTGGGCTCAAGTGATCCTCTTGCCTCAGCCTCCTGGGTAGCTGGGACTACAGGCATGCACCACCATGCCCGGCTAATTTTTTCTATTTTTAGTTATCTGGTTAATTTCTTTCTATTTTTAGTAGAGACGGGGTCTCGCTCTTGCTCAGGCTGGTCTCGAAGTCCTGAGCTCAAGCGATCCGCCCACCTCGGCCTCCCAGAGTGCTAGGATTACAGGCGTGAGCCACGGTGCCTGGGTGCAGCTGTGGGATTTGGTCTCCAGTGTGTCTGGCCCCAAAGCCTGAGTGGCTCCCCTTCTTCTGTGCAGTTGGAGACCCACGACTATGGGCCAGCCGACAGCCAGGGCCACAGCTGCAGCGACTAACCTGGAGGATAACCCACCGACATTTCCAGACACCCGCGTTGTGCCTAGAATGGGCAAAGTCTCTACTTAGGGCACTTGTTTTCCCCCACTTTACTCGTTAATAGGTGACCCTTAAGCAAGCTCTGTCTGCAGGCTTCCAAAAGGTGTTGCCCAAATTTTTGCTCAACGCCTCCTCTGCCCTGCTGGCCACACCAACCTAACCCTTCCTGGGGTCCCGGGGACGAGAGCATCTAGTTCCCGCTGCTCCAAGCGCGGTCCCTGCACCAGCAGCCTCAGCATCACTGGGGCCCTGTGGGGAAGGCAGGCCCGCAGGCCCCGTCCCAGACCGGTGCAATTTAACACGATCCACGGGGAAGTCATCCTCACAGTCAGGCGTGAGGATCAGCGATGCAGCAGAATGGAGGAGACTGCGTTCCTCCTCTGCCGCTGGCTGGTGGAGTGAGCTGGACCACGGCTCCTAATGCTCCGACCCTCAGCTATAGAAAGGGAGAAATGATGTTAGGTTGAACCTTAAGAAGTTGTCTTTTTTTGGTAGGTTAAAAAAAGGCCAGATATAAGCAATTCCATATGGTTCAACCTATTACTTAATCTTGTTGGGTTGTTGTGGGAAGTCATTTTAAAATGAGATAAAACATGAAGTGCCTGGCACACAGTCACTCCACGGGGGCTGTTGCCCGTGTGCAGTGGGCACAGCCTTGGTTGCCTTTACTGTCTTCACCCCGAAAGGACCAGGGTGTTCATAATTTCTGCGGCAGAGTCGCCCTGGCGTGGGGGCCAGCGGCTATTTTCATGGCTGCGTGAGGTCAGACAAGGGTATCTGCCATCAGCACCACTTCAAAATATTTCCCATCTCACTTCCAGATGAAGAAACTGGATCCCAGGTAGCTCGGGGATGTCACCAGGGTGAGTGCTGACTCAGTCCCCCGGTCAGTGTCTCCTGTTCTGTTTCCTCTGTGTCGTCCAGCATGTCTGAGGGGAGATTATCCCAGTGGGTTTACAGTCTTCCCCAGAAAAAGCGTGCATCCCATCTCTGCCCGCAAAGCCATCGCCAGGAAGGGCCAACGACTCAGTGCCCGGGGTGGGGGAGGTCTAGGTCTGGGTGAGAACGGGGAGTGAGCTGGACGCTGGTGCCAGCAGCAGCTTCTGAGCCACTGTGGGGTCAGTACGACCTGGCTATTAAAACTCAATCAGGCATTAACAATGGTGGGAACACACCTTCTACTAGCTTTTTGGAGAAAACAAAGGCCTCCCTGCTTCAGGAGCTTTCCTGCTCTAAGCCTCCTGGGACCTGCCAGAGGAAGGGAATTCATGCTCTGCAATTCAGTGGTGGCTTACAGATTACTCAAAATGGAGACCGCAGCCCTCTGTTAGCAGAATTGTCTGCCAAGGAAGAGGGGCTTCCTCAATGGCAAGGTCAAGTGAGAATCACTTCTGGTAGGTGCAGGATACCTGCATTTTAAACAAGCTCTCTAGGAAGTTCTTAGGCACACTGAAGTTTGAAAAATTCTTCTTTAAAAATGAACTCAAGATATAGCATTAAAATGGAAAGGTGATGAGTTCCATGTTGCTGGAGGCATTCAAGCAAAGACATCAAGGATTCAGAGGCATACACTTACTGAGTGTCTTCTATATCTAAGTCAGTTGGGGAGGCTTCCCAGATGCTGAGGGGTGGGGGCTGGGGTGTGGTGGGAGCCTGAGTGCTGGGAAGGACATACACATTGGATCCACACCCTCTTAGCTCTGAGGAACATGTGGTCCACCAGAACTGCTGTGGTTTCACTGTTGAGGTCCTTCACCCAGGCCCCAAGCTTCCCTTGTGTTTGCTTCTCTATGTATCCATTGATGTGTTTTGGGGCTTCCACCAGGCTCTGGATGCCCCTGGGCACAGGCCTCTGAGTCTGCGCTGGCCAGTGGTCAGGAGGAGCCAGGGGTCCTGCACAGGGAGCCTGAGAAGAAGGTCCTGGAAGCCCTCCTGGATCTGCCTTGGGCACTGAGGTGAGGTTGAACCCCAGGTTCCAGGGTTTGGGTCCTGCTGGCCACTGGGCCCCCAGGGAAAGCATGGCCATGGCCAAGGAGATGCTCGCCCGGGAGAAGAGAACGTTCTCTCCAGGGGTGTCCAAAGCCAGCTGTCTGTAGAGACTGAAGGCAAAGTCTATGTTGTTCACAGAAATTCTGTGGCACTGCAGGGCAGGCCTGTGAGTGCTGTCCTGGGGGTTGGAGTGAGATCAGAATCTTCTTGGTCCACCAGGACTAGACAATGAGCCTCAGCCATGAGTACACCGACGAGTAGCCACCACCAAGGGCCTCCTTCCAATGGGGTCCCTGTCTGAAAGCAGCGGTGGCATGGAGGACTACAACAACAACAACAATAGTGATAACACACGATATTCATGGAGTGTCTGCTCTGGGCCTGGCGCCGTGCACGTGCTTCCCAGGATCCCTCTGCCTCTCCTGGGGGCTCCCAGCATGTCCCCTCCTCCCCACCTGTCCCGCGTCCTGCTCACACACAGAGAGTGGGTCTCACCTGACACACTCAGAGCCCTCCTCCAGCAGGAACCCTCTTGGAATCCTGGCTCCAGCAGACCCCAGATCTGCGTGACCTTGGGCTGTTCATTTAGCCCATCTGAGCCCCATTTCTCATCCCTGGTCTTGGACTTGGAGGGAGCTCGTGAGGAGGGAAGGGGTGGGAGGGGCCTCTTGGTACAGAGAGGAGTCCGGGTGACCTGGGCTCAGCGCGAGGATCTGCTCCTAGGAGCCCAGCAACCTTAGGCAAGTCACTTGACCTCCCAGGACTTTGGCTTCCGCTCGGTGGTACGGTGCTGAGAATCTCCACGCCACAGGGTTGTAGCAGATCAAAGCAATCATGCACAGAGCAGACCCAGACCAGGACCTGGCACAGAGGGTCCCTAGAAAGTGGCACTTGGTATTTCCCCAGAGGACTTGAGGCCTTCCCTCTAGTGGTTCCGACTCACCAGGCCTCCATTTAGGGAGCTATCACAACCCTTTTAGAAGGTAAGTCAGATTCATTCACTCCCTGCTGGAGGCCTCCCATGGCCCTGTCACACTTGCAGGAAATCCTACGCTCCTCACCACACCTTAGGAGGCCCTGCAGGGCCGGGCCCTTGCCAACCTTTCTGACCTCACCTCTGACCATCCTTCCCCTCTCTCCCTCTGCCTCAACCTCCCTGGCCTTCTTGCTATTCTAGAACATATCAAGCTTATTCCTGCCTCAGGACCTTTGCACTTGCTGTCAGCTGCCCAGAACAGCCTTGTCCCAGCCCTCTCCACTGCTCACTTCCTCCCTTCATGTAGTTCTCTGCTTAAAAGTCACCTCCCCAGAGAGGCCCCAACTCTGCCCTTGCCACCTCGACACTGCCGGATTTTTCCGATGCCCATCTGGGATGATAGGACAGGTTTGTCTGGTTTCCGCACCAGAAGGTAAGCTCCATGAGGACAGAGCTCATGGAGCTTACCTTGACAGACAAGCTCCATGTCTGTGTCATGCATTGCTCAATTCCTAGTGCTCAGGACAGAGTGGACACTGAGGCAATATTTACTGAAACACCAACAGCCAATGAGAACTTAATTCTAGGGCTTCAGCCTTCCCCCCGGAGCACAGGCATTTCTCTGGCGCTCTGGAACCTCATGCTGGACCCTTCCCAGCTCCCCCTGCAACAGCCCACTTGGCCCCACACGTCCACTCTGGGTGTGAGTTAATTATTGGCAGAATTGATCATCATCACGCCCCCAGTCCTGCCTCTGATTTTCCATGTGACCTTGGGCAGCCTTGACAGTTCTGAACTTGAGTTTCCTCATCTGTAAAGGGAAGAATCAGCTGAAACTTGGCCACTAGGAAAGCCTTGTCAGTTGGAAGATTTGTTCCCTATAATTTATTTTATTTTTATTTTTATTTTTTTTTTTGAGACAGAGTCTCACTCTGTTGCCCAGGCTAGAGTGAGTGCCGTGGTGTCAGCCTAGCTCACAGCAACTTCAAACTCCTGAGCTCAAGGGATCCTCCTGCCTCAGCCTCCCGAGTAGCTGGGACTACAGGCATGTGCCACCATGCCCGGCTAATTTTTTCTATATATATTTTTTAGCTGTCCATATAATTTCTTTCTATTTTTAGTAGAGATGGGGTCTCGCTCTTGCTCAGGCTGGTCTCGAACTCCTGAGCTCAAACGATCCGCCCACCTCGGCCTCCCAGAGTGCTAGGATTACAGGCGTGAGCCACCGCGCCCGGCCCCCTATAATTTATTTATTGGCAGAAAACTGACAGGCCTCCATCTGTCCATTTGGTAATCTGCTTTGGTGAATATCTTGGCTCTTTTTGTTTCTTCATTTGAGACAGGGTCTCACTCTGTCGCCCAGGCTGGAGTGCAGTGACGCCATCATAACTCACTGCAGCCTCAAATTCCTGGGCTCAAACGATCCTCCTGCCTCAGCCTCCTGAAGTGCTAGGATTACAGGCATGAGCCACCGTGCCCATCATATCTTGGCTTTGTTGAAAAGTTTGTGCCTTCGTTCCCTTATTAGAGTTAACATTCATTCACTGAATGAACATGGACTCGAAGTCTGCCATGTGTCAGGACTTGGGGTCCTGCTACATGCTGGGGACGTGGGGTGAATGAGACATAGTTGCTCCGTCTGGGGGCTTGGGCTCTGTGGGACAGACATGCAGAGATCCATGCAGAGTGGTGCCTGATGCATGGCCAGGCTGGTGACATGCTGTCTCGTGTCCAGCGTCCTGTCCACACTCACATTCTCTGGGCTGGGGATCCACTGTGCCTTGCTGGTGAGAGTGTTGCTAGGACATGGCAGCAACAGAGGCTTTCTCTGAGCTGAAAGGACTCCATGGTCCAACCTGAGCATTGGACAGGTGAGAACTTTGAGCCCAGGGAGAAGCTTGTTCATTTGCTTGTCGACTCAATGAGCAAATATTTGGCAGGCAGGACATGAGGGACTGGCAGCCTGGGCCCTGCCTGGACGGAGCTTGCCAGCTATTTCAAGGAAATGCAGGGAGCTGATTATAGCTCAGTGAGGAAGGTAGGCTTCCTGGAGGAGGAGGCCCCTGAGCTGACACTGAAAGATGGAGCAAGAGAGAGGCCAGAAAGAGGTGTGGGACTTTCAGCAGAGGCAAGAGCATGCTCAAGGTCATGGAGGCAGGGTGGGCCAGCACCGCTCCAGACTGTTGCCTATAGGCACAGCTCTTAGAGCATGAGGGGCGTGTGCGTGTGTGTGTGTGTGTGTGTGTGTGTGTGATGATGATGAGGTAACTTACAGTCAGTGCAGCAAGCCAGTGGAGGAGCTGGGAGGATTCAGCAGGTCTGCACCGCCCTTGGCACAGAAGTGCATACCTGCAGGGAGGGTTGTGACAGGCTGGACTTCTGGGATTCACGCAGACTGAACTGAGGCTGCCCTTGGCTCAATGTCCACCCTCAGCACAAACCAACCAAGAAAAACAAGCCGCCCCTCCATTAGGGTTGTGTGGAAATCCATGCACGGAGCGGGCCCTGCACAGCAGGGTGGCCGTCTGGGATTGGGGTGCGTGTCCTGGGGGTGAGTCTCATTCCACCACTTACTTACTGCCCGGTACTCTCTGGAGACTCAGTTTCCTCCCTGGCCCTCCTTACTGCTCAAGGTTGCCATGAAGGTTAAGTCTAGTGACATATATGGATGTTCTAGAAAATTAGTAAGAGGCTGAGCTAATTGGAGCACTGCTCCACCCTCTCCTGATTTCATTCTTTTGTCCAGCACACGTTTGTGTGTTGCCACTGGGCTCATCACCGGAGTCAGCTCCAGTGCTTTGCAGATGCTAGAGCCTTGAGCAAACTTTCATGACCACAGAACTGATTCAGGGGACGGGTAACCAGCCACCAGCACCGCAGGGTGGCACAACTCCTAAGGCACAACGAATATGGGCAATTTCTCTCCCCTTCTCCTGTGCTCACTCGCAAGCCCACTGCAGCCTTCCCTCAGCCCTGCGGGCACCGCACGTGCCCAGCCCGCGTGGCTTTGGATCACTGAGTCCCATGGATTCACCTTGTCTCTGGGTCATCTCCTCATCCTTCTCCTCTCAGGCCTGAGTGACAGTTTTCTTCCTGTCCTCCCGCCTCCTCCCCCCTGCTGGTCACTGTCCTTGGCGGGCTGCCCTTTCTTAGCCTTTCTTAGCCGATCCTTCCACGGGGGGGGGGGGGGGGGGGGGGAGGGGTTCCTCTTTTCTCACGCCATGATGCTCACCCTCCTCCTGTCTCAGAGAACGTGTGGCCGTCACCCAGGTGCCCAGACCCAAACATGGCTTATTCTCCCTTCCTCCCCACATCCAACCGCAGCCGCGTGCATGCTTCTCACAGCCTGGGGACAGAACCACCCTGTGCTCCCTCCCAGCTGTGACTTGCTTTTGCCCCAGTTCCAGCAAACAGCCCCTGGATGTCCAGCGCGCATCCCTGTCCTGGGCCCTGAATCATTGCTCCTGTACTCAGCAGCCAGAGTGCGTTTTCCAGCGGGCAAGTCTGCTTGCGTCTCCTCTCTGTTCAAACGCCTTTAAAGCCCCTGTGGCTCCAAGGAACCACCCTGCAATCCTTGGCAGCAGCCAGGCCCAAGGTTCTGTCTCTTCTTCCTCCCAGCCCTTCCGCTTCCTGCCCCAGAGCTACTCAAGTTCTTTCAGTTTCTCCAAAATGCCACCATTGCTCTTTCTCCTGCCTGAAGTTTGTCTTCTCTGTTCACCTGACCACCTTCTATTCTTCCTCTGATCTCAGCACAGAAGTCACCACCTCCAAGAAGTCTTCCCTGACTTTCCAGACTGAGTTTGATGCTCTCCTCTCAGCTCCCAGAGCCTTGTTTCACCATCTATTTGCCCATCAGATTGTCTGTTCCCTGAGGGGACACTGTGAAAATCTCAGTGAGTGGAATCACTTTGTGGTTCAGAGTGCTCCTCAGGTGTCAGGCAGGTTGGGATGACATCTGCTGGCAATAATCACTAGCTCTGTGGTGTTGGAAAATTGCTAAGCCTCTCTGTGCCTTAGTTTCCTCATCTACAAAATGAGACCACTGAGAGCATCTGTCTCATAGGGTCATCACGGGGATTAAATGGGTTATTTCAAGGAGAGATCTTAGCAGACTGTCTGGCATAAAGATCTCAACTATTCAGTGGTTGTCAGCCCTATCATTGTCGTTGTCCCTAGAGATCACAAGGTCTCTGATGCATCAGTTAAATGAACGGCTGCAGGCCCACACTCGCGGCCGCTGTGCATTTGATGCTCCGCGTTCTGGTTGCCCAGGGAGATTGTCTGTCAGGGTGAGGACTAGGAACTGGTGAGGCAATTGAAGGAAAGTGGCTACTCTCCACATATTGGGGGGCTGGGGGGCCAAAAGGAAAGATCCCACCATAAAGCCCTGCTGAGCTGCAGAAGTGAGGGTCCAGGGGCTGTGCCAGATGTGGTCAGGGCTTGGAGCCCCTGCCAGAGTCAGCAGGTGGGCAGAGCCTGGGCCCTGGGGGAGGGAAAGAGGGAAACTGGAACCGGGCACCAGGCAGCCCCTGGAGGCAGGAATCAGCCTTAGGACAGCAAGGTCCCCTCCAGTCGTGGGCCTGGGGGCCGGGTGAGCTTGGCTGCAAGCTTAGGGGGTCCTGGCCAGGCTGCTGCAGCTGAGCCTGGGGTGGGACTGAGCCTGCGTGGGAGTCAGGGGGCTTGGCTTCCGGGCACAGGCATCCTTGGGGACACAGAGTCAGACAGTCAGCACAGAAAGGCACAAGGAAAAGTGTCCAGTCCAAGGAAGATGGTTTATTGCTGTCAGGAGGCTCCGTGTGCATGTGGGAGCCACACAGACAGTGACTGTCACCTTCCCAAGGATGAGCAGACAGATCCAGGCTATGCCCAGAGACCCAGCGCCCGG
Organism: Eulemur rufifrons; assembly: GCF_041146395.1. Lineage (NCBI taxonomy): Eukaryota > Metazoa > Chordata > Mammalia > Primates > Lemuridae > Eulemur > Eulemur rufifrons. Next base: position 117,203,991 of record NC_090984.1, on the reverse strand, counting down.
CTTCCATTCCCGCCTCCTTAGCGGGACCCCCACCGTTGGAGGGGAGCTCTAGGCTTACTTGAACTCTGTGATTTTGCCCATGAAGAGGATGTTTTCCACGTCCTTCTTGTAGATGAGCAACAGAAAGGGGCGGCTGAAATCCAGAGTGAACATCGGGTCCATTCTTCCAGACATGGGGACCATTTTGATTCCCGTGGCAGCAGCTGCTTCTGTGCCCTCCTCAGCTACATCCAGTACAGCCTTGTGGACCACCTGTGGGGACAGCACAGCAGTACTCAGGCAGGAGTGCGCGGGGGCAAGCAGCTTGCACGTGTGCTGCGAAGGGGACCGACATTTATTGAGCACCTGCCACCAGCATGTCCTTGCGCAGTTAAATTTGTTTGCTCCTCCAGACAGCCCTGTCAGCTGGTTTCCCACAGTCGCAACGCCCGGCGCGCAAATGGAAACTCAGACGCCGCGTGTGACCTGCCCAGAGCCGTGCAGGTAAAGAGTAGGGGGCCTGCTCTGGGTCCCTCTCCGTGAGAGTGCAGAGCCTGGGTTGCCCCCAAAACACCCACTCCTGTCGGGAGGCGCAGCAAGGGCCGCCGAAGGCATTTTTCTTGCAAGCAAATTCCTGGCAGCCTCTTGACCACAAAACAGCTGCCGCAGACACCTCCCTGGCCGGGCGGCACTCCTGCTCCAGCTTGCACACCCCTGGGGCTCTCAACCACTTTGCATGGCTTTGCATTCCCGGACTGCCCGGCTCTACTCTTCCGCAGACAGCCCCCATCCCCCTGCTCTTGGAGAGTGCAGACCCCAGCCCAGCACTGCGTGGGCACACACACACAGGAGAGCGGAGGGCAGCCCAGCTGATCCCCTTTGCTCTGACCACTCTGCTTCTAGTAACGCAGTCCGGGGGACCAAGTAGTCTCCTCTCATACTCCGAGTGTATTTCCGTCGCAATTCCAGATAACCATTGCTATTACCTGTTACCATTACCTGCCCTGCCAGGCACTGCATACGAGCAGAGGACTGTCACCCCCATTTGACAGATGAAAAAACTGACGGTGGAGGATTTTAATTGTCTGTCCTGCAGACGCTACACAGGGGAGCATGGGAGAGTGTCCACGGCTGTCTGATTCTGCCCAATGACAGGTTCTCGGGTCATGGTATGTGGCAGGGGAGGTGGAAACCGGCCCCCAACTATACCCCAGCTCTCCTAGGCTTGGGGGAATCCCAAGGAGGAGAATCAGGTGATGAGAAACACAGGTATTTACACAAATTCAAGATTACCCAAACGTCCATCCGGCCTTCCCCATTCAAATTCAGATATGGAGGATAAGCCGCCCACAGTCTAAGACTCACCTCGGAGAGCAGGAGGTTCCTGGCCCCTGTGATCCCTGACAGGTCGGCCTTCTTGGTGAAGACTTTCCTAATGCCCAGCCGGGGGAGTATGTTTTTCAGATTATAGTCACCCGAGATGGAAAACTTCGGCAGGTGGAGGCTATCTATACGTCTAGGAAATGAGAAAAAAAGTATTTAAACCTCTGCTGGCTTGGTGCCCACTTTCTCCTGCCTTGGTGCATGGTTTTCCTTGGAAATAAGTAATCTTTTCTTCAGTTTCTTAACCCCTTGCATTTACTCTTCTTAATTCATGAATTACTTATTTGCATCTGCAAGTGTTAAAGGTGCCAGACAACGTGCCAGGCCTGAGCCAGGCCAGTGCCTGAGCCCAGCCCACTCTCCGCCCATCCCCACCGCAGCGTGCAGCACCCTCACACCAACAGGGCCGTGGAGCCTGGTGAGAGACAGGAAGGCACTAGGAGGGCTTCCTGTAGGAGGTGGTGTTGAGGCTGAGTCCCAGAGGAGAGGAAGGAGGGGGAGGGGAGGCAGGAGACCAGCGGAAGAACTTGCAGGGAGGTGGGGAGCAAGAGGAGCTGCCCCATGGAGTGCAGGGCGGCCTTGGTGTCGGGGGAGGAGAGTGGTGAGGGGTGAGGCTGGGCAGGGGCCAGAGGTGGGTCGTGAGGGGCTGTGGGTTGCCAAGGAGTCTGATTGTACAGGAAGGGCTTTTGAGATCCTGAAACGATCAACTGGAGGTCCCCATCTTGCCTCCTAGTGAGCTCTGCACGGGCGCCATCCTAGAGCCGGTGCAGGCTGGGCACAGAGCAGGCGGTAGGCTCTTGGGGCAGAAGGGGACAGCTCGCCCTGCGAGCTCCCTCTCCCTTCGCTTATATCCCTCGTAAGAGTCTTGTCACTGTCTGCCTGGTCTGACAGCGCCATGGGAAGTCTGTGTCGCTCATGAGACTTTGAATCCCTGGGAGGAGGCCACGCCGGCCACCGGGGTCTCTGAGGCTGGAGCTCCTCCCCCCCCACCCCTGTGCCCACTGCAGGGTCTAGGCCGAAGCGACTGCTCTGCCTCACTTGTCCCCCTGATATTGGTCAGCTCAGTGCCGCGTGTCCCCACCTGTGTCTCCACCCTCAGACTCACCCAGAACTCCTCCGCTTCTCACACTCCACAGCTCCCTCCACAGGCCCCACCTGGGTTTCCACGTGGGGGTCCCGGCTGGTCTCCCCGACTCCACACTTGCCCCTCCGGCTGCTCTCCACTCAGCAGCCAGGGCCATCCTTTTAAAACAACACTAAGGTCCTCGAAACCTCCTGACGGGTCTCCACTTCACTGCGGAGGAAGGTCAAGGTTTTCCAGGGGTCTGCATGGCGCCACATAACCTGCTCCACCCCCGGGGGCCCTGACCTCTAACTCTCCCCTCACTCACTCTGTTCCAGCCACTCTGGCCCTGCTCTTCCTCGATCACACCAGCATTGCTCTGCCTCAGAGGCTTTGCACTGGCTGTTCCCTTTGTCAGGAATGCGTTTCCTCAGTATGTCCGCGAAGTATCACCTACTGGCCATTCTGCTGAAACTCACAAACCACCTCCAGTTCCAGATTTCCTGATCCTTTTACCTTCCTCTACTATCCCCGCTATGTCTCACCTTCTAACATATAAAATAATTTACCTATTTATTATATTTACTTATTGTCTCTTTCTCTCTCCAAAATATAAAGTAAGTTCAATGAAGGCAGGGAATTTTGTGGTTTATTCATGGATATATCCTCAGGGTCTAAATCAGTGCCTGGCGCATAGTAGGTGCTCAATTAGCCACTTAACAAATGCTGAAGGAGAGTAACAGTTAACCAGCGCAGAGCTGACTCTCAGAGCCAACCTCGCCTCAGTCCTCAACTGACCGCAATTCCCTCTGTCCCCCTCTACCTTCAAGAGGTCGAGACCGGGAGAAACCCTGCCTGAGTACTGCAGATCGCGTGAGAGTTGCCTCATGACTTAGAGCACATCAGAGTCAGAGGAAGCCTCAGCTGCTTGTTCTGTCTGATGTCATCATCTTAAAGAAGAAAAAAAATCAGGTCCGGAGCCACACAGATAGCAAAGGGCACAGAGAGCCCAAGCTCCACCTGTCCCCGTACGAGTTCTCTGACCACTGTGCCCTTGTCCTTGGACATTGGTGAGATCCCGAAGTGGAGGGACGTGCAGTCTGAGGGGGCTGGGAAGGAAGGCGGGCCAGCCAACAGAGCGGGTCCCCGGGATGATCACCTGGTCTGCAGCGAGGCTCTCCACCGTCTCAGGGTCTCCGGGAGCAACTTGGCTTCCACTTCCTCCATCTTGTCCGTGTCAGGGAGGATGAGGAGCGCGCTGGAGTTGCCTGTGTACATCAGTTCCGCGACCGCGCAGGACAGCTCCTCGTCCCGGAAGTAGGGCATGTCCAGGTCCTCCATGCTCATCATGGGCACCATCACCCACTTCCTCTTGCTCAAGTAGAATCTTGACTTGAAAGTATCGTGGGGGTCAAAAGGCGTCTTCCACTTGGCTAAAAGTGGAGCCAGGAGTGGGAGAACCGTGTGAGCGCAAGGGTGGTCCAGCCTCGACTCCCGCTCTGCCCGGCTTCCCCAGCGGGGACAGCCTGCCTTAGTTTGGAAAAATATTAACATGAACACCTTGGTAAGCGGAAAAGTACTGGGGATGAGGGAGCGCCCTGCGGCCTGGATTGGAAAGGGGGCCGTGAAACCAAAGCCTGGTAACTTGTGCTAAATGAGGAATGAACAGGAATCTGGGATGGGGAGTGCAGAGAGAGAGAAGCAGGGAGAGCAGGCAAAGAGGCGTGACGATGCGTGGGAAGCCGGAGCCTGGGAAGACATGGGACATCCCTGGATCCCTGAAAGCAACAATGTCTCATAAGCACTTGTTGGTCACTGGCATTGCAGGGATGCGACCATCAGTGGCTTGTGGGAGGGGCTTGGGTGGACACAGGAGGAAAGAGACTGGGTTCTGCGTGTGAGCTCGAGGTGCAGACAGAAGCAAGTGCCCGTCCCTGGGAACGATGGGAGGGGCAGGGAGGTCCCTAATGGAAGGCAGAACTCAGAGCCAGGAGGGACCACGTGCACTTGTGACATCTAGAGGGTGGGAGCATGGGATATCCCAAAAGCCACGGGCTAAGACGTGCTGACTGTGAGTCCTCAGTTCGTGTCCGGGTCACATCCAACTCTAGGGACAGTGAGCATCCAGCTCAGACTTGCCCTGGATTCTGCGTCTGCCTGGCCCGGGCTTCACTCTCAGGCACCCTGACTCAGGCACCACTAAGCTTCTAACTTTGCAGAGGTAAAACTCCAAGACACTGCCTCTAGCTACCGTAAACAGCAAACACAGCCCAACCCTGGAGTGATCTAAAAGGAGAGATCCTTCCTTCTGTTTGCTGGGCAAGTTTAAATCAGAATAAAAAGCAACACACTGACTCAGACCCAGGGCGAGTAGGCTCCCCTGAAGCCATGTCCTAGGATGACAGCCTGTCAGTTGGAAACCTCCCCAGGAGAACACGATGCCTGTGGGCAGGGCGGGATCTTCACCTCCCCCACCCCCCAAGCCACGGGCACCTTCCTTTACAGTGGGTTGCCTAGTAACACTGACCCAGGGCAGAAATAGCCCAGAGACTCAGAACCAGATGTCCATTTCCTTCTGAACCTCAAGCTGGACACTCACCTTTAAAGAAGATATAATTCACCAGGATCATCATTGTCCCTGGGTTAGGCTCCTTGACCAGATCTACAATTTTCCCCTGGGTTTTATTCTCTACGTAGTCATTGATGAACTTCTCGGCAGCGGCAGAGTCCTGGAAGTTGGTTTTGAAGGCCTCGGAGGCGTACAGCCCCTTGGCGTCCTCCGTGAACTTCTCCAGCAGATGTAGCTGCTCTTCGATGAACATGGCGCTGCCCGTGCTCAGCTGCAGCTGGTTGCTGGGTTGGCTGAGGGTGCGCAGGAGGTGCTGGAAACTCTGGTGAATTTCCCCCTCTGAGGTCTCCGTGAGGTTGAACTTGAGGCCTTTGAGAAGCTCCGTCAGGGTGGTGCCGCGGGCCCCCAGGGACAGGAAGGCCAAGGCCAGAGAGAGGCTCAGTGGGGAGAAGATGACATTCTTTTTAGGGTTCTTCAAAGCCAACTGCTTGTAGAGGCTGAAGGCAAAGTCTGTGTTGCTGGAGGCTAATCTGAGATTGTCCATATGCATCCCATTGCCTTGGTCCTCCAGGGTCACACTCTCCTGGTCAAGTGTGCCGCTCGGGTGGCCGAGGACAGCAGGGCAGATTCCGGCCACCAAGAGCCCCAGAGCCAGGAGGGGTAACATTTTCTCCACTCTCCACTCTGAAAAGACAAGCTCCGTTAAGTCTCAGAGGGCCAGCTGGTGTACCGTCCACCTCCCGCCGCCTCCCGCCCGGCCTGCGTTCGGTCCCTGTGCCGCTGCCTCCGGGGAGCTGCTTTCCTGGGCACCCAGCACACACGACAATGTTCTGTGCTCCCTTCCACCCTTTGAGGTAAGTACTACAATTGTTGCCACTTTTCCCAGTGAAGGAACTGGGCACAGAGAGGTGAAGGGGCTTGCCCAAAGCCACACAGCAAACAAGTGGAAGAGCCAGGTGGGCAGCCAGGTTTGCCTGGCTCCTAGGTCTGGAAGCTGATGACAGGGATGAGGTTCTGTCCAACCAGAACGTCTCCTCCTCCTCCACTCCCGCATGGGGAGCAGACCTTAGTCAGAGGGATTAGAAAACACGGCTCCTCTTCCCTTATGCCCCTTCTCCTGAAGCAGAACCCAGGGAAGGAGTCCTGGCCTGAGTCAGAGGACAGAGCACCTCTCCCAGCCTCCAGATGGCACGTGTGACCATGTGACGCCTGCTCGTGGTGAGGGTTAACTGAGAGGTGGCTGATACAGTGCCTGGAGCTTAGATGGCCCTGAAAATAGGGGGCTGGTCTTTGCTTCCACCATGAGCCTGGAAAGTCCTCGTGGTGGGGAGAAGGCAGAGTGAGCTTCAGTCTCTGTGACCTGGACTGGGATTTCATTTTGGCCACTCGTGGTTACTGTGCGGTGGCATTCAGGTGACTGAACCTCTCTGAGCCTCAGTTCCCATCTCAGCAGGACACGGTAAGTGGCTCAGGTGTGGTAAGTGATGAAGGTTGCCTGGCTCGTAAGCCGTGTTCCAGAGGGGTCACCTCCTCCCTCCTCCCGCCCTCTGGTGCCTGAAACCACAAGCTGGAATGTAAAGGCAGCCCTGCAAAAACAACTGCAAAAACAACAGGAAAGGAACTAATCCCCAGTAACGGTTAAAGATCAATCCTATCAGTCCTCTGATAACAGCACCCTGCAGGAGTTCTGTTTTGCACAACTTCTGAAAAGAGCCAGATGGGCGGAAAAGACATGTAAATCTCTCTCTTTCAAAATTGCGGGGGTTTTTTTTTTTTTTTAGAATCTGCTTTTACAGAGTTTCTGAGTAAACAGCAGGAGAAAGAGCCACAGCCCCAACCATATCTCGGGGGCAGAGTCACATCTCCCGAGATAACCCCTTCTCCAAGGAAGGCGGGAACCAAGTCTTGGACTTTGCCATCCTTGCAGTTTTTGTCATCTACCTGCTGCTGCCTTTGTCACCAACTGACAGCATCACTATCTTTTTCTTCTCTTCTTCCCCCTTAAAATCAGCGAGCCCCTGGGCCTCAGTGCTGGCGTCTCCCTTCTCTTCCTTTGGGATGCCCCGCCACGCCCCTGCTCTCTTCCCTCCCCACTTTCCCCTCTTTCTCTTTCTCCTTCTCTCTATCCTTCTAAGAAGATAAACTTTTTTTTACTTTTATACCTTAATTTCTGTGTGAGAATCTTTCTCCAACCACACCATGGGCACCTACTAGGCTCTCCACCCTGGCAAGAGGTGGGGCTCAAGCCACTGCAGGGGGGCCTGGAAGGGCTGGGTGCAAAGGTGACCGCAGCACACAAGTTATTTACAATCCACCTCCACCCGCTCAGTCTCAGGATTCAGAGAAAAGGGGTAACTTGGGTGTTGGGGAGGAGAGAGGGGGAGAGAGGAGGGAAAAGAGGGGAAGAAGGAGGGGACAGGAGAGGATGGGACAGGAGAGGATGGGACAGAGGGTGAGGGGAAGGAGGACAAGACGGGAGGGGGAGGGACAGGGGAGAAGCGGAGAGAGGGGAGGGGGAGGCCCATGCAAAGGCTTCAGATAAGCCCAGGGCACAGGCAGCCTGGTTACCTCAACTGTTTGTTTATTCTCAGGATGGTGCAACCATTTCCTTGGAAATGCATTGAACAATTATTTTTCTCCCAAATTATTTCCAGGGCAAAAGGCTTGTCTGTTCTGTCTGGGCAAGTTGGAGGACTGGCTGTGTTTCTGAGCCATCTGTCTTTGCAGTTGCTGGGCAAAGGCACAGCCTGTCTGTCTGCTGGGCCAGGTGGCTTGGTGGGAAAGGGAGCCCCCCCACCCCCGGAAGCCCCATTTAGACCCTGAAATCACAGTGGGCCCTGCTGCCTCTGCTCAGAGGGACCCCCTGCAATAATCCCATCTGCAGCATGTTCTGAGAGCCGCACCCTGTGCAGGGCCAGGGGGCAGCACCTCTTCCCCCTGAGGGTTGGATACACAGCTGAGCTGAACCAGAATCCAAAAGTGTCGGGAGGCAGAAATGACTACAGGGGCCACCATGGCACCTCCGCCCTCCGCCCTTTGCAAGTACAGAAACTCAGACCCAGAGACAGGACTCGCTTAAGAGGCACGGGGCAGGGGGGTGGGGAATCGGTGGGGACAAAGGACAGCCCCGGACTCCTAGCCCAGAGCTCTGAGCACACCTCCTCCTGGCCCCGTCCTGCCCCACACGTCCCACAAGCTTGGGCCGCAGCCTAGAGCTATCCTGGGAAAACAGATCCCTTTTCTCCCTGCGTGAAGCATCATGGCTTACCTGCCTCCGACAGCTGGACGTGGCTGGTGGATCCCAGAGCCGCCGCCTGGAGCCGCCTGGAGTCCGGCTGGATATCGCCGAGCACTATTGCTTATTTATCCCGCAAACGACTCCTCCCCCTGCTTGGGAAACGTCCCCCAGGACAACTAAGCGTTTTGTTCTCAGCCTGGAAATGGTCAGATGATAATTTCTGGTAACATGGATGTAATGACATCTACTCAAACAACCTAGTTATGGAAACAGCTCGGTTTTCTTTTCCTGAAAAAGTAAAACAAAAACAAAACACCCTTTGTCATGTTAGTTTTTCTTTCTGTTTATTCAGTACTCATTGAGAAACATGGGAAAACCCAGAAAATATAAAGAAGGACATTGGAGAACACCCACCAAAACTCAGAGGGTGCCAGCTAATGCTTTAACCCTACTTTGATGCCTGTGTGTGAGTGGGTGTGATAGGAATCTCCATACACAAACTCAGATATATTTAAAACATACCGGACTCTATTTTCCTGTAGCTCAATTTGCAGTTCGAGCTACATTCCAGAGAGAATTTCCCCGAGATTGGGGGTTGGTCTCAGGGCCCCGGCCCCCTTCCCAGAGTTGCATTTAGCGAGGGGGAGGGAGAGGTTTGGGGGGCTCAGTGTCATGGGAACCCTGGTCCCCATTTCTCTTTGGGGGCTTCCTCTGACTTGGCCTTTGTCCTCGGGAGCCCCTGCTGTTGGTTCGCCCTGATGGCTGCTGTCCCTCCTCCCCGACCTCAGGTCTCCTCGGGTCTCTCTCTTAACTAACCCCGGCCTTTCTTTGATCATGGGGAAAACGTCCCCTTAATTCCCCATGGTTACAACACCCCATCCATGACAGCCCCCGACAGACTTCTGTACAGAGCAAGATTTGGAAACCCCGGGACTCACGGGAGGTTCTAGCTGTGGTGCGGTAGACCTGCCGGGAACGCTGACGCACTGCTCACCTCATGCAAATCAGCGGAAATCCCTAAACCTTAACGCCCTCGTGCCTGAGATGCGGAGAACAGTTTGCTGGCCAGGTGTGGTGGCTCACGTCTGTGATCCCAGCACTTTGGGAGGTGGAGGCAGAAGGAATGCTTGAGACCAGGAGTTCGAGACCAGCCTGAGCAATGAAGCAAAACTCTGTTTCTACAAAAAAACTAGAAAAAAATCTAGCCAGGCACAGTGGCACTCGACTGTAGTCCCAGCTACTCGGGAGGCTGAGGCAGGAGGATCGCTTGAGCCCAGGAGTTAGAGGTTGCAGGCAGCTACGATGACACCTCTGCACTCTAGCCTGGGTGACAGAGTGAGATCCTGTCTCAACAAACAAATAAAAACAAACAAACAAACCACAACAGTTCCCTAACAGAGTAGTTATAAAGACTACGTGATGCGATGCTAAATGTTAGCTCTACCAGGACAGGATTTTTGTTTGCCTGTTTTGGATGGCGCTGCGTCCTTGGAGTACTTAATAAATATTGGCTGACTGTAAAGCACTGAGAAAAACAAACATCCAATAAGAATTTGGTCCCGTCCTTCCTTAAATGATGACTTATGTCCTTTTAGCCTCCAAGCCTTCTCAGAATTGAATACATATTTTTAAGTTACACAGAATCCCAGAGAAATGGTGGCTAAAACACGACGGAAGCTTATTTCTCTCTCACTCGTTTCCAGTTGGAGGCAGCGGGTTGATGTGGCAGCCCCACTGTGCCAGGAACCAGGCTCCTTCTGTCTTGTCACTGTGCCATCCCTAGGTGTTTGTTTGCCCGGCCTAACACGGCTCACAGGGGAAGGGCAGGGCACGCCCTTTCCTTTGAAAGGAATGTCCCAAATGCTGCCGATGTCATTCCCACTTGTGTTCCACTGGCCGGAACTTGGTCACGTGGTCATGCCTAGCTGCAAGAGAGGCTGTGCCATGCAGTCCAGACTCTGCATTGAGTAGTCACGTCCCAGCTAAAATTTGGGGTTCTATTACCATGAGAGAGAAGAAGGGAATGGACGCTGGCGATGACTAATCGACTTGCCCCAGCATGTCCTTTTTTTTTTTTCTTCAGGAGACAAAGTCTCGCTCTGTCACCCAGGCAGGGGTGCAGTGGTGCCATCGCAGCTCACTGCAGACTCCAACTTCTGGCCTTGAGCGATCCTCCCAAGTAGCTGGGATTATATATGCATGTGCCACACGCCCAGCTTCATCATCTCCTTTAAAATGGAACTGACTTGGCCTGAACTTCCAACCAAATGTGGAGGCAGATACTTCTCTACCCTCTGCAAGTACTGCAGAGGGTGCTTGTGGGGCAATGACATGTCCTGGGTGCCACTTGTCACGTGGAGCTCCAGACTGATGCTGCCAGGCCACATGCACCCAACCCCGGCCATCTCCCAGCCTCTTCTCCGGGCTCTTACAGTCTTCCTTGGTCTTCTTCACCCCAGGCGCTGGTACTGGCCCTTCCTTCACTTTTGCAAGCAGTATTGCTACAAGGATGGCTCATGGCATAGTGAACTTCAGGGCCCAGTGAGCCCACAGGGAGCTATGACATGGAAAAGCAAAGCAAAGCTAGTACCAGGTAGCACCCTGCCAGGTCCACGCTCCTCCTCTTTGAAGGGGTCCCCGGTAGCCGCTGGGCTGCAGGACTGCTGGAGCCTGTTTGCCTCCCACATCAGCAATCCCTTGAGAATATTCTCCCACAGCATCCAGGGTACCCCTGCGACATTTCTGAGCCCCATGAAGGGCAGAGAAAAGGAAATTAGGAGCATACTGGGGTCTGAAGAGATGCCCCTGCCCATGAGGAAGGAGCTGTGGAAAGCACTTGGTAACCTCTGACGTCCACGTGCAGGAGGGATCAAAATAAGTTCTATTTTAGAATCCACTGTGCTTTCTTATTCTGGAGGGTCAGCTGACTCTGCCTGGGACACGGCCCTCGACGTGTTCTGGGAGGGCCTGGGTCGGAGCCACCGTACGCAGGAGCAGGTAATCTCAGCCCAGGGAGCTAGAAGCAGCAGGGAAATCCAAAAGACGACACCTCGTAGGGAGAGATTTGCTCTCCACCTTGGGTTTTATATCCCGGGGGCTCCTGGGATCACTGAATGCAGGTGCCGCGGGACAGCCTGTTTTAGGGAGGACAAGGACGAAGCCCAGGTTGTTCTGCACAGTCCCTCCTTATCTCAGGGCGCTGCATTCTCAGCCCATTCCACAGTCGTCCTGAGAACTAAGAGTGGGAGGAAGGAGAGCTGGATGGGCCAAGGCCATCTGGGCCTTGTCCTCCTGCATTCTCCATTCCCCAGGCCCTTCTGGTCCTGCTAAACCCTCTGCTCGCTTTCCCCCACCTTCCCCTCTCCTCCTGGCCCCCCAGCGGGCTGTCAGATGGTCATTCGCTCATCCAGTCCCACGAACTCCACTCTGGGCGGGGCCGGGGCGAGTGCCGCACTTTCCACAGGCAGAACATCTACCAGATTATTAATGCTCTGGCACTGCCAGGACTGACTGCTTCTTTGTGCTGCTCCTGTCTCTGATTACATTGAATAAATCTCAGTCCTTTCTTTCATCTTAAACTTTCTTACCAAGCTCTGGTCCATGCCAGCCAGCAGGAGGAGAGGTTAGGTAGGAGGATCAAACTTCCAAAATCCAATCATGTGATTTGCCCACGTACCCCCAGCTGTTAAAGGGTAGAACTGCGGGAGCTTAGGGAAAACCAATCCAATGCCAAACCCACAATTCTCACCACCGTTCTATGCTCTTTCTTTTTTAAAAAGGCAGAAATGTCCATCTTTAAACATAAGAGAGAAAATGACACTCTTACAGGTTTTGGAGGTGTAAGGGAAAATGCATTTGTATGGGTAACAGGTTTCTTAGGCCAAACTAAGATGACGGCCGCAGTGTTTCTTCCAGTTCGGCCCCCCGACTAGCCAGGCTTCCGGGGAGGCATGAGTCACCACACTCATGTAACCAAGGTGTCATCCTCTGTGTGAACCCATGCGATCACGCTTTCCCGTGGCACGTTGCCACTACTGTTCAGAGCCACGTATAAGTGCTCACCACTGCTGTATCCCCCCAACAATACAGAGCACGTCTCACCTGCCCGCTGCCACTCGTCTTTTCTTCCAATTTCCGAAGCCTGCGCCGGAGCACGCGCTAGCCGTGGACCCCCTCCCCTCAGGAGGCAATGCTTTTTTGAGGCATTGGTTGTCTGTGGATCTGAGCAGGGAAGGTTGTGTTCTTTATGCGGTTGGGGTCTCAGCTGATGGGAGCTGTGTCTCCATCAGTCACCACCTCCCCTTTGACCGTGGATGGGCATGTTCCTCTGACTCAAAATGGACCCCCGTGGGCAGCCCAAGGTGAGCTGGAAGGTTCACTCTGGCTTTGGCAAGGTCAGGGCCAAGGTCTCGGGAGACTATTATTCCAAAGGGTCAGGAATCTGGTGGAGTGAGGAAGTGGAGAGGGCAGCGGGGCTGGGACTCGCCTGTGGGACCTGAGTTCAGCTGCAGTGCCTGCCTCCAAGGTGGAGAGACGAAAGGTGCATATCAGGTGTGCTCGGCCCGGGGCCTGGGACAAGCAGGAGCTTGAGCCAAGGGGCAGTTACTCTTACTGTCCCCAGACTGGAGTCACCTCGATACATGTGGAATCAATCAGAAGCTTGGATTTTGCGAGCTCGGTCATTGAGGTGGGGCTTGCTGTTTCGCACGTTATTGCCTCCGTGGGGCCAGCTGGGGTTCTAAATGCAGACTGGGTGCAGGTGGGCAAAGGCAAATCTCTTAGGAGAAGGGTTGTGTCCACACTGGGGCTTGGGTGTAAACGGAGAAGAGTGTACTTCCGGGGCTCAACCAGGGGGAGCAGCAGGAACCCAGGCAAGAGTGTGCCCCACCTCCAGGGGGAAAGGGAGGCTGAGAGGGACAAATGTTTCCTCCCAGGGAGGCAGGGGTCATGGGAAGGGCATCATCCAGCCAGGCTTTTTGGCATCATGGCTTGGCCACATCTACTTGCTGGGTGACTTTAGGCCAGTTACTTCACCTCTCTGAACCTCTTTGGTCAATCATAGCTCCTTAAAGAATGCTTAGGAGGAAGAAGTGAGATGCTGACAGCGGCGGTATCAGAACTCTGAGAAGGTCCAGCCTTCTCTGCTACGGCCAGTGGACTCCAGTATCAGTTAGGAAAGGATGAAGTCGACAGCCTGGTTTTGCCCGACACCCATGCTGCTCTCAGGCCGGTTTCGTGCTAACCTGGTTTTGTGGTTGTCAGGGGAGACACCGGCTGCAGAGTTGAGGCAGGATTTGAAAACTCCCTTCAGCACAACCCTGCCCTTGGCCGTGTCCCTGTGTGGGAACACAGACGTATCTGGCAAGAGCAGGGAGAATCCCTGGTTCTGTTTTCCATGCTGCTCAGACATCCCTTCCTCTCTTCCTCCCTTCCTCATTTTCCTTCAGGGAGGGGTGGCTGCAGCAGCTCTCCGTCATCGGCTTCTGTTGCAGAACTGCTCCCAGCTTGCACACCGTGCCTGCGAATCCCTGGTAAACAAGGGCTGGGGGGTCAGACCGGCCTGGCCCCCGCCTCTTACTAACTGGACGACCTCACACGTTTTCATCTCTCGGAGCCTCCGCTCCTTCCTTCTGTGCAAACTGAGACAGACATACCCTCCTCACCCTGCAGTTCATTTGTGCAGTCAGTTAGTCCACCCATGTTTTTTATAATTAGCAATCTGCCATGAGGGCACTCACTCTGCTGGACTCTGGGGCCACAATACCATGGTCATTTTACAGATGTGATCACAGATTTGTTGATGCTTCTTCGTTCAGGAGATGGAGCATAATTACCCTCCCCTGTGTTGGACTAGACTTAGCGACGTGCTTCTTTTTTTCTTGTTTTGGTGATACACGGTAGCTCAAGTTTTTCTACATCCACAGTTGCCCTCTCGAGGCAGCTAAGCGAACGCCAGCGGGGCCAGGCCATGGGTCAGACTTCCAAGCAATGTAGGTCATGCAGCTCCCAACCGACGCTTTCGAAACACACACCTAGAAAATGTCCAAATACTCCCGCACAGTCTTATTACCTGTTAACCCATTTTTTTAGTGCCTCTACCTGAAATGGATACTTATTAACTTGTCACATTGACCAACCAGGTTTGTATTGTCCGATTGAAAAAGAGGAAACATGAGATCCCCATCTCTACAAACAAACAAACAAATAAAATAAGAAGAAGAATAAAAATTAACCAGGTGTGGTGGCACACACCTGTACTCCCAGCTCCTTGGGAGGCTGAGGCAGGACGATTGCTTGAGCCCAGGAGTTCAAGGCTGCAGTGGGCTATGATCACACTACTGTACTCCACCCTGGGTGACAGAGAGAGACCCTATCTCAAAAGAAAAGAGAAAGAAAGAAAAAGAAAAGAAAAGAAAGGAAGAAAGGAAATAGTTTTTAGAATGGGTCATTTTACCGTCACCTGGAACCTAACACCAACAGTCATAATCACGATCATTGCAACAGAAGAACTGGCTTGAAAAAGCAGCAAAGATGTTTTCTGTCTCTCTAAAACATCCCCCACTCCTTCTGGAGAACTGGGACCCGCATCCCTGCCTCAGGCCAGCAGTCAGGGTGACTTGCTTCTAACTGATAGAATATGGCAGGAGGGATGGGGTGTCATCTCCAAGACTGGGTTATAAAAGACCGTGCTTCTGCCTTGGTTCTCTCTCTCTGTGTGTCTCTCTCTCTCTGTTTCTTTCTCTTTTCTCTCTCATTTGCACTTTCTCTCTTTTGTCTGCCCTTCTCTTCCTCTTCCTCCCCCTCTCTCAGCTTCTTCCAGAACGTACGCAGGGCTTCCTGGCCCTGGGTATTAAACAGCCGTCTCTCAGTCTCTCTCTTTATCTTTATCTCAGAAGTCATGTCTAAGCGGCCCCGCACGGCCAGGAACCAAGCCTCCTGCCTGCTGACAGCCCCGGGTGTGAGCTTAGACGTGGGTGTCCCAGCCCAGTCGGGCCCTCAGGGCCGCATCCCCGGCCAATGACTTGGCTGCAAGCTCTGAGAGACCCCGAGCCAGAGCCGCCCAGCTCAGCCCTCCCAGGTCCCTGACCCCCAGAAACCGAGGGGGATAGTAGATGTTTGCCGTTTCAGGTTGTGGGTTTTGGGGGGTGATTTCATTATGCAGTGGCAGATGATTAACACAATCCACGTCTCCTGTCCTTGTGGCTCTGAGGCTCAGGGGAAGACAGTAAGGAGGGAAATTTGAGGATTATGTGAGAAAACCAGTCAATCTCATCAATCTCGTAATAGAACGTGTGCCACGTAGTGGAGGCCTTACTTGTGGGGTTCCCCTGCCTTCCCCGTCCTTCCCTCGCTCCCAGAGGCCCAGCGTCACCGATGACGGTGGTCGGCTGCTCTGTTCTCTATGCTCATGAACATGTTGGTATTCAATCCTCACAAACAGTCCCCGGGGTGGGTTCGATCACTCTCTAAACGTGGAGAAACTGAGGTACAGAGAGATGAAGCAGGCGCCAAGGGCCACACTGCCGGGCAGTGCCGAGGCGACCCAGAGGTTCTGAGCCAGGCAGGCTGGCTGCAGCGTCCACCCTTGCACCCTCCCTGGAAACATGGCTCCACTCCCCGCTGACCCACATGTGGCCAGCCCGGCCATGGAGTCACAGTGACCTCAGGGATAAGCGGCCACCCACTGAGGTGGCCCAGCTTCCTGCGTCCAGCCTCGGGGCCGTGCCAATGCTCTGGGCCAGGGCTGGCACCACCCTAGGGTTTGTGTCAGAGAACACGGGCTTGCGCCTGGCGGTGCTGAGAGTTCACTCCTCTCGAGGGCACCGACAGGCTTCCGATTTCAGGGGCTGATGGGCACGGCTGCCGCGTCTCACCTGCGGCTCTTTCCCTGGCTCAGAGGCCTCCGGGCACCAGGACTCGGACCCAGGTGCCTCCTTGGCATCTCTCTGCACACTAAGCAAGCCCCAAATAGAAGCCCCCGGCTCTTCCTCCCGCTTCCCCGTCTCCTGCGCCCCACACGGTAATGATGCCCCTTCTCTGGGTGTGGCCTCCCCCTCCCCCTCTGCAGAGCCTGTTACCATGGAAACTCGTAGCACGGGATAAGAAAGAATTCTTGACATAGAGATCAGGATAGGTTTTAAAGAAAAAAAGTTTCTTTTACTTTCCAAGGGAGGAAAGGGCATGGCACGAAAGAAAGGACGAAGTGCCGGGGGCGAGGATAAGGGCTTTGGGGTTTTTATTGGGATACAGGGAAAAGAAAACAGATAGCTATTGCTGCAAAATGGAAACAGGAGGCAGCTGTGTTTCTTTCTTTCCCTGCCAGGCTGGCCTTACTTGTCTTCTTGGAATGCGGTTCTGGCGATATGAAGGTCACACTCCAGCTGTCTGCCCGCCAATTTTCTTTCTTTTTTTTTTTTTTTTGAGACAGAGTCTCACTCCGCTGCCCAGGCTAGAGTGCCGTGGCGTCAGCCTAGCTCACAGCAACCTCAGACTCCTGGGCTCAAGCGATCCTCCTGCCTCAGCCTCCCGAGTAGCTGGGACTACAGGCATGCGCCACCATGCCCCGGCTAATTTTTAAATATATATTTTTAGCTGTCCATATAATTTCTTTCTATTTTTAGTAGAGACGGGGTCTCGCTCTTGCTCAGGCTGGTCTCGAACTCCTGAGCTCAAACGATCCTCCTGCCTCGGCCTCCCAGAGTGCTAGGATTACAGGCGTGAGCCACCTCCCCGGCCTGTGGCAATTTTCGAGTGCTGTTAAAACAAACTTTTAAAGACAAGTTAAGCCACAGGTGGTTAGGCAAAGGGGCAATTATGTGCTGTGATTTTTATCTTTTTATTTTTTCTTTTTGTCTGTTAGTTTATCAGCCACACCATCCTTTCAGAGCCCACTGCCCGCTCCCCACCTCCGCTGCCCACTCCTGCCCCTCTGCGCCCCACGGCAATGACCTCTGAGCTGGCCCACACGTCTGTGCCCGCCCCACCAGGCTGTTTCCTGTGTGGTCACCAGACTGTCTGAGAGAGTGAGTCTTACACGTCACTGGCCTGTCTGAAGGCCCCTACTGGCCTCCCAGTGCCCTGAGGCCCAAACCTGCGTTCCCCGGGCCAGAAGCCCACCCTCTGCCCCACCATGGTCCGGCCCACCCCCCTCTGCAGCGGGGACGCCTGGAGAAGCCGTGCGCCCTAGAGCCGCTCTCCCTGCAGAGCCCAGGCGTCCCCAGCTTGGATTGGGGCAGGGAGGGATGGGGCTGGGGGGAAACTGCAGTAGAAAAGCGTCTTTGTTGCCACCAGGCTGGCTACTCTTGGCACAGGATTCAACCCCTGGACAAAGCTGCGGGAGCCAGTGAACCAGGGAACCTCGGAGAATGTCGTGTCTGGGGCTTCAGTTTGCTGTAACCATGGGTGAGGTGGTTCTTTGTTCCGTAACAAGAAGCCTCCCAGGGTCCTTCCTCGTGGCGCTGACCCTCTTCTGACCCCAGCCCCGCGCCCACTGCCACCGAGTGACCAGCCTTGCTGCTGTCCTATGACTTGTCCTCATCTGTGCAGGGGACATCAGGACGGTGGCTTCTCGCTCATTCCTGTTCCCTACAGAAGGGATTGGCAGACTTAGCTAACGAAAGTACCTTGAAATTCATGGGACAGACGTACTTGTGTTAAAAAGTGATTCACTGTCTGAAATTCACACTTCACTGGACATATATGGTCAGAGCAACCCTGTTTGTGGGGCGTGCTCAGCGCTTGTGCGTGGTAGGGGTCCCGAGCCCGAGGAATCGGAGTCATAGGCAGTGGCCCGAGGACTTGCAGAGTACAAAGTATCAGCTGGGCATGAGCAGGGGACTCCCCGGGTCTGTGTTTGTTACCTGCCTGGTGCCCTGCGCGGGTTGGCTGTAACAATACTCACGTAGCAGAGAGCTGCTGAGTTGTTCCATGCAGAGGACGAGGGCCACCTTCAGGTGTTGAGGCTGGGTGGGTGGCACAGCAGGGAGCAAAGGGGCACGAGTGTCCAGGCTGGCACGGACACGGAATCAGATAGCCCTTCCCTTCCTATACTATAAGCATCAAAGAACCAAAAATCTGTGTCTGCATTCGAATTCCAAGGGCAGCTTGGAACATCCCCCGACATTCCAATTCCTGGGGGCGTGGCCAGGAATACGTATTTTTAACAAGCTGCCCAAGTTTTCATGTCAATCCGAGTTTGCAAAACACTGCTGCAGGGAGGTCAGAGGTCCCAGCCTCTTCCCTGGCCTGGTTTCCTCTGCGCCTCATCACGATCGTGCCCACCGGGCGTCGGGAGAGATGGGCATGAGTGTTTGCTCACAGTCACAGGGCTTGGGACACTGGTCGCAGAGACTCCATCTCCCGTCTGGCACTCCTGCACCCCCACCGCCCGACCCACCAGCCTGAACCCCTCACATGTGTGAAAGATCCAGACAAGAAGCATTTACCTTGATCATCCCAACCACATCCACACGGTTCAGGGCAGCCTCCATGGGAGAGGCTTCTACTCTGGAGACGCCACTGTGAGGGGCCCTGGGTCTCGGGTCCTTCTGGGTCCAGTGGGAACAATGACAGGGACCACCTCAGTGGGACGTCAAGAAGGCTAAAGGAGCTCCTGTAAGGAGAGTGACAGATGCGTGCTCAGCTCTTAGCACAACCAGAGGCTGCAGTCGTGTTAGCGACTGAGCAGGCGCCGGGCTCCAGAAGTCTGCATGTATGTGTTTGTGCGCACACACGAGCATGTGTGAGTAGCAATGCAGACACGTGCAGGCACATTTTGTTATCTGCACTCTGTATGTCTTCACGGAAAATCGCCATCACAAAGGCATGATGGACTCTCATGACCAGGAGTCAAAGGATCCAGCCCTTGTGTCTGTGGCTATAGCCACCTTGGCGTCCCTCACTCCCACCTGTGTGGTCTCGGAGAAGGGTGGCAGATGGCCAGTGCTATGCAGTGGCTCTACGGGAAGCTGGAGAGGGCAGTGATGTCACCTGCTTACTGTCCTCAGGTCCGTGCTGTAGGTGACTCTTGGTACACCTCTTCATGAACGGAGCCCACATATGCAAAAGGCTCAGAGCAGTGCCTGGCACGGAGGATGTGGCCTCCAAGTGCCACCTGTTATTATTACTGTCACCCTGCCCCAGCACCTCACATGGTGTCATGGTGGCCAATGAAGGGGTGAGCCTCCCTCCCCACCCTCTCCTTCCCTTGCCAGCTCCAGCCACACATGCCCTTTTTCAATTTTGTCAATAACATGCACCCTTTCCCACCTCTGGGACTTTGCTCAGGATGTCCACACTCAGCCTTTGCCCCGTCCACTCCTGCCTGTCCCTCAGGGCCCGGCTTCAGTGCCACCACCTCAGAGAGACCCTCTTGGCACCCTGGCTGCAGAAGGTCCCTGTTCTTTTCCTTAACTACTCCCTGCTTCTGCCTTTGTGATTCCCAACCTGTTCCCTCCATGGCTTTGTTTTGTTTTGGAACATTTTATCTAAAAAAAAAACTTTTAATTTTAAACCATTTTGGTTTTACAAAAAAGTTGTAAAGACAGGAGAGAGTTCCCACAAATGGTCTCCCAGCCTCTCTTAATGTAAATGTAAACATCTCACATAACCACGATACATTTACCCAAGCTGAGAAACGGTCATTGGCGCTGTCCAAACTTCCTCGGATTTCACCAGCGTCCCCACCAACGTCCTTCTCTGCTCCAGGGTCCCTTCCAGGATTCCATATTGCATCCTACTGTGCCTCCTTAGTCTCCTCTGGGCTGTGACAATTCCTCAGGATTTCCTAGCCATTTATGCCATGACACTTTTGAAGAGGACTGGTCGGGTACTTTGCCAACTGTTCCTCACCTTGACATCGGCTGCTGTTTTCTCAAGACTAGACTGACGGTCTGGGTTGGGGAGAAGATCCCTCCGAGGTGATGCACCGGCTCATGGCACCAAGTCAGAGGGCGCAAGGTGTCAACACACTCATCGCTGGTCCCTTGGCCAAGGTAGTGCCTGCGAGGTCTCTGTTCTAGATGTGAGTCATGATATAGCCCTTGTCAGCTGGTATGCGATCTATTTCACTGTCCTATTTTACTCTTTATTCTTTTCTATTTTATTGTCTTGCCACACTGGAATGCCAGCTCTACACATGCAGGGGTTTCTGTTTCCTTTGTTCATCTCTGGTACCTGGAACAGTGCCAGGCACACAGCAGGCACTCAATAAATATCTGTGGACAAAAATATTGCCCTCATCACAGTTTATAATCCTACATTTATTTAATTGTCTACCTGATTGACAAGCCCATGACTGCTGGGCTCACGGTTGTCATAACCTGTGCACCAGCTCCATGCCTGGTCCCAAGGAGGCACCCTGGGAATAGGCTTTGGATGAATGAGCGAAGTGAGCCCCACAGCCAAGGGGAGGCCAGGCATGGCTGGTCACTGGGGTGGGAAGTGCTTTTCCTGAAGACCAAGGTCCTTCTTTTTCATCTGGGTCTCTGCAGGGAGAGGTGTAAGGAGGAGTCTGGGCCCTGACCTTGTATTATTCTTCTGCATTCTGGTTGCAGCTCAGAAGAAGAAGTTTAGAGTCCACATGGTTAGCGAGAGAAATCAATGTGGGTCTTCTAAGACAAGAATGAAGGTGGCAAGAGCTACAGGAACTCAAAGGGGGTGTGTGTGGCTATTTATAAGCTAAGCTGTGTTTCCCCCAAATTTGTATGTTGAAGTCTTAACCGTTAGTATTTCAAAATGTGACTGTATTTGAAGATAGAGCCTCTAAAGAGGTGATTAAGTTAAAATGAGCCCTAATCCTATAGGACTGGTGGAGATTAGGAGAGGAGAAGAGGAGGTTGGGACCCAGCACACACACAGAGGAAGACCACGTGAAGAGGCAGGGAGAAAGTGCCACCAACCAGCCCTGCTGACACCTTGATCTTGGATGCAAGTTTCCAGGACTTTGCGCAAATCAGTTTCTGTTGCTGAAGCCTCAGACCGTGGTGCCTTGTGTGACGGCAGCCCTAGCAAGCTCATTCAGGGGTTGGGCGTGAGCATCCTGCGGGGACATTCAGGCCTGTATGTGCAGGTGTCCTACAGACCCGTGACAGCCCCAGTGGGTGAGGTGAATCCTCAGGAGGTGCGGGTGGGCATTGGAGAAGGTGTGGATGGGTGTGAGCGCCCCAAAGGGCTGAGTGGAGGCATCTACTGGTGTGCAGATGCGGGAGTCCATGTGGTCAAGGGGTCCTGGGGACACTCGAGGTGTGGCATGGACGGTCTCATGTCCAGGGTCCCTGTCTCTGAACCACCAGCACAGTCACCTTCTTCCTCTTGTCCTTCACATGCCCAATCCTGGCCCAGACTGACATCTCCGTGTCTCCCCCCACACCAGGGCTCACTCACGTCCCGTTCTCCAGCTGATCCCTCTGCCTGGGAGTCCCATGCCCCTTCCCAAATCTGCTGTCTGGTGAAGTCCTTCTTGTTCTTCAAAACCGGCTCGGTGCCACCTCTTCCACGAAAACACTCCTGACCCCTCAAAAGTTCCTTGTCTCTCTCTCTCTCTCTGAGCTCCTTTCCCATCCAGTGCAGCCCAGGCTCAGGGGCCGATGGAGTTAAACCGCCGTGATAACCCCGCATGGCGCTTCGACACGTGGCGTGCTGCAGAAGCTACACTGGAGCCCACCAAACCCGCACATGGTGGCTGCTGTTTGACTGTTTGCCTGGTGAACTTTAGACGGCGCTGGACCTTGATACGTGACACACGGATGGGGCCTCCCCCTGACCTTGGACCAGCTGGTAAACAGCGAGAGAAACATTTGCCAAGACAGCCGAGGCATGATGCAAGGGAACAGCACACGGAGCAGGTGACCCCGAGAGAAGTCCCCATTCCGAGGAGCTGCCCCGCGCCCACAGCAGAAATGCAGATAAGCCGTCTAGGTCCATTGCAGCCATCTGCCCCGCCACCAGCCTGCACATGTGCCCTCTGGGCTCCCAGAGCCTGGGTCCCTCACTGTCACCAGCTGTGACTCTGGGCAGGCACTTATGTGCTCCTCTGTAAAATGCGGACAGCATATAGATCTTGCTGGGTTGTCGAGGGATGAATGAGACAAAAATGCAAAGTGCCTGGCAGGGGCTGGCGCATCGTGGGTGCTCAGTACTTGGGGATGGTCAGAGCTTGGGGTTCTGACCTTGTTGCTTCTCACGGGCACTCATCTGTGCTACAGTCCCGACTCTGGGACCAGAGTGGCGGGCTCAGCCCCGTGGGAAGCATGCTAAGAACCTGCAGGGTGGGGCGGGAGTGCAGGAGTGGACTCGAGAGCAGCTCCGTAGGGGACAGTTTGAGACAGTGAAGGAGGACTCGCTCACGCACTCATCCATCGGTTCTCGAAAGTGTCTGATCCCCTTTGTCTGACAGACAAGGAGACTCATTGCGCTCGGTAAAGAGAGGGAGGGAATCTACTGGCTCCGGGGGAGCTGCTGGCTGAGACGCCCCTGAACCAGGTCTTCTGCTTCCTGCTCAGGGCTGAGTGCCTGGCACTGGGGTCATGGTCCCTGGACCCCCACCCATCAAATCCTGGCTCCACCACTTATGAGCCCCGTTTTACAGATGGGGAAGGCGAGGCTTCCCCATCTGTAAAACCGGGCTAGTAGTGGTGCTTTGACTTACAGGAGTGTTGTGAGGTGTCAACGTGGCCATGTAGGGGAAGGGCCCAGTGCCCGGCCTGGAACCTGGTGAGCTGTCACCATCACCATCCCCGGAGGTGCCTCCATGAAGACAACGGTACCCAGTGTTTGCAAAATGCTTTATTGTTATTGCTGCCATAAAATTCAAAAAGCTAATAATAAGTGTCTACAAGTGATGCTCTACTATTTACAACAGGCCTCGATTCTTCCACCCCCAAGCCAGGCCCATGAGATGATAACTTTATCCACAGGGTGATGCACTCCTGCATCGGGCCGTTCCTACCCTCATGTCCACCTGCCTGTATTAAAGCGTAAATGGCACTTGAGTGTACTGAAATCAGCTATAATTGGCAGGGTACACCCCAGCCTTTCTATATGATTTCAAGTCCTTGGATTGGACACTTGCCCTGATTCTTCATCATATACGTGGGGAAACTGAGGTCCAGAGAGGGATGGTGTAACCCCAGTGTCACAAACCTGGTTAGAACAGGGACAGTAGCCCCATTCCCGACTTCCCTTCCAGTGGTTTCCAAACCATGATAAACTGACAGTTGTTGTTGCTGATGGGTGGGGGACCAGGCTTGGACATGTGCTTCATGGTGGCCCTCATCTTCTGGAACAACCCTCCTACAGAGTTTTGTGGCACTGGGATAGGCATCAGAGATGTGGACTCTGGGCCTCTTTCTGCCAGTACCGTGCTGTGTGAGCTTGGGTGAGTCAACCAGCCTCTCTGGTGCTCAGTGCTAATCTCCACTGATGAAAGGTGAGGGCAAGACTGAGTGTTTTCCGAGGGTCTCCAAGGCACCTGTGTCTTGCAGTTGTGTCAGAGGAAGCAATCAATCATCCATGTAGCAATCTTTTTGTTGTTACTCATGATGGCTTGTTGGACAACTAGGCCCGTGCAGATCACTAGCTACCAGCAGACAGATGGGCCACGGCACACCCCCAGCTCCCACCGTGGAGGCCTGTGGATTTCAGGACCCACTTTAGGGCTGGGTCACTTTGCCAAGGAAGATCACATTCTTGCCATTTTCTACAATGAGTATCAGAAAAGGCCTGTTGAACACCACCCTTGGAGGGTTCAGTCGGGCTGACCTGAACATGAAGACCACCCCCGTGGCTGCAGCCGCTTTGGTTCCTGACTCATCCACCTCCACCACGGCATCGTGCACCATCTGCGGGGGGGACACCAGGCATCACCAAGCCGCCAGGGGCTGGGAGAAGCCATCACAGCAAACAGCAAATCTTCTGCCTGCGGGCATCCCCATCAAAGCCCCTACGCACCTGAGCTACGAAGCAGATGGGAAATGAATGATCAAGCAGCTACTCTGTACCAGGCACTGGGCTGGGCAGTGACTGCATGTGTGTCTGTCATTGAGTTCTCCTGACTTCTCAGAGTGAGATGTGACCCTCCAATTTTATAGAGGAGAGAAAGGAGGCTCAGAGACCCAAGTATGTGTTGGATATCACACAGCCAGTAAGTGAAGGAGCCAGCGCCGGAGCCTGTCATTGGATTGCTCAGTACAGGACTCCTTAACCCAGGCACGGTGGTAGGTATGGCTTCCCATGCACGAAGGGTAAGACCAAGGTGAAACGCTCAGATATTGAGGGAAAAGAGGAAAGAGAGAGAGAGACAGAGACAGAGAGAGAGATGCAGAGACAGAGAGAACAGAACGGAATGGAACAGAGTGGAATAGCGATCTCTGAAGGCAGACGCTCAGGACCTTCTGGACCCACCTGGGACACCTGGATGTTGGGGTAGTTGCTGATGCCGGACAGGTCAGCCTTGGAGGTGAAGACCTCACTGATCCCCAGTCTGGGGAGGACTTTCTCCAGCTGGTAGGAGCCCTTGATGGAGAACTTGGGAAGGTACAGCTCGAGCTCCCTGAAGAGAGAAAGAACCTTTCTTAGACTGTTCTGGAGCATTAGCTCCCTGAGCTCATGCCTCTGCCGTCTCCCTCTCCCAAGCTTCCTAATGCTCCTCTGGCCCCTTGTCTAGGGTGGAGCTCCCCAGAAGTCACTGCCCACCCTGATACCACCCCAGGAAACCCAGCTTCCGCCCTGGCCTGGCCAGCTGGGCTTAGGGGCAGCTCCTTGGCTGGGTGAGTCCTTCCCATCATGGCCGTGTGGCCCAAGGGGGGCATGTATTTCCCTGGGGGCGTGTGGGGTTAGGCTGGCCCTGGAGTGGCCTGAGGGTACCTCTTCGTGAACATCTTAAGCCAATTCCTCAGCGTTTCCTCACTCAGTCCATTCTCCAGCTGCGCCATCTTTCCCTCGCTGGGAAGAACCAACAAGGCGGTGGCGTTGCCTTGGTAGGGGACCCCCACCACCCTGCAGGACAGGTTTCGGTCCAGGAGGTAGTAGTACTCATCCTCGCGGCTCATCACGGGCACGCGCACCACTTTCTTCCGGGTCACATGGAAGTCCTGCTCCTTGGTGTTTTGGGGGTTGAAGCTTGTCTCCCACTTAGCTAAAGATGAAAACAGGGGAGAAATGGCAGGGAACTCTGTGTAAGAAGGGGAAACTGTACTGCACGATATAAGAATAAGATTCATTGAACTGATTATTATACAATATATTCAAAATGGTATTCCAAGGTTGCTTAGAAAGTTGATATTATAGACTACCATTAAAATTCATGTTTTGGCAAAAAAAAAAACAAACAAAAAAAACAAAACACAACACACAAAACCGAGACATTCTCAGCTGCAAATGGAAGGAGGGGAGAGAGAAATATGGTCGACAGAGACCATCTTTACAGCAGCCTCAGCAGCAGCGATCGTGGAACCTGTTGAATAGAAACACAAGTCTCCTTATAACTTGGGGGCACACTTGGACTTTTTGTGGGGCCTTTCCTTCCACACCTGCAAAACAAGGAGGCTGGTTTTCATGTCTTCAGAGGCCCCGGACCCCTAAAGTTCTTTGCTATTCTGTTTGATACTACTCAAGCCCAAATACCCAAGTGAAGAGGGTGAACAACTCAGCTGGCTGAGAATGCTACCTGATATCTGAGTGAGTTATTCTGTTTTTCACTCTTGCCCCAATGTTGGATTTCGATCTAATTTTGGGAGAGCCGTTTGTAAGGATCCTGGAAATGTGCGTTGTTTCCCCTTGGGAAATCTTCAACTCTTCTGCAGCCTGGTGTAATGGGGACAGTCTGGCCGGGGGGACAAGAAATCTTGGAGTCTGAGCTCGATACTCACTGCCATGGTCTGAATGTTCGTGTCCCCTTGAGATTCATATGTTGAAACTAACCCCCAAGGTGACGGTATCAGGAGGTGGGGCCTTTGGGAGGTGATTAGGTCACAGGAGTGGAGCCCTCAGGAATGGGACCAGTGTCTTACAAAAGACCCAGAGAGCTGCCTTGCTCCTTCTACCAATCAAGGACGTGGCAAGAAGGCGCCGTCTGTGACCCAAGGAGTGGGCTCCCGCTGCACACCAAATCTGCAGGCCTCGACCTTGGACTTCTCAGCCTCCAGAACTGTGAGAAATAAATTTCTGTTGTTTGTAAGCCCTCGATTTGTTTTGTTTTCTTCTTTTTTTTGTTACAGCAGCCCTAGTAGTCTAAGGCACTCGCTATCTGTGGCCATAGGAAGGGCATGTTGGCAATTTAACTCCCTCCCCTTCCTCCCCTCCCTTCCCCTCTTCTTCCACCCCTGCTTCCCTCCCCTTCCCACCCTCAGACAGGCCCCAAGCAGGGGAAGCGGAGGAGCAGGGACATAAAGGCTGGAGCTGCTCTTGCCGAGGACAGGAAGGAGAGTCTTCAGAGGGACAGGCGCGTGTCTGGGGAAGTCTTGGCCCCTGGGAGGGCAGAGGGGCCGGTCTCTGGGGGTGAGGGGGTTGGGAGATGCCCTCTAAGCCCTTCTGAGGTCCCTATCCCCGAGGGGCCGTGGCGTCTGTGTCCTAGGCCCAGTGGCCACGACGGGCTTGAGCTTCAGAACCTGTGTGGCAGCTGCGGCTTCCGGTGTCCCTGGGGCCCAGAGACAGGAACCAGCTCCCCCTCCGCGGAGGAAACAGCGTCCTGCGCTCAAAAACCGCACCTCCACGGCAGGAAGGCTCCTGTCCCCCCGTCCCCCGGTCCCCCACGGCTGCTTGCCGGCTTTGTGCTCATCAGCGGGAACCAGGGAGGACTAAACCTCCTCCCACTCCTTTATGTGAGGGAACTGGGCATTTTTTGATAAAAGCGGCAGAAAAGAGAGAGGTTCCAGCCCAAGGGCCTTACCTTTAAAGAAAATGTAATTCACCATAACCATGATCTCGGTGCTGTCGAGGTCCTTGATCAGGTCCACAATCTTGCCCTGGGTCTGCTTTGCCACGTAGTCGTTGATCTGCTTCTGGGCCCCTGCAGGGTCCTTGAAGTTGGTGGAGAAAACGTTCGCCAGGTACAGTGTCTTTAGGGCACTGCGGAAGGCGTCCCCAATGCGCACCGTGGAGTCCTCGAACAGGGCGCTGCCGAGGCTCAGCTGGAAGCCGTCTCGGGGCTGGTTGAGCTCCCGCAGCAGCTGCTGGAAGCCTCGGTGCAGCTGCTCCTCCTGGTCTTCCTGCGGCTTGAGGCCCAGGCCCTCCAGGATCTGCGCCTTCGTGCTGGACCGAGCGCCCAGGGAGAGCATGGCCAGGCTGGTGGAGATGCTGAGCGGGGAGAAGAAGATGTTCTGGCCGGGGGCAGCTGAGGCCAAGGCCCTGTACAGGTTGAAGGTGAAGTCCCTGCTGCTGGGGGCCGCCTTGGCAGCCGCAGGGAGCTCCTGGACCCTCTTCCTCATTTCACGGGAGCGCTGGCGGCGGAAGGCGGCAGCCTGAGGGCTGAGGAGCAGCAGGCACAAGGGGAGGAAGAGCTGCATGGCGCCGCCCCTGGTTCTGGAAGGAAGAGAGGGTGCTCTCAGAGAGGGCACGGGGCTGGTGCCACTGCTCGGGGCTGAGGGTCGGGAGGGAGGGAGAAGACGGAGAGGAGAGGGGGGCTGACACTCCAGAGATGTCACCGCCCAACACCCAACATGCAAGAGTGGTCCACTGGGCTTCAAAGAGAAGCGATGGCGCCCGTGGGGTTGGAGGTGAGGCTGTATGGGACGTGGACATCTCACGTAGGGAGAGGAAGGAGGAGAGGCAGGGGAAGGGCAGGCCCGAGGCAGGGGCCCAGGCTCCAGGTCAACAATCCCCCGCTCATCCATGTCAAGGTATGCAATGGGGGCAGATGGGCGGAGGGAAGAGGCTTCTTGTGTTCTTCCTTGTCAGTGTCTCTGAGGTTTCCAGGGAACTAGAAGCTGGTTCCATCCGTGGCCTCTCACCTGCACTTTGGTATCCAGCACGTGGCAAGGAAACTCAGACCAGCTACCCCCGGGGCCCGCAGCCCTGCTGGATTTATGCCACTCGGTCAGTGAATGCAGTGAGCATCCACCTGCGGCAGGACACCCATCGGCCCCCTTCCCCTTCACCTGGGGGCTGCTCCGGGCCACCCTTGTCCCTCACAGAAACCCCTTCCCCTCCTAAGGAAATCTGCTTTGCTAACGTAAGCATCCCCAATTCCCTTCTCTTCTGCGATGGGCTTCATCGTGTCCCCCAAAATTCATATGCTAAAGTCATAACCCCCAACATCTCAGGATGTGACTGCATTTGGAGATAGGCCTTTAAAGAGGTGATAAAGCTAAAATGAGGTCACTAGAGTGCATCCTAATCCAATATGACTATGTCTTTATAGGAAAAAAGAGAAGGCCGGACACAGAAGCTCACACCTGTAATTCCAGCACTCTGGGAGGCTGAGGCTGGAGGATCGCTTGAGCTCAAGAGTTTGAGACCAGCCTGAGCAAGGGCGAGACCCCGCCTCTACTAAAAATAGAAAAAATTAGCCAGGCATCGTGGTGCACGCCTGTAGTCCCAGCACTCTGGGAGGCCGAGGCAGGAGGATCGCTTGAGCCCAGGGGTTTGAGGTTGCAGTGAGCTACGATGACACTACAGCACTCTAGCCTGGGCAACAGAGTGAGACTGTCTCAGAAAAAAAAAAAAAAAGAAAAAAGGAAAAGAGGAGCTCAGGATACAGACGTGAACAGAGGAGACCATGTGAGCACACAGCAAGAAGACTTGAAGCCACGGAGAGAGGCCTTGGGAAGGACCAACCCTGCTGGCACCTTGACCTCAGATTTCCAGCCTCACGCCCCCACCGGGAGACAGGTTCTCTTACTAGATGGGCAATCTGAGGTTCAGGGAGGTTGAGTCACTTGCTACTAGTAGCAAAGCTTGGACTCAGACCCAGTTCCGAGCCCTGAGCCCACGCTCTGAACCGCCGTGGCATTCGGTTTCTGCAGGTCCCCGCCTCCCCCGTCCTGCCATGTCCTCCTGGTTTGGCCATCCCTGACTCAGCGGCCACCAAGGACAGCCTCGGTCTGCAGATAATTAAGAAGCCTGGTATGGGCTAGCGAGCTGACACTCCCATCTGTTCCCAGCCTGGGAGTTGCCTTCTGGAAGTCTCTGAAGGACGTGGGTGGGTGGTTTAATCTCCGTCTCCTCGAAACTAGTCATTTTCCAGCACAATATGGTCCCTCCTGCCGAGTGTGGGAACCACTTGTGTATCAAGATGCTGCTGAAGAAACACTTCAGCCCGACCCCTGCAGACTCGCTTGGAGCTGCTAATTGCCTGGAGGAAAGGCTTTCGGAGAGTAGCTGCTGCGACAGGGAGGTCCCTGCTTGGAGGAGCCCAGGGGCAGCAGGTGAGGTTCTGGCCTCAGCCCTGCCATCTATGCAGCCGGCCAGATGGCCCTGGGCCAGCCCCGGCCACTTTCTGGGCCTCAGTTTCTTCAGCAGCAGCAGGGGGTCTACCACGTGCTGTGGCCAGCAGGTGTCCCCCACTGCCAACGTCAGAGAGCTTGGGCGAGAGCTGCTTCTCCCAGGGCCGGCTGGGTCTCTCTGGGGAGCAGGGTCTGTTTGCCCAGGGCCACGAGTTCACTCAGGCTCCCCTGGGACCCAGAAATCTTGCTCCAACCAGGCCTACTCTCTCTTTTTTCTATTTTTTATTAAAGCCACTATTTATTAAGGACTATTACACACTCTATAACATATTACTACCTTTACCAAAGTAAAATATTACCACATCCTCACCAAAAGTAAGCATGATTAACCCCATTTTACAGATGAAAAACTGAGGCTAAGTGAAACAAGCTTGTTTCAGCCAGGGAGTGATGGAGCCGGGATTACAACCCAGGTTCCTCCAGCGGGTGCACGCGCTGCCTCGTGGCTCCCTGTCACGGCTCTGCAGAGTCACCACCTCTTCCCCCCCGGCCCCCACCTTCTCGCGTGTGCCTGCAGCCCTCTCCCGGGCCGTCCGCCTGCCTTAGCGCGTTGACGCTGCTCCCCAGCAACGTGGAGCTGGCGTCGTTATCGCAACTGTACAAAAGAGGGAACAGAGGGTCCTCAGAGAGGAAGCTTCAGTTGCTCGTTTCAGGTTTCTTAGTTTCGAAGCCCGGGCTTTGCCATCACGTTCCTGGGCCTCTGGCGGAGCTTTGACAGCGCTTCGTGTCACCTCCAAGCCAAGGCGAGCTTGCTCCGGGGCCTGGGAGCCTCCCACTCCTCAGATCAGCCCCTACCGAGTGCCAGAGCGCTGGCCGGGCTGTCCCCCTCCTGGGTTTGTACAGAGGAAAGAGAAATGCTCGAACAAGTTTATCTGTCATCTCAGGCCAAGGTGACCTGAGGTGGCAGGGGGTGGGCATGGAGTGGGCAGGCCCCCACCATCCACAGACCCAAATCTGCTGGCCTGTGTTCCCCGTGCTGGGCGGTGACGTCCCGCACGGGCCAGCTGTGGGCTCAGCTGTGGGAAGTGAGCAGGTGAGGAGGGTCTGTCCCATATCTGCCAATCGCAAGAAGGGACGTGAGCCCTGGAGCCCAGGCAGAGAGGGAGAGACAGGGTCGCGGTTTCCTCCAGATCCTAAAGTCCCGGGAGCAGAGCTTCCTGGGAGACGTCACCTTGACCTCCCTTCCCACCTGCGGCACATCAGCAAGGCTGGGCAGGTTAGACGGGTCTCAAATCTGCTGCCTCTCCCCGCTTTCCTGCCGCCCCCTTCATCTCTCACACGGACCACCCGGTAGCTTCCACTTTTGTCCCCGTGAAGCATTCTACACAGTGTGTAAAGGAATCTCCTTCAATCATAAATACGGTCGCAGCGTCCCTGGCATCTGGGGTAAAAGGTGACTCTGATTTGTGCTCTGACCCAGAGGCCCCATGTGGCCTGGCTCTGGCCAGCGGCCCCTGGACCCACTCTGCCCTGGGTCGCGTGAGGCCCCCGGGCTCACTCTTCCTTCCCCAGTTCCTCAAACACGGCAGGCCCGGTCCCAGCCCTGGGGCTTTGCACGTCCTATTGTCCCTCCTGGAATTCAATCCTGAACTTTCTTCCGCGTGGGTTTCAGGCCCCTGCTTACACGTCACTTCTTGTGATGCCCAGCACACTGGGCCCTCTCCCCTTCCGCTGCTGTTCTCTGGAACACATGTGCCATTGCTGTTGGCATCTTTGGCTCTGGCCTGTCTCCCCAGAGGGCATGCGCTCCTGCAGAGAGGACCCTCATCCCTGCTGCTCTCAGTCACGGGGAAGTGCTCCACACGCCTTGTGGAATGAATGCGGGAATGTCCGCCCCTCTGCAGTTCAGAGGTGTCAGACCGCGAGCTGAACAGGGAGCAGGGAAGCAGAGCCAGG
Source organism: Eulemur rufifrons (assembly GCF_041146395.1). Classification (NCBI taxonomy): domain Eukaryota; kingdom Metazoa; phylum Chordata; class Mammalia; order Primates; family Lemuridae; genus Eulemur; species Eulemur rufifrons. The sequence goes on along the minus strand of NC_090984.1, from coordinate 117,172,423 downwards.
CTGGGCATCCGGAACTGAGCTGTCCCTGGCTCCGGGGCTCACTGGCCAGGCGACCTTGAATGACTCCCTCCCTGCCCTCAGCATCTGCGTGGTGGAGGTGTGACTGCCCTACACAAAGCTGCGTGTATAGAACGTCTACACCTTGAGTTTAGAGATCATTCTAAACCTGTGGAACCAGCACCCCAATGAACACCACAAACATGACCGTGACCTCCAGACATCTCCATGCTTCGGTGTCCCCATCTATGAGTGAGGTCATTGGTCCAGGGGAGCAGTTTCCCCTTTTATTGCTGCATTTCTATCCAAGATCCTCATCCTTAGGAAAACTGAAAATTACACTCACTGTATTTCTACATTTTGTTTATTGAGCCAACTGCCGAATGGCTCCTTTAGCTCACGAGCAGCCACCGAGACTGTCCTGGGTGGCAGCCTCCAGGCAGGGTGACCTTGTCTCAGGGAAGCAGGTTCTATTTGATATTTTTTTCTGATTTCTAAAGGCCGGAGACTCCAGGCACACGCTGCCGTCTGCTGAACGCCTCCTGTCCAGCAGACATTCTGTCCCCACTGCCTGATTTCAGTTTCTCCACCTTGGCCCTGTTGACCTTTTGAGCGGGACCATGCTTGGCAGCGGGGCTGTCCTGTGCACCGTAGGGTGTTTAGCAGCATTGCTGGCCTCTACCCACTCGATGCCAATAGTGCCCTCCCCATCCCAGTTGTGATGACCAAACATCTCTGCAGACACGACCAGACGTGCCTGGGTGACAGCCACTGCTGTGTTTGATTTTTGTGCAGAAGGTGTAATTCTTTCCACCTTACCTATACAGACACTGAAGCTCAGCCAGATTTGGTGTCCAGCCTAGGGTCACACAGCTGGGGGACGCACCTCAGCTGCCTCGGAGGCCCCCACTCGGTCCCCGACATTACAGAGACTCTTCCGTCACACCAGGACTCCTCCAGAGCTTTGAAACCCTCCGCACCCCGTAACTTTAGAACCCACCCTCGCCTCTCCTGGAACGCTCTCAAGCCCCTGGGACCTCCCGAAGCAGCATCTGTACTTACTCTGTCCCGCGGCTGACCGTGCACGCAGTGGAGGTGGCCGTCCGTCGGGCTCGGGAAAGTGCAGAGGGCTGGCTGGACTGCAGCCAGCATTTGTCATTGACCACAGCGGGCCCGGTCTCCACCCCTCCTTGGCCCCTCCCCGGACTGCCCTTTCCTGTCCTGGCTGCTTCCAGCCAAAGCTGCCTGAGCCAGAGGCTCGGACCAGGCCTCCCACTCACAGCCCCCTAAGCCCCACACTGGCCACCACTTGCCTGGAATGGCACTGGCAGTCCTGGGGACAAGGCCCAAGAGGCCACCAGTTACTGGCATTGCATACATTTATCTTTTTACAGTTCTGGAGGCTGGAAGAGCAGAGACAGGGAAAGGGATATTTCTGGCAAACCCTCCCTTTTACTAGGCTCCATTCCTTTGTTTTCTGCAGCTAATTTCCTGTAGACCCGCGGGAGCACATGCTGGAGCCCGTGAGCTCGGACAGGCCCGCTGTGCTCACTGGATCATAGACCCCAACAGTCCGACTCTGGTGGAAGTGAGAGGGGTGGAGAGAATCTCACTGTGGCTGAGATACAGGGTCACTGTACCCGGCCCCATGATTGCACCAAAAACTGAATTGAGGCTCAGAGGGACGTAGGGAATTTTCAAAGTCATGCGACAAATTAGGGGCAGAATGGGGTTGGTGCCCAGGTGGCTGACTCCAAGGCTAGTGCTTTTTGCTCAGAAAAAAAGCTGTATGTAGGATTTCTATGGGCTTGGCTGGACTGTCCTCTTTTACCTTGAAATCGGGGTTTCCTAACTCAGTCCCTCACTCTCAAGAGCAATTCCAAGATGCTGGTGCAGGGTGCGGGCTCAGGCCTTGCTGTGTTTCCAAGGTCCCCGCGCCTGGGGCTTCCTCTCAGCACAGAGCATGGTGTGTGGCCATGACCCCAGAAGGTCGTGTGGCTACAGGTGGGGTGTGGAGTTGGCGGAGCGACAGAGGTTGCCCAGGGGAAGCGGACCTGATGTTCAGCAAGCCTGATCCCTTTCCTACCTCCGACATTTCCTTTTCCTTCCCCGTAATTCTGGGGCCCAGTCATGAGCCTTTCAATTTCCCTGGGAATGGTAAGTGCTAGTATTTATTGATGCTTTAAAACAGACCATATATTCGATCGAGTGCTTTATGCACATCAAAGCATTTATGTCATAATCCTTCCAACAACCCTGCCAGGGGGACCCTGACCTCAGCCCCAAGCTGGAGACCAGCACAATCACTCCCGGGCACCGAGCCTGTGTCTTGTGCAGCGTCCTCGCAATTCGTCCTCATCGGATCTGTGAGAAGACAGAACCCGACAGGCTGGGTAATCGGCCAAAGTCGCACAGCTAACAAGGAGAGACGCTAACGAGGGGAAGACGGGTCCCCTCTGTCTAGGTTTGTTTTTTCCCCAATTATACCACGGGACATGGGCAAGCTCCCTTTATCTCACTGACCTGGAGATTTCTAGACTGTACCTGTAGGGCGGGACGCTGTGGGACACAGCAGTCTCAGGGGCATGGTACCCCAGTGCGTTAGTCTGCTTGGACTACCACTAAAAAATATCACTCACAGGGCAGCTTAAACCACGGAAATTCATTTTCTCACAGTTCTGGAGGCTGGAAGTCCAAGATCAAGGTGCTGTCAGAGTTGCTTTACCGTGAGGGCTGTTGTCCTGTTGTATAGCAGCTGCCTTCACCCTGTGCCGTCACATGGTCTCTTCTCTGTGAGCACACACACGTGCACACGCGTGCACACACATGTGCACACACACAGAGGACGCTCTGGTTTCTCTTCCTCTTCTGATAAGGACGCCAATCTTATCTGATCGGGGCCCAGCCTCATGACCTCATTTCACTTTAATTACCTCCCTGAAGCCCCTATCTCCGAACACAGGCACACCGGGGTCAAGACTTCAACATACACACTTTAGAGAGACACGATTGAGTCCCTAATACCCTAGGTGAGTGTTAGGGTGGGCCAATGGCCAGGATGTGGGAATTTGGTCTCCTAGAGCCCAGCAGGGGTGGGGAGGGTCTTTGGGAGAAGGGCTGGCTGTGCCACCTTGCTCTGGTGGAACAGGTGTTCCTCTGCCTGGGCCTCGGCCTCCACACCCCCTGCTCCCCAGCACTGGGTCTGGGCACGTCCTGGCCTTGGGGAAGTTGAATGAGACCCATTCAGGAGCCTACGGGGGCCACTCAGGGCTGGCTGCCACTCCCACTCTGAACTGGGGCCCTGGTCTTGGTTGCTAGTAGGATGACTAACCATCCCAATTTGCCTGGGGCTGAGGAATTTCCCAGAATGTGGGATATTCAGTGCTAAAACTGGCCAAGACCCTGGCAAAGTGGGATGAGTTGGTCACCCTGGTTACTAGGCTCTTACCTCATTCTGGGATCTGGCTCCTGACCTAGGCTTGTGCCTTAATAAGGTCCCCATTTCCCCCGTCTTCTCATCTCAGTGTCTGCAGGGCTGGCAATCCTGCCTTTGGCACCTGCTGTGATCTTGCCATCGGCCAACATGCCTCCTCTCTGCCTGTCACCTGCTTGCGAGCCTGGGTCAATACTCCCTTCTGTTCATCCTTCCTTCCTTCCATCCATCCAACATCAGTGTTGAGTGAGCACTAAGCATGTTCCAGAAAATAGCCCTGGGCTCAAGAAGAGAGCTACATATCTCGATAGATGAGCTCAAGACAGAGCCAATGCTCAGACAGGTATCTCTGCAGTACAGACGCAAGGGAGGAATGGGGTTCTCCCGGGGTTGGAGAGGGGAGCGGAATAGGGAAAGCTCTGTGAAGGCGGAGACCTTGGACCTGGGTTTTGAACACTGTCTAGGTATCTACCAGCCCTGGCTGAGTGCAGAGGGGCGGGCAGACAGAAGCGCCCATGGCAGCAGGAGGCCACACGTTGGGCTGAGTGAGCTGCAGCCCAAAGCGGCAGAGGGGGCTGGCGGGGTATCGAGAGCCATTCGGGGAGGAAGAGGAGAGCAGGACAGAGAGAAGCCAGGGCCAGAGCAGGCCTGGAGGGCCTTGGAAGTCCTGCGGGGGGCAGGGGCAGGGCTTGAGCTTCATCCTGTAAGAGAGAGAGAGAGAGATTCTCTTTGCCTGTCACATGTATGATGGACTGGAGTGGACAAGACAGGACAGAGTGGCACGGCTGTGATAACCCAGGTGAGAGGTGTTGGGGCGGGCAGAGGTCCAGGGGAGAGGTGATGGGGTTGGGGTGGGGCTGGAGAAGGGGAGACATTAAGGAGGGAGAGTGGGCCAGGAGTGAGGCGAGCGGTGGGTTTCGGAAGCCTGTATGGGGGGTGAAGAGTTCAGTTTTGGACTCTGAGGGCCTGAGGGGCCCGTGTGTCTGCTGGTGGCGGGACAGGTGGGCAGGTAGGTGGGTACACTGGGAGAGAGAGGTCTGGAGGCGAGCGCAGAGAAGGGAACTAAAGCAAAGGGAGTGGATGAGGTGGGGGGTGTTCCGGGGGAGGAGGACGGAGTAGGGAACTCAGGGGGCCCTCAGCAGTCACCCCGAGCTGAGGAAGGTGAGCTCACAAAGGGGCTGTCGAGAAGGGAGAAGGGCCAGGGAGAGAGAGCAGGGGAGGGGAAAGGAAGTCATTGTCAGTGTCCGATGCGGCAGAACATTCCGGTAGGACAAGGACAGTTGATGGGCCACAGAGGCCACCAGGGAGATGTTAGTGGGGAGCGGGGAGCGGGGAGCGGGAGCCCAGGCTGGCAGGCCCACAGGCAGGGGCTGTCGGGGCAGGGAAGCCAGGGGGCAGAGGGAGCTGTGCGTTGCAGGGAGGGAGGTCTCGGGGGTGCAGACTTTCAGGAGGGAGGGGCAAGGAGGGTAAGGGTGGTGATTAATAGAGGAGGTCTCTCCCGGTGGCAGGAGTCCACAGGCCCGAGAGAATAGTTAGCTGTTTGTCAAGAAGCAAAACACCTGCTCTGCTGAAACTGGAGGAGTATTCGCTTCCCAGGGCTGCCATAACAAATGACCACACGCTAGGTGGCTTTAAACAACAGGAATTTATCCTCTCGGAGTCCTGGGGTCTCAAAGTCCAAATCAAGGTATTGGCAGAGCCATGCTCCCTCAGAAGGCAGCTGCCCTGGGAGAGCTAAAGCTTTAGTGGGTGGCTCTGAGGACCGGGCCACCTTGGCTGGCCCCCTGGGATCTATCCTCCACCCCTGCTAAGCGGCACAGCAGCCAGAGAACCGGCCAGGGTTGACAAGGGCTCACTGCCACAGGCCTGACAAGGAAGCCCTCATTAACTTGGTCCTGATGGTCTTAGCTTGTGGGTCAAAGGCGGCTGTGTCCTTTTGAGACCAAATGGTTGGCTTCCTGCCCAGTTCATGTTACCTTAGCATTCTTCTTCCAGAATGGCTATTAACCCAGCCTCAGGACTGGGTAGGTCAGGACACATTTTTTGTTTTTTTTCTATTGACATCAAGAGCAACAAAGAACACTATCGTCAATAGGCAAGTTTCACCCCAGGCGGAGACGGGTTTTCTCAGCCCACTGAGTGTTTGTAACGACTCTGAACAGAAATGCCTTCAGATGGGGGCTCTTACTGCTCCACCTGCCTGGCCCCCTCCACTGCCTGCCCATTCCACCTGTGTAAGTGACCTGCCCAGCCCCGGCAGGCACATGCAGTTGTGACCCTTGCTTTAGAGCACATAGTTGTGACAAAAGATAACACGAGGTAACGATAGTGAACATTTGTACAGCTCCGGTGATGAGCCACCGTTTAAGTGCTTTACGTGTAGTAACTCAGGGAGTGCTCAGAGCAGGCTTGTGCATTAGGTATTGTTGTCTGCATCTTACAGGTGAGCGAGCTGAGGCACAGGGAGATGGCCCAACCCCCACACCCAGTGTTGTGGGCTGAGTTGTGCCTCTCCCCAAACTCACATGTTGAAGCCAAACCCCGAGCACCTCAGATTGTGACCTTACTTGGAAATAGAATCCTTGCAGATGTCCCTAGGGGGATGAAGTCATACTGGAGTGGAGTGGGCCCTGGATCCAGCACCACTGGTTCTTTCCCCCCAAACATGGGGAATTTGGACACAGGCCTGTGCACAGGGACGATGTCATGCGCAGATGAAGGCAGAGACCGAGGTGATGCTAAGGACCGTCAGCAAACTCTCCGAAGCCAGGGGGAGGCATAAAACAGATGCTTCCTCGCAGCTTTCAGAAGGAACCAACACCCCAATCTCTGAGTCTGGTCTCCAGAACTGTGAGACAACAAATTTCTGTTGGTTAAACCACTCGGTTCGTGGTTCTTCATTAGAACCGTCCCAGAGAACAAACACACTCAGTAATGGGTGGATTTTAGATTCGAATTCAGGCCTCCAAAGTCTAGGTCCCATACTTGGATGCTCTGTGGTCTCTTGGTAACTTCTGGAAAGACTTGGTACTACTCCTTGCTCACTGCAGGTGCTCAGAACATGGGAACTGTTAGTATTAGATCTGCCCCTTCTCTGCCCCTTTGCCTTTCCAGGAAGTCAGGGATGGGGCCAACTCCTTCCTGCCCTTCACCTGCTACTTGGAGTCGGAAGCCAGGGGCTCCCAGGTCTGTGTCTTCAGCGGATCCCACATCCATCTCCCCGTTTCCATTGCTGCAGCTGTAGCAGCGGGTATCTGTGCCCGGATGACACCGCCACTTATAGGTGAGAAAAGTTAAGTAAGACCCAAACAGGTAAAGTGACTGCCCCGCAACATGTAGTTAGTGGAGAAGCCAGGACAGCAGCCCTGTCTGACTCCAAATTTCAATCGCCTTTCCCTATCCTGGGGACATCCCTCTGGCTTCCCGACTAAGTAGCCTGTGATACTGTGATCTAATAAGAAATATATATTTGGTGTCTGCTCCAGGTTCCTGAGACAGAGCTCCTAAAACCCTTGCAGATACAGGAGCTAGGAGAATCTTTTATTCTAATATTTGGTTTTGCCCCTGATTCCTGATATAGAGCTCCTAGGATGTTTGTAACCCCCTGAATGACAGGAGCATCCAATCTGGAGCTCCTAGATCTCTTGGAGTTTCCTGGGTGATGGGAGCATCTTTTGTTCTAATGAAGCGAGTCTTGGGGGCGCCTAGATAGCCTCAGGACAGGATCCAGTTACCAAGGGAGCCAACCACGTGATTAGAGGGTGGAACTTTCAGTCCACGCAGGGGAGACAGGCTGAAGGCTGAGTTGATCGCCAGTGGCCAATGAAGTGATCAATCAATCACACCTGTGTAGCGAAGCCTTCTCAGAAACCCAGAGGGGTGGGGTTTGGGGGGCTTTGGGATAGCAGAACACATGGCGGGTCCTGGAGGGTGGCGTACCCAGAGAGGACATGGAAGCTCCACGCCCTTCCCCTGTACCATGCCTGTGGCATCCCTGTATCTGGCTGTTCATCTGTATCCTCCATTAATGTAATAAACTGGCAAGTGTAAGAACTTCCCTGAGTTCTGTGAGGCCTCCTAGCTAATTTGTTGAACCTGACGAGGGGATCATGGGAGTCCTGATTTACAGGTCAGAGGTAGCGGTCAGAGGTCCAGGTGACAGCTTACTACTCATGATTGGCATCTGAAATGGGGGCAGTTTGTGGACTGAGCCCCAACCTGTGGAATCTCCAGGTAGATGGTGTCAGAACTGAATTCAAATGAATTGACTCGAACACGGTGTCCCCTGGGGAACTGGCTGTTGGTGGGGAGAAACCCCACACACATTTTGGTGACCAGGGGTGAAGTGTTGTGTTGAGTATGAGAGCAGGAAAAACAGTTTCTTTTTTCCTATTTCGAACACACCCAAGCCCTACTTAGTAACTGTTGAAGGAAAGAATGAATAACCGAATAAGCCCACAGTGCATTTCTCTACCCAGCTGCTTACTGCAGTCATGCAAGCTTGTCACCCTCCACTGGGATTCGGGGCTCACAGGCACCAGACTGTGTCGTTGCCTCCCTCTGCCCTCCCACACAGAAAGGCTTTGCTTGTCCTGCTGGGAGATGATTCCTGAACCCACAAACACACACAGCTCTCTGATCACGCGCTGCCGAACCCGCAGAGGTCTGCCTGACCCAGGGTGTGACAAGTGCCGCACAAACAAGAGACCCCATGAGTGAGCACCGCTCCGAAGAGATGAGATCTCCTACATGGAGTCTTTTTATTATTTATTTATTTTTTTTAGTGCTCCAAGAGGGCATTTTGAAACCTGAGGAGCTAAATTCAATATTTACCCAATCAATTCCAGGGCAAGGGCTGTGGTGCAGAACAAATAGCTAGGTGACCTCGTTCCCAGCTCAACAGTTTCTACTGTTGCATTCATTCCTCATTCAACAAATCCCAGTTGGGCCTCTGCTGTATACAGTTGGCACTGGGTCCAGGTGAGCTAAAGGAATGCAGGGTGAAGGGGGCCCTGCCTTAGAGATGTTCCACCTAACAGGGACCTGGGGGTGGGGCCAGAAATTCTCATCAGGCCGACCATGTCTGACGGCAGGAGCAGTGGCCTTGGGAGGAGATGGGGGGTTCATGTGAGATCTTGGTGGAGTTCAGGTTCTTAGAGATGGGGACCTGCAGGGACAAAGGCTTGGAGGTGGCACACTCTGGGCACCCTGGGAAAACAGCAAGACTTTCTGCAACTGCCATCACCGGACAGGTGAGAGCGAGAGGAAGGACTGAGGCAGGAGGGCAGGCAGGGGCCAGCTCAGCGAGAGCCTTGACTGCAGACAGAGTCCCCGGAATTGTGTCTTGTAGGCAACAGGGAGCCCTTGCCTGTTTTTGAGTAGGGGAGGGGCAGGATCAGTCAGATCAAGGTGGCGCCACTCTCAAGGCTAAACTGAGGGCGACTTGTTCCGCTTCTCTCCCCTTCGTCACACCAGGGCTCCACTCAATCCCACGCTACCCTGGCCGGGCTACTGCCATGGTAACCCTAGACTGTGGCCTTCTTTTAGGTTTGTCTTTGACCCTGGAATCCACCCACGCACCCTCTGTAGGGGCAGAGGCAGGAGTGAGTCAATCCAGACGCGATTTTATTTCTTGTCTGGTCGTTGAAAAACAGAGTCCAGCTTCCCAGAAAGTATGGGGAACAGGGATCAATATTTGAGCTTAGCAGGCTTGTTTTCAGCCGGTAAGACCAGAGGGTGGAAGGGAGCGTTGCACATTCCTCTGGGCCCCGGAGGGCCTCAGGGGTCCTGGAGTGCTCACAGCAGAGGTTCCCCTAAACACAGCCGCCGCCGGTGGGATTAACACCAGGACCCGTCCTCTGTCCATGTTCTCCTGAGGCCGGGCTCGTGGCCAGCTGAGGGCTGTATTTAGGGGCAGGAAGGGAGAGGAAGCCCCTTGTCTTCCCTCTTCCGCCTTCCTTCTGGCCTTTCTGCTGTATAAAAGTGATCTATTGCTCTGGGTATCGGTTTCCTGGATTCTTGGCAACAAGCCTGTTCCTGGGGTTGTGGCATTATTCGGGCCAGGGACCATGTCACACAGTCCCTGGAATATTTCAACTCTTGAATGACAGTCAGTGCTGGAGGTGGCTCTGCAGCCTTGGCTTTCCTTGGTCACCAGTGAAAACTGGGTTTGTGACAATGAGATGTCCTGTGTGCCAGAGCCAAGGACCTGGGCCAGGCGGGTCTTATTCTCAAGCCTGCAGCCAGAGTCTCCAGAACCAGCCGTGGGCCTCCTGGGCCCTGGGCAAGCCTCTGGAGGGGACATGGCAGCTGAGCACCATTCCTGAAGCTGAGAAGATTCCTTGAGCTGGTCCCAAAGTCACAGCCCCCTCCTTTCAGTCCAGAACAGACTGTGAGGAGACATCCTGTCCCAGCTGGGTCTACTGAGAGAGAGGGAGGAGAGCTGAAGAACCTTCTAGAACCTTCTGGAAGCTCAATTAGGAACTTCGGGCACCAGGATTGTGAGAAGAAGAACCTACAAAACTTCTGCAGTATTGAAACCTTCCTCCTCTGGGATTTTGTGTCTGTTTTGCTGAGTAGTAAAAGTGCCAAAATGAGAAGGGTTGAGGGTCCTCAGGGGGCAGGTAGATTCGGTGGCCCCTCAGAGCCAGTGGTGGCAGCACTGATTGTCGGGGGCCACAGGGATGATGGTAATAATAATATAGCTAATGTTTGTGTGCACCGCTCTAAGACTTCATATACATTAATAGCTTAATCTTCAAAACAATCCTATAAGAAAGGCAGTATTATCACCATCCTTACGTTATACATGTGGATAATGAGGCCCAGAGAGGTTAAATGACTTCTCCAAGATCACACAGCTTCTAAGTAGGAGAGCTGGGATTTGAACCCAGGCATTCTGATGTTGATCTCGCCAGTAACCTGGACACTGCACCGAGTGACAGCAAAATGGGCTGCCTGGCTCGTGGCCACAGGGTGAGGGCTTGATGGCAAAGCATTGTGGGAACTGTGGCCCAGGACCTCAAAGCCGAGGGTAGGCTGGGCCCAGGAAGGGAAGCGGGGGGCCCTCCTGGCTGGACCATCCCCAGCTCTAACTGCCCCAGGGAACTGCATGTCCATGGTTAAGGGCTGGAGGCCTTGCTGGAGCCCAGCCTGTCACTGACTCACAGGCCATCAAGAAAACCCACAGTGCCCTGCCCAGAGAAGCGCATTTGCCAGAAATGACTGAGGCTTGGGGCACACAAAGCCAGGTCCCATGGGCCTGTCCCCTCCGGTGGGAAGGGTGAGTTTATTCTCACAGACTCTGTGTAGACCCTCCTTAGAGAATTCACCCATACACTCAAATGGTCTGAGCCACACAAGCCGGCACATATTACCCAGGTGGGGAAACTGAGGCCCAAGAGAGGCAGAGCTTTGCCCGAAGATCCAGAACACATCAGAGCAGAGCCAGGATGTGAAGACAGGGCTCAGCGTCCATTGCCTGCCTTGTGGTATGTCCCTTGACCATGGCCTTCTGTCCTGGGAGAGATACTGGCCACATATCTGTGGCCACAGGAGGGGGCAGTGCCTCACGGAGCCTTCCAGACGAGGTGTGTGTCCAGAATGGTTGGTGCTCAGCCCTGCCACGGCCTTCCCAGCCCCTGCTCTAGAACAAGGCACTGGCCCTGCCTGGAGGCAGCTGGCTGCCCACACCATGTCCCCTTTTGCACACTCTGGGCAACCTACTGGAACTTGGAGCACCTCATACCCTGTATTTGGGACCAGGTATACCTGGAGTACAGGGCAACCCCAGAGGGACAGGCAAAGGACACATTTATTGAGTATCCACTACGTGCGACACACTGACCCAGGATTTCCATAGTCATCATTTTGTTTAATCTGTACACCTCCCCACCCCCTGCCCCGGGAGGATTTCCTCCACTGTCCAGTGGTGGAAACTTGCTCAGAGAGGTTAGATGTCTGCCTGAGGTTGCACAGCCCCGGAAGCTGGGTGTCTGGTCCATGCCCATCTTGGTGCCACCCACACCCTGCCCCTTGGCCTGCGCCTTCTGCACTGGATCTCGGAGTCACCCTTGACCCCCACTCTGAACATGGAGCTGCTGACACCCAGCCCTCCCCAGCCACGTCCTCCAGCTGGTGGCAGATGAGCCAGCCCTGGGAGGGCTATGGTTTTGTGGGGTCGACGACCTTGCCCAGAAAGAGGATGCTCTGGGTGCTGGTGGAGAAGATCACCACGAGGAAAGGCCGGTTGAACCACAGGACTCGGTGATTGTTCTGGACGGATAAGAAGATGACGGAGGAGCCGGTGCCTGCTGCAGCCTGGGTGCCGGCCTCATTCACGTCCAGGGTGGCCTTGTGGAAGCTCTGGGGGAGAAGTCATGGGCATTATCTCCAAGAGAACATAAGAGGGGCCCAGGCAAGACTGGGAGAACCAGAAACTGCTGGCGAGTGATGCTGCACACCGCGGCTCCCAAAGCCACTTACTGGGGAGATCACAGCAAGAACTTCCCACGTGGGTGAGCGAGCTGGCTGACCTCCTCTTCCATGCCGTGATGGCAGCTGTCACTGTATGAGCACTTACTCCTGGCCTAGTGCTCTGCATGTGCTATCTTATTTAATCTCATCACTGTCCTATGAGGCCAGTAGTATTATGTCCATTTCAAAGGTGAGGGAGATTAATTCAGAGACCGGGTCCTCCCCATCCCCAGATAGCACAAGACACAGACTGGAATTCAAACTCTCAAACCCAGGGCTTTACCCTCTAATGCACTTTTGATTTTCTTAGCTAAAGTCATATATCTCTTTCTCTTGACTGAGAATTCTTCTTGACACAGATGCACCCAACCCAGCCTGGTCTGCACCCTTCCCCTGTGTCTGTCATTGCACCTGTCTGTCTCTATTGCCATCATGTACGAGATGCCATCTCCCCGAGTGGAGGATTGCTGAGTGCAGGGTCCACACTGTATCCCCAGCACCAAGCACCATGCCTGGCACGTGGCCGATGGCTCGTGGATGTCAATGCCCGTGGGTAACCAAACATGCTCAGGCTCTGAGACTCCACGTGGGGGCAGGGAGAGCTCCCATCACCCAGCAGCTCCCGAGGGCAGGAGTCTCCCACCGAGGTCTCCAGGGGTTGACAACTGTTGATCACTTACTTCGGGCGCCTGCAGGTTCAACTGGTCGGTGATGCCAGAGAAGTTAGCCCAAGGGGAGAACAGATCGTTGAAGCCCAGCTTGGGCAAAATCTGATGTAATGTATAGGAGCCAGAAATGGAGAACTTGGGGAAATGCAACTCCAGTTTCCTGTAAAAATCCCTAAAAGGGATTAAAATATTAGATTCGTGAACAGGCCAGGGACACCCACTGCGCTCAGCCCTCCTTGGTGGCCTCTTGGTGGCTCTGCTCTGTCTAGGTTCTGTCCCTACACACACCTTGGGCTCACTCACGCTGCCCCTCACTGGTGCTCCCAGAGGCTGAAGGCTGGACTCCTCTGCCCCAGGGGCTGCTGTCTGTGGGAGCCCCCGCTCCTGGGAGCTCCTGTTTGGGAGAGGTTGTTCCCGTGGCAGGCAGATGCCCAGGAAGGCAGATGTGCATCTCCCATGTGGCGGTTTGCCTTTGTCTCTGTTGGGGCCCTGGGGGGCTTCACCCGGACTGGACCAGTTTGTTACTTTGGATCAGATTCCGTCCACCACGAGAGTTGTATGAATTTTACATTCACATGTGGCATCAGGCCGGCGTCCTTTTCCTTATATGTGGTTGGAGGCTTTTTCTGCTCATAGCCCCGGCGAGCTGGAGAACATCCTTGCTCATTTCTTGGGTGGGTGGAGTTTTCATGGACACACCCCTGCCAGCTCAGGCAGCCCTCCTGGCCAGGGGTCTCCCTCTTGCTTGCACAGAGGTTGACCCCAGAGAGGCAAACTCACTTGACCCAAGTCTTGTGCAGCGGAAGAGCTACGCCTAGAACCCAAGATGCTTAACGTCTGGGCGATTCTCTTTTCCCTGATTTTAAATATAACAGAAAAGTTCACTGCTTAAGGAAACCCATGGAAAATCTTAGAGCAAGTGAGATTTCTTCGTAATTTGGCGATCCCTCCCGATTGGGGGACACTGGCTTTCGTTAGAAAGGTACATTTGAAAGGTAGTACAGTAGAGGCAGCCCCAGGTGGCACACTGATTACCTCTTCTGGAGCAAGTTGCTCCACCTCCTTAGCATCTCTGGAGTCAAAACCTCTTCCACCTCCTTCATTTTGCCTGGGTTGGGAAGAACGAACAGTGCTGCGGCGTCTCCTTTGTAATCCATGCGCAGCACCGAGCAGGGCAGGTACCGGTCGTGCAGGTACCAGTGGTGCTCTTTATCCTGCAGCATCATGGGCACCTGGACCGTGGTGGACTCATCCACGTAGAAGTCTCTGCGGGTGGTCCTCGAGGCAATGAATGGTTTCTCCCACAGAGCTGGAGAGAAGAAGGAAAGAAGGTACCAGTCATCTGGGGGCCATGAAGCCACACCTGGTGTTCTGAGTCCCTGTAGCAGTCGCTCCAGACCCTGCCTCATCCCAACAGCGCATATTATTCCCATCACTCGGAACCCGACACGCCTGGGGAATGGATCCCTTAGGGCTCATGTAGATGGTAAAACGAGAGGTCACAGAAGATGTGTTTACGGATGTGTGAATAGGATTGATACAGCAGAGAAGAAACCAACGACTCTGGAAAGAGGCTTAATTGTTGGGTCAGCGTCCCTGAGAAGGAGAGAGGAGATTGCAGAGTGTGAGCAGAGGGGTCGCCTTTCGATAAGAGGGTCACTTCTGCCATTACCAAAGGAGGGGCTCTGTGCTTGCGGTTCCAAATGCGGGCAGGCGAGGAGATTTGGAGGTGAGAAGATGAGAGATTTCCTGCTTAACCGAGTCTGTTTTCTCAATGAAGTGTGAGGCAAGATTGCTGGGTGAAAGTCGGGAGCTGGGAAGAGATGTGAGAAGGAAGAAGCTGCTAACAGTTGTTTGGAGCGTGCAGAGAAGAGTACACGGGACAGCTGGGCAGTGTGGAGAGAGCCGTGTGCACAGAGCTGTGTGCACAAATATCAGGTGAGACCCTCAGTTCAAGCAGGAACTTTTCTCCAACCACAGCCAGCTGCTGGGTGCAGGTGTAGACAGTTAGATCACTTGGTTTAAGCAGGTTTGCAGCGTGGCCAGGTAAGGAAGATGGAGGGAGAGAAAGCCAAGGAAGTTAGGTGTTTGCAAGGAAGCAACGACATCGATGGGCCGGGGAACCTCTGCCTCGGGGAGACGGGAGCGGGGCACGAGGTGGCGGCAGGTGGGGTGAATGGATTGAGGCTTCCATGCCAGGAGTATTCGTCCAGAAAAAAGTAAGAGATCTGGGATTCCAACCAATGGCTTCCTGACAGTGAAACCCATACTACCGTCTTCCTTCCTTCCTAGTTAATTCAAAACAAAATGTTTTTTAAAAAAGTTTTCAAAGGTGCATGAAAACTCCCCATATAAATTACGTGTGATGACTAATTGGGCTGGGTTATTCGTCTGGGAATGCCCCCAGAGCTGTGTTCCCTGTAGATTCTGGGTCCCAGCCGGTTACTAGCGTGCTGTTTGGAGGCAGATGTGAGGCCGTTGCTGCTCTCTGCAGGGCTTGCTGGTCAGCTGCGACGATGGACAGACCCAGCAGTGCCCTGTGTGCTTCAGTTTGTCCCTGTCTGCCTCCAAGCTCCTTTTCCCAACCCTAACCCTGCCGACCTACAGTGGCCCCAGGCCACCACCAGGTGCTCGGCAGCAGGCTGTCCACAAGTGCCCGTCCACCGACCCACTCTGGCGCTGGAGGTGCCGGCATGGAGACTCCCCCACAGGCTCCGAGCTGTCCACCTGCGCCGGCAACCTTCTCTCTGTCCCTCCGACTCTCCCGTCCTCTAGACCTTCACTCCCAGCCCCTCCCACACTGTGTGAGGACTAATTCCTGGGACAATACCCTCACCCTGGCTCGAGGTGGCTCTGCTTCTCTGATGGAGCCTGACACACACTGTATAAAATCGTCCCCACGCCGTGATATCAACTGTGCTGACGTGTGTGTGTGTGTGTGTGTGTGTGTGTGTGAGCTGAAGACCGGGAGCAAAGATGCTGAAATGTTAACATGGCTGCCTCAGGGTGCTACAACTAGGGATCATTTCTATTCGCTCCTTTATGCTTTTATGTATTTTTAAAGGTCTTCAGAACAAGCACTGTTATCATTACAGTAATTACAGTAATTAATGTCTTGAGTATATAGAACAGTCAGTGGTTGACAAGCAAAATAGTTTGTAGAGAGAGTAAATGTTTTAGGCTTTGCAGGTCACTCAGCCTCTGCAGCAATTGCTCAATCTGCCATCGTAGCGAGAAACCAGCCACAGACAGTGCGTGAATGACTGGGCATGGCTGTGTGCCAATAAAACTTTATTCACAAAGCCAAGTGGCCGACCAGAGTTGGCCTACGGGCTGTGGTCTGCCCCCCGCCCCCTTGGGCTGTCTTCTGAGAAGCGTGTGTTAGACCATTTCATCCTGGAAGCCAGTCTTTGAAGGGGAGACTCTTCTGATCCCTGTCTCAAGCAAACGAGCTGCCCTGTTCACACTGTTGGTGGTGGCCAAGCTCAGAATCCAGCAGTGCAATTCCTGGTCACTGGCTATGAGGCATTCCATGTATTACATTTATTAAGAAAATAAATGAGAAAATATGTCTAAAGACAGGAAGAGATGGAAACCTTAATACTACAATGTGTTCAATATATGACGCTCTAACATTACATCCTCTGAGGGCTGTTGGACCCTATCAGACCCAACCTACCCACTTTTTTTTTTTTAATTTAACCAGTCAACAAATTAAGGGGTCAGGGGAGATGTAGGACCCACTTATGACTTGCCTCTTACCTTTGAGGTAAACATAATTCACCAGCACCATCAAGGTGTCCGTGCTGAGCTTGCCGACCAAATCCACAATCTTCCCTTGAGTTTCCTTCTTGACGTGGTTGTTGATACGCTGGGTTGTACCCACAGTGTCAGAGAAGTCAGCGTGGAAGAGTTTGGACTCATAGAAGGCCACAGTCTCATTAAGGAATTTTGGAAGGAACGGCAGGTCGTGGTTCAGGAACAGGGCACTGCCCACGTGCATTGCCAGCTCACCGCTGGGCAGGTTGAGATTGTGCAGGAGGTGCTGGAAGCCCCTGTGGACGTCAGACTCGGACAGCTCTGTGAGGTTGAAGCCCAGGCCCTCGAGCATCTGGGTCTGGCTGTGCGAGCGGGCCCCCAGGGAGAGCATGGCCAAGGCGGCCGAGATGCTCAGCGGGGAGAAGAAGATGTTCTTCTTGGGGCTTTCGGAAGCAATCAGGTGGTAGAAGCGGAGGGCAAACTTGGTATTGGCAGGGGCGATCCTGAGGCTGGGGGAGCCCTCACCTGTCCCTGGAACCTGCTGATGGGAGCTGTTGGTGTGACCCTTGCCATTATGCTGAGGCTGTAGCTGGCCGTGAGAAAGGGCCAGCAGTGCAGCCAGGAGGAGGAGCAGGTGGTTGGCAAGGTGCATCCTCTGCACTCTCA